>NC_079381.1:10425000-10770833 GCF_021018895.1 Seriola aureovittata | reverse complement strand
TTGTGGCCGGAAAGTATCTGTACGTGTATGGAAACATGGATGATGATGGCTTCTATGAAGGTGAGAAATAAAACAGGCCAACACAAGTGATGTGTTTGAAGTTGTCCTTGAGTTGGAGATGACTGAAAATAATTTTAGCATTAACTTGCAAGTTAGTCTTAAGCAGACAATCAGATGACAAATGTCATAAAAAAATGTCAGTGTAAAGATAAAAGATGACAGTGAAGCAGGGGGTGTCCTTTGTTGCTTTTCAAGTTGTGTGATTTTGCCTGAGTCAGTGTCTGCTGCTGTAGCAGAGAATGCTTGACAGTCACAACAAGCGTGTGCATCATCATGTATTAATTACCTCACAATGAGACAAATGCCAAAAAGTGTGTGTCAGCTCAGTTTCTCCCCTAGAGAATTTGATCTACTTAAAATATTGTACTTGCCGTGTAAATGCTTTTAAAATGACCATGTCTGGGGAGCACTGACTGTTGTAGCACATATGCTGTACATTGTATTGTTTATGTACGAGTATATGTATAGTTGTTGTATATTTAAAGTGACATGCATTACAAGCTCTCTACATTACGATATAACACAATGAAAACTTAATGTAAAAGGATTATAATGCTGATGCAGTCATTCTACACACTGCTACAAAGGTTGCTGTTAGGTTGCATGACAGTTGCAGCATTCATAACTCATCCAGTATCTGTCCTTCATAAAACTGTTGGCTATATTCATCTTGTGACCTCCTCTTTGTTAGTGCAGTGTGAATGTATTCATGTAGTTATGTTGCAATGATTTTTAAGACTGTTCCCGATGAGACATATGAGACATTGCGATCTATGTTTTGAATGCTCAGATATTAAAGTTTCCAGACCTGTTTTATAGTTTATGATCCACCTATGTATCAGTGTTTGTAATTGATTATTTCTTACTTTAAAGTTCCACTAGATGATATCTATCCTTGCATGTATCTCACACTTAAGTATATACATTTATAAGTATGCTCCAGTGCACCAGTGTCACCAAGAAAAATTCCATTGCACTTTTCATAAGTGGTGATTGGAGTGATTCTCTTGTATAATCTTTTTAGAATTATGAAGGCTTCTCAATCAGAGGCAATCCTAATCCCTCTAGCTAGCAATCCTGCAGCCAGCGCAGGCCGTCACAAACACAGTAGTACTCAGCTGCAGTGATTCATTAGCTGTGGGCGGTGAGATTGCATGGCATCGTGGAGAAGCCTTGTATTTACCATGCAGGAGGGAGAATCGGGCCTGACCAAGCTGTTGTCAAGATGGGACCTTGGTCCCTTTTAGCTTGATGACTAATCCAGTGGGACTCATCTTAATCATCAGCACACACAAACAACACACACAGATGCACACATGGTCTTAAGGTCTCTAAGGCCTCTGTGGAAAAAGGGATTGAAGGACGAGATGATAGCTTTTTTGAAGACAAAATTCTTCCCTTTGGGAAAAATACTACAGAACAGATCTAAGCTGTTTTTTTCTGCATTGACCACAGCATCTACATGCTCAGGGGTGTTCCTGGAAATGTTCAAAAGCAGTGAACTTAAGTTCAAGTTCTTCGAAATCTTGAAAAGGAGTGTTTTCTTACTTCTGTGTTTACTGGAGAGAGTATAAAAGATGGCATCAGAGAACCAGCTGTGCATCTTACATCTTAGAGAATAGTACATACTGTATATTTACAACTCTCCTGCCTCTCACTCTCTGACTCATTCCCACCTTGCAAGGAAAAAAGCTCACGTACAATTATATGTATTCATGTTACTGCTTTCGTTTTGTCTTTCTCTTGTAAGGATCCATTAGTGATGCCTATTTTAGCATTCGTAGGAGGCACCACACAGGGATAGTTGTTAAAGGGTAGTATTTTCAGGTAGTTGGCATTACACTATTAGGAAACATGAACATAAAAGTATGAGGCACAAAATAGTCTCTCTGCTTCTTTCTGTGTCACAGGGGAGCTGCTGGATGGCCAGCGAGGACTTGTCCCTTCCAACTTCGTGGAGTTTGTCCAGGACAAGGAAAAACCAGCAATTCAGGCTGGGGAGGGAGGAGAAACCCTGGGCCCACTGGACCATACACCCATGGCCTTGATGGCAGTGGATGGAGGTGCCTCCCAGGATGGCCTCCTGGGTTCAGCTAATGCCTTGGTTCCCTGTAGCAATGGGACAGGGGGGCCCCTTGACCCTGAGGACCTGGCTGAAAATGTTGTGCCTTATCCCCGAAAGATCACCTTGATCAAGCAGCTGGCACGGAGCGTCATTGTGGCCTGGGAGCCTCCACTAGTGCCTTTGGGCTGGGGGAACATCTCTGGCTACAACGTGTTAGTAGATGGGGAACTTCGTGCTAGTATACAGTACGGTGGCCGGACCAAGTGTTTGCTGGAGAAGCTGGACCTGGACGGTTGCGTTCATCGCGTATCCGTGCAGTGCATCACTGACCGGGGCTTGTCAGACGAGCTGCGGTGCACCTTGCTGGTGGGAGCCAATGTGGTGGTCGCACCGTGCGGTCTGCGAGTCGATGACATCCAGCGTGACACTGCCGAGCTCTCCTGGTTGCCTAGTAACAGTAACTATGGTCACACCGTGTTCTTGGATGGGGTAGAGCACGCGGTGATTAAGCCAGGAAGGTATAGACTACGCTTCCTCAACCTGAAGCCCCTGACGGTGTACAAAGTGACAGTGGTGGCACAGCCGCACCAGGTGCCATGGCAACTGCCACTGGAGCAGAGAGAGAGGAAGGAAGCTGGTGTGGAGTTCTGCACTCAGGCTGCAGGTCAGCAAGGCTCATTTCTATACATAGAGATCCATTACCAATAATATATCCATAGCTCCATAACAGACAATTGTCAATAGTATTGTATACTTTCTTTTTGTTTTTAACACTGCTGTAGTAGGACAGATGGAGATTACAGACTGCTACTACTCTGTTTATAATGTCAGGTCTAATATGTAACATAACGTCATAACGTCAGATATCACTGTACTGTAGAAGAGTACAGTAACGCATTGCCTTACCATGCCATTGTTGTGTATTGTATTTTGTCTAGGTCCAACACCATATTGCAGAACAGGTCAGAATGAAACATCAGTCCTGGGCTGAGTTTCCCATATGTCTTAGCACTTTGTACAGAAAACCGATGGACAGAGATGACATTTGTGCTATGATACTTTTGGAAGAGGGTTATACTCATGAGACTAAATAGATGAATTAATTAGTTGAGCGATGTGGGCAAAATGGCATTTTGTTATGGTTCTGAGATTGAAGAACAACTTTTCATCTACTAACAATGTTGTCATTCATGTATCTAATGAAATTTAATCACACCATGTTTTTTCTAACCAAATTCAAATGCAATTTTGCCCAAGTTTGCTTACTGCACCAAGCACATGACTAATTAGAGACCAGCCCTGCATCACAAGATACAATCAGTTATTATTCTGATGAGTCATTTACTCAGCCTATAGCCTAGCCTAGAATAACCAGTTCTATATAAAGCAGTGCCCTTCCACTGCTCACTGAAATGGCCATTTTGTATCAGTGTGCATTTGCTTCTGCTTGAATGCAGTTGTGCATGTTTTATGCAGTGATCCAGGAGAGTGGAAGACAAAGACTGGGCTGTAGTTAGTCTCTCTGGATTGTGTGCTGCATGCTGAGACAACAGTGTTTCTCTAAAGAGGCCCAGAAGCCCGCGTTCATTCTACCTTCTCTTTTTTTTTCCCTTTTTAAATCTTCTAATAAAGAGTAGTGTATGGTGGTTATGGTGTAGCACTAGACCAGAGGAAAATATTTTGCAAAATAATGATAACACTAAGAGGGCTCAGTTTGATTATGGAGCATCTTAGGTTAGTCCCACAGTCACGCATCCATATACTATCATAACATTTTATAAACACAGCACACAATGTCTTGTGAATGTCCCCCACTAGCAATGTCACATTATCACAAGTATCAGCATGGACTGTGCATATGTACAAAATACAAAATAAGATGTTAATGTAATTCTTTCACACATTTAAACATGTAGGGTAAATTATGAATGAACCCAGTTTGTTGTTTTCCTGAATCCTCCCACCCCCTCTCTTGTATGTGGGCATTCCTGTGCATGGTTGTGAGTGTGCCCATTTGTGCATTTGATGAATGCATCACACCCTCTCCTCTTGTTTGTATGATGATGATATCTAAACAGTGAATCATCACTTTTTTTCTTCTTACACCTATTCTCTCACCTCCCAGGCCCTCCACTGCCTCCCCAGGATGTACAGGTGCTCTGTGGGCAGGCTCCAGGGGTCCTACAGGTCTGCTGGAAGCCACCAATCCTCTCTCCCACAGGCACATCTAATGGTGCAAATGTCATTGGCTACGCAGTATGCACTAAAGGACAGAGGGTGAGTTAGCAGGTTTTAGTATTACCAAGCAAGACTTTGTCCTTATTTTAGCTCAGTCTGTTAAAGAAGGTGTGGTGAGTGATGGTGAGGAGCTCATCTTGGGTTAAAGGCCTCACTCGTGATTAGAGAGAAAATGTGACTTTCTACAGTATCGTGGATACAGAAGAACTGGTTTGTTGAGAATTCACAAGCATATGGGATCCATATTTCAAAGGCCTACATGCAGTACACAGACACATTATGTAAAACACTGTGTGAATTGTCTGATCCACTTCAAACATGAGAACATACATCACAGATGGGATGCTAATAGCCTCTGTTGTTGAGTGAGGCGTTATGTCATCAAGGCTGTCAGCGCACACAGCAGTGCCACCTACTTGTGAATCACTATCAGTACAGGTCTCTCAATGTGGGACCTATGAAATGTCTTGGAAAGGTCTCTTACTCCCTCTGGTGACCTTCAGAGTAAATCAACACAATATCTGGAAAGTGTAAATCAACACTGAGCCATGTTTGGCAGCAAACTACTTCTGTGCTGCTCTCTGAGTTGGAACTTAAAAGCATTTTAAGTAGCATTTTGCCAGTCCCTCATGAGTGACGAAAGAGCAGGGGATCATTATAATGAGATTCATCCTTGTTACACGACTAGTTCAGAGAACCCCAGTGAAGAATGCAGAGGAATTGGAACAAGGGAAAATGTATAATCAAACTGATTATTTGTTGAGAATGGGCAGCAGAATTGTTGCGGCCAGAAGAGAGCTCTGGAGAAACCAGGGGTAACTGCTGTGTCTCGGCAGAGCAAGAGAGGGACAGAAATTAGACTAAGTTCAAAAAGGCTGGACTAACTGTGTAGCTGAGTCATTAATCTAGCAGCGTGATGAAGTAGAAGAGAGATTGAGAGAGAGAGAGAGAGAGAGAGAGAGAGAGAGAGAGAGAGAGAGGGGGGGGGGGGGGGGCTCCCGGCTTGTAAGGAGAGGGGGCAGAAGTTGACAATCACGTGGGGATGTGATCATGTTTTCACTTCTGGTGTTTTGACTGTGATTCTAATGTTGTAGTTGTTGCTAAAATTGATTATACAGTTTCTGTTGATGTTAACATTTTATTTTCTGTTTAAACCCAGATAGCTGAGGTGTTGTACCCAATGGCAGACTATGTTACCGTCGAGCTGACAAGGATTCAGTGCCTGGAGGCCAGGGAGGTCATCGTCAGGACGCTGTCAGTACAGGGAGAATCCCAGGACTCCCAAGTCGCCGTCATTCCAAACAACCTGCTTGTGCCTCTACCTCCGCTTCCCCTGCCACCCCCAATGCACCCCCACGCAGGCCCCCCTCCACATCCCCATGCTCAACCCCACGTCCAATCCCCTCATCTTCCTCATGCCACGCCCCAACTTCCTGCTCCACCCCAGGCACATGGACAACCACTCCCGCCCCATCCTCCCCACCCTCAACCCCATCCCAGACTTCCCCATCCAGGTGGACCACCGCAACCCCAGCTTCGACCCCCACATCCTCAGCCCCAGCCACTACATCTTCAGCCTCGTCCACCCCACCAAGGTCCCAGGCCCCAGCACCAACTGCCTCTGCTACCCCACCCCCAGCCCCACCCTATACCTCAGAGACCAGTAAGTGCCAGAGACCTGGATGCCAAAGAGCATGCGGCCCACCACGGGGGAGCTATTCCACCTGGCCAGCCCGGTTGGGACCCCTCGCGCTCTCCCTCTTCCCAGCCTCCTGTGCCCATGCAAGGCCACACCCTTGAGGCCCCTCCCTCTGCCAATCCACGCTCCCCCTCCCCGCAGAGGATTCTACCACAGCCCAGAGGCACGCTTATTCCGGACACCGTGGCCAAAGCCATTGCCCGAGAGGCAGCGCAGAGGGTGGCAGCAGAAAGTGGCAAGGTCTGATGGAAATGGACATACTAAATTCACTCATCATATATTACAGATGGCTGATGCTTAGTGAGAATGGAATACACAGTCAACAAAGAAAAAAGAAACTCACAACAAGACAAACTGTGAATTTAATCTGTAAATTTAAACGACCCGTAAATGAAGGGGAGTAAATTGAGTGAATGTAGTAATTTATTGTTTGTGTACAAAGGGATATTTAGCTTTCTATGATTGTCAGTTTATTACACCGAAAAGACAGAGCAGATTGTGTTGTCAAACTTGTAAAATGTAAAGAGCAGCAAAATAACTGCAAAATGCAATAACCAAGTAGCACTTTCCATCCCTCTGTTTCTGACTTTCTTAATTTTTCATACGTTTTCAGGGGGAGAGGAGGCAGGGCAGGTACGGAGAGCAGGGTCATTCATTTCACCAGCATCACTCTGACGAGGAAGAGGAAGATGAGGAAGGGTTTGCACGCGGCCGTCGGAGAGGACCCTCAGTAGATGAGTTCCTCAGAGGCTCTGAGTTGGGGAGGCCGGTAAGAACAACATGATAAGTGATGGATGCTTTGCCTTCTTTCCAGCCTCACCTCCAATGTGTTTTTCAATGGAGAACCTCTTTAAGTGTGTGTATGTTTGGATGTGTGTGTGCATGCATGTCTGGGTGGTTGCATGCATACACTCCTGTGCCCGTACCTGTGTGTGTGTGTGTGTGTGTGTGTGCGTGTGTGTGCGCGCGCGTGTGCGTGTGCTCATGTGCGTGTGTTTGCCTATCCATGTGTGTTTGCTGTGTGCATGTATGTTATGTATGTATGTGGACTTAAACATTTGCGTCTGTGTGTTTGTTTGTGTGTGTGTATGTGTGACTACCGAAAGCCTCACTATAGTCACAATGAAGATTATCACAGCGAAAGCAGCCGGGGCTCTGACCTGTCTGACATCATGGAAGAGGATGAGGAGGAGCTGTACTCTGAGATGCAGCTGGAAGAGGGACGTCGACGCAACTCGCACAACACACCTAAGGTGCAGTTCTTTGCACTTATTCTAAACCCAAGAGTCATAACCACCCAA
This sequence comes from Seriola aureovittata, assembly GCF_021018895.1. NCBI lineage: Eukaryota > Metazoa > Chordata > Actinopteri > Carangiformes > Carangidae > Seriola > Seriola aureovittata. Next base: position 10,763,470 of record NC_079381.1, on the reverse strand, counting down.
ATTTATTATTCTTTAGTGAACTGCACAGGCACAGATACTTCAATTGAGTCTGCTGCCTTGACTTGCACTTGATATGTGTTGTTAGTGTGTGTGCTGAGTTTAGATCGAATTTATATCAAAAGAGCGAGAGGGAAAAAAATGGGTTTCAATGTTTCGGCCCATGGATAAGAAAGGTAGAGACAGTGGGTTTGACCGTTTCTTGAGCACGGAGATGAACAGCGAAAGAAAGAGACTGGGTTTGAATGCTTCAGCACCATGGAGAGAGACAGACTGGGTGCAAAGGTGCTTTCAGACTGCCTCCATTGTTGTCAGTGCTGCTTTCATGAACACACAAGGTTATTGGCTGCTGAGTTGATGGAGCTGATGATGGTTCAACCTTTTCAACTTTCCATGATCGCTTGACGTGTGACCTTGGCAACTACAGAAACTACACTGAAGAGATAAGCTTATTTCACTTTACAGTTTGAGCTACATTACTTAACATTAAGACATCAGTGATGAGAAATGATGCTGGAGCAATATCTGCTTATCCACGGTGGACGAATGTAAGATATTAGTTAGCAAAATGTTCTATTTTGATCAGGTCATATTGCTAAACATGTCCTCTGCTTTAAGTTGCAACTCTCTAGTTTTGGGATGAGCTTATACCATCTGCGTCGCAGCCTGCGGTGAATGGTACAGGCTGTTAGTAGGATCGGAGTTAGCCTGAAGCCGCTCGGTGTCTGAAAGCACCTTTAATGTTTCGGCACCATGGAGATAAACAGACAGAGGCTGTGTTTGAGCATGTTGGAGAGAGACACAGTGAGAAACTGGGTTTGACCAGTTCAGCGTTACAATGGAGTGTTGTAACATACACGGAGCTTACCGACATCTTTTACACAGCCTTTTACCTTTTTTCTTTCTTTTTTTTTTTTCTTTTTACAAATTTTAAGTGAGTAGTATGTTTTTAGTTTTTTGCTTTATTTTTGGAATGTTAAAACTTCCTGTGGGCTTGTGTGTGTTTGATTGTGTGTCTATGTGTCTGTGTTTCAGCGTGCCTGCCTGTGAGTGCTGCATGATTTTGTTTACATACAATTTGTACAAGTATGTCAATGTCATTTTTTTCACATACTGTTTGCAAGTTTGTTCACGTGTCTGTGAGCAACTCATGAATGTCTAATGTTTGCGAATGTCTTGTGTGTTTATGTGCATTTCAGACAAACACTCCGGCTGGAGGCGGCCATGACCGGGAACCTGGGAGAAGAATCCATCATGGCGGTCCCCAACCTCAGAGGCGACCTCTAATGGTCCCTTCCATTGGTTAGTATGGGCAGGAGGCTGAGGAAGAAAGGGTTAGGCTATTTTAGAAAGGATTTTTATGTTGTCTGTGCCATATTGCAGTAGTGTTTGTTTCTCTGTTAAAGCTGTCATGAGCTTCTGTGTGTCTCCAGATCACCTCTGTGTCTATGAACCATGCTCTCATGCTCTCCACTACATTAACATAAGTTCAATCTTGCAGTGATTATCATGATGCTACAAGCTGGAGATTTTTCTTTAACTGCACAATTGCACTACAAAACGATACCATAATCTACTCTGACAATGACGGTAGTTTTTCATAGCTGCTTTCCTGTGTGCATTTGTTATGACCTTGTAAGTTTTAGGTGGCAACACAAATCTTTAGTTGACCTTTTGGGAGGGGAAGGTTGTGCTTTTTGCGTTGTAACCCCATCACCCTCTAACTGGTGTTTCCCATAGAGGTAACCTCTGAGAATAACAGTGAGGGAAACCTCTCCCCCATCACCGAGGATGTTTACTATGGCAGAGTAGCTCGGCACAGGACACGGTCATCCCGCAGGCACATGGGCGGCACCAGGTCTCCCCATGGTATGTGCCTGCAGTCCTGTTTTTACCACCACAGCATGGCAACAAAAATGCCACCAGCAACTGGCAAATGGCAAACAGTAGCTGTGGACACTTGCAAGTGCCTGTCTCTCTGTCTTAAATAATAATAGCTATTATTATGCTTACAGTTGAACAGCATGACTGCACTGCACTGAAATGGTGGACCCACTGGCAAGCCATACCTCGGGTCCAGGATGAACGTTTCCACAGTTGCAGATGATAAATGATTGATTGACTGCTCAGAGAATGCCTCACTCACTGCACTGAACTCCAGATGCCTGCTAAACCCCTCCCCTTTGTGGTACAACCACACCCACTACACTTATAATGGGAGCATTCATGCATGAAATTTTGAAGAGTTAATAGTGCTAGACAATAAAGAATGACTACACTGACTTCATTGCTTTATGTTTTTTTAGACCTTTGTTTTTTTTACCGTTTGAGTTTGAAATATCAGCTGCTGGAAATGCAGTTGTCCCTTACATTTCTGTCCTACCAACACATAAAACAATAATACAGTTACCAAACCTTCTGTAGATTGGCATATGCTGACCTGGAATCAGTGCATTTTATGTCAGACTTGTATTTTCAGGCATCAAACTAAAGTACTGGCTCAACAGTCTTATACTTTGCTAGATGGTGCATTTTCTAAATATTGCAATGCCAAATTCAAACAAATGACAGGCTTCCACGACAACTCAGCCATTTCTGCTTTAGATCTGCTGCTACAAGAGTTGGCAACATGTGGAACAATAAATATAGATATGTGCTTTAAATCTTAGAATTTCACTAAGTATTATGTTTTGATATGTGAAAATAGAAATACGGAGTTGTTACCATTAGAAGCACTTTTTGTTTTGGCTTTTTGTAGCATGCACGTCAGAGTCTTGTGTGTTTGTTGATGTTGTCACATCCCTGAATCACTTCTGTGCATTGCACCATGTTTTGTCTTGCTCCTCATTTGTCTCTCAGTGCACAAACATATACAAACATAAATATAGATAAAAATGTATAAATACACGTAGTGTGTGTGTGTGTTTGTGTGTTTTGTGGGTGCATGCGACAGTAAATGATTGAAATAATTGACTGAGCACACATTTCTTCCTGCATGCACAGGCACAAATATGACTAGACGAGAAAATCAAATCTGCAATGCAACACTGCATGAGCAAATCAATAAGACTTATTAAGACGAAAACTTTCCTGTCATTGATTTCCTTTGATTGAAGCATGGCTAAGAAACATCACTATGTAAAAATATAGACTGGCTCATTATAAAAGTGCTATATATACAGGAGTTATTTTTGTCACCAAATGATTTCCAGGTTTTGTCACTGAGCCCTGAAATCTGCTCCATTTGTGGCCAATTTCATTTCACAGAGATAAAAAATTCTACAAAGACACAGAGTCTCCTACAAAGCAGCTGTTTTGTTGGATCACATTTGTTGGCTGCCTTATCTACAGATACAGGATGATTTTTTCTTTGGTTTGTTTTTGTCTGTCATGTTTTAAAGATGGATACAGGGATCGGGATCGCCGCTCTCCTACATACTACGATGAGTCAGAGCCCGAGGAGTCCTTCCGGATCTTTGTGGCCCTGTTTGACTACGACCCCCTGTCCATGTCCCCTAACCCAGATGCAGCTGATGAGGAGCTGCCGTTCAAAGAGGGGCAGATCATTAGGGTGGGAGTTTAAAATTCAGATGGCCAGATACTTTGACTCACTTCATTCTTGATCTTTTTTTATTCCTCCTCTGTGAGTTTATTTGCCTGTAAGATGAACCCAGACCATAAAGTGCAAGTTTAACATTAAAAACACTATGATCCTAAAATATAGGTTGTCAGTAACAGTAAATAACTGTTAATAATAATAATGTGCAGTAACTGCATAATTCTTTCAGACTAACTTTACCCTGTTTATCATGCAAGATTTAAGTGTATAGACTAGCTCGCAGTTAAAATAGCTCTTCTGCAATCCAGCTGGCCACCTACAACTTTAAATGTTCAATCTCTGTTATTCTATTTTACAATTTAATTTAAAAAATAAAAAGCACAGTGTATGTTTTAAAGCTGGAGCGCTAAACATCGCTCTTTCACTCTCTTGATTACCAGGTGTACGGTGATAAAGACACAGATGGGTTTTACAGAGGTGAAGTGAGAGGCAGGATGGGGCTGATCCCCTGTAACATGGTGTCAGAGATTCGAGCGGAGGACGATGAGACCATGGACCAGCTCATCAAACAGGGCTTCCTGCCACTCAGCACCCCTGTGGACAGAATAGGTATTACACTTGCAGAGTCAAACTCACGAGCAAGTTAAGATCTGTGGGTTCAAACACACAGTTATAGAACTGTTTCAGAGTCAGTGGGCTTGGAAATGGTTAAATATTGTGAATGAAAAACATGAGATGAAATACTTCCTGTTAAAATGGCCTTTATTATCGCTTCCAGAGCAGAACAGAAGAGGCCTCCGTCGAGATCAGGCCTCGAGGAGGATGGTGGCTCTGTATGACTACGACCCCCGAGAGAGCTCCCCAAATGTTGATGTCGAGGTATCACTAACTGCTAAGGATGGACTGCTAAACACTTATCAAAGGACAGCCACACATAAACTAATGCTACCCACCTTACATTTATTCTCAACCTTTTCGCAATGCTAAAACCTGTGTGATATGTGCTATATATTTACTTTTGGAATTTCAAACCAGTGTAAACTACTTAGAAATATAATGACAGCAGCTACAACAGGAAAAAAAGTCCTTCATATACTAAATATGGATCACATTCCTTGTATATTCGTGTCTGTATCTCTGTCTCCTGATAGGCTGAGCTGACCTTCTGTGCTGGTGACATCATCGCTGTGTTTGGAGATATCGATGAAGATGGGTTCTATTATGTGAGTGCTGCTTGTCCACGTTTGCGTGTCTGGTCTTACACAGTGTATGACATGTTGTAAATACAGTGTGAAATACATAATGTTCAACCTTCCTTTAGTCCACCAACCATGTTTACTCCTCTCCTTGTTTCCATCCTCAGGGTGAGATCAACGGCCACCGTGGTCTGGTTCCCTCTAACTTCCTGGAAGAAGTGCCTGATGACGTGGAGGTGTATCTGACCGATACTCCGTCCCACTACCCCCAGGAAGAGCCTGCTAACCGGCCCCCTGCCAACTCTGCCGCCAGCGTCTCAGAGGGCAAACGGGTACATCATCATCGCCGCTCTCAGCGCTAGGCCCTGTGTTCATCCATCCTCCGTCCTCTCTCTTGATTTCCGTCTCTCGCTTCCTCCACTTGCCGTCTGTGTGCTGTTCATTGTGTGTGTTTGTCCATGTGGTGACAGTGGTGACTCTATACAAACTAACTACCCCCCCCCCCCTCTCTTCCCCCCCTTCACCCTTTGGAAAAGGGGACAAAATCCAGTGTTAACACCTTTCTGAGTCTCAGAGAAAGGAAGAAGCAAAGCCTGACATGGACAGAGAGAGGATAGACTGTGGGAGCTCTGCGGGTGATTTATGCATGTAGCACTGGTTAAGGAGGACTTGAAAAAGGCTCAACTCATTCCTCACACAAGATAATTTGGTACCTCTTTGCACTGAAACACAAAATCAAATTGTGGTTATTGTGTATAATAATGATAATGATAATAATAAGTGCTTTATTAACACATAAAAATTGCTACCCAGTGACACTGAAAGAAATTATTTGAGAAGAAAACTTTAAAGATGAAAAAGAGATAAAGCATGCCTTTTTCAAACTTGATACATTTTCTAATAACTTTCTTGGCTCGACTGCTGTATTTCCTTAAAGAGGCTTTGTTTCTTTATGTATATTGCACACACATCAAATCTATTTTTCAGCCATGTTGACAGTGGATAATGCCATGTTTGCTCTGAGCTCAAGAGACAGAACTAACCGCAGCACTGAGACATCCATACTGTATTGTTACAATGGAACAATAAAAGAAAAAATTGGATATTAAAAACATTCTTTTTCTGTGCCCTGTGTTCATGTGTTGGTGTTGTTGTTGATGTTGTTGTTGTTGTTGTTTTCAGTTGTCATAGTGGTGTGGGTTTTACCGACGGTGACAATGCTGCCACATCTGATTTCTTTTTTGTTTTTCCTCACCCGCTTGGCAAAACAAAACAAACAAACAGAAGAAGATTGTTCATTTCACACCATAAATGGCTCTGTCTGCCTTGTACAGTAAGTCGGCAACTTGAGATACCAAACTTGCAGCCTCTAATGCACACAGCTTGTGGTCACAGAAAAAGCTTTCAAAGGCCACTTGAACTTAACGGAAGCACTTGTCAAGTGTTTCTGTAATGCTTTGTTTCATGGTGACAGATTAGTCAAAGTCAAATCAGATCGAAAAGTTATTTCCCTGGTTTTGGTGTTACGAAAATGATGAGGTATATTATAAAATTTATAGATATTAATTTCAACAAATGAACATGTTTATTTTATGACATATCTGTAATAATTACCTGACAATATTGAACAGCATCCACTTTGACATCATAAAGGCATTATATTTATGGCATATCATTGACAAACCTCATTATGTCAACAATACAAACTATCATCTTAATGAAAGTGTACAAATGCATAACTGTGCGTTCTGTGCTGCATTAGATGAGAAGCCTGGTATCTACAGTTGCATCCCTGGGTGTTGTACTGTATATGATCGTACTGTATGTTCCCTCATGGCCTACTGATGGTGGACCTCTCCGGCTCTGTGGTGTGCTAATGTCGTGCTCAGCATTTGATGGCTTCCTCCTCAGTGTTTCTTCTACATATGTACTGTGTGTGTGTGTGTGTGTTTGTCTGTGGTTGTGTGTGTGTGTGTGTGTGTGTGTGTGTGTGTGTGTGTGTGTGTGTGTGTGTGAAAACATATCTCCACTGTCAATTTAATACAGATTAACAGGCAGACAGATGATAGTTTTGGCCAATTTAGTACAGATTGTTGAAAATATTAGTTATGTTTTGTATCATTAGTGAGAGGCATTGGTTGGATTGTTAGAGAGAGTTAGAGAGTGGATATCATCGCCAAGGCTGCACAGTCCTCTCCCCTCTAAATTCTAATTTCTTAAATTAATTATCAAAAATGTAATTTAACACTCACAAGCTCAACTCATCTGCTTCATGAGGGCTGTGTGGGTGTAACATGTTGACAGAAGCGTCTCTCTGACAGCATTGGAAAACACACTCCACAACTGATGAAATATTGCTAAATTCCCATTGTTGCACAGAAATACATGACATCAGAGCCCCACCCAAGCAGTGAGAAGAACACAGCCAAAAACCTAAATACAGAACAATCTCATGTCAAATAATTAAAACTGTTCTTTGTTAGAAAATGTCTAGTTTGTGTAGGACATTATTGCTCATAGTAAGAATGAATGAGAGAAAATAATTTTCAGGGTTTTTAATAAATCCTTCAAAAATGTATTAATTTGCCCTAACCTTGCAACAAGTATAACTGGAATCTATTTAAAATAATTTTGAGGGACTAAAAAAAGAAGCTCCTTCTTGGAAGCAATTACATAAAAAAGATTAATTATAGCACAAATTAATAAAAAACCTATATTACAGCACTTCATCTTTAGAAAAACACAGTTGTGTTTCTCAGCACAGTCTCAAGTACAAAGGTACCAAACTGCTGCCTGCACTGAGGGCGAACACACCTTCAATAATACCTTGAAGAAGAGCACAGACTAGTCTGCTGTATGAAAGTCTTGGTTCTGTTGTAATGCGCTGCCCCATGCCTCCACACCTCCTCCCCACCGCCTCTCTCCTCAGGTTACCACAGAAACCACAGACACGGCCGACACCGACGCCCCACCCGTGCGAGCCCCGTCCCCAATTGTTCGCCCCCTCCTGCCGGGCACCATGAGGCCCCTCAGCCCTTCGAGGGCCCCGCACGTCTCGCTGGACCCCCGGGACCCACAAGACCTGGCAAACAAGAAGAAGAAAGGACTACTTTCCAAGGGGAAGAAACTGCTGAAGAGACTCTCCCCTGTGAAATAAAAACACACAAAGAAACAAAGAAAAGAAAAAAGCATAAATGTACAATATGTGCACATGCCGGGCTCTGTATATTGCATCCATACAATCAACTCTGATCCAACACCACGTGACAGAGAGGATGTGAGCTTCGTCTCCGGGACTGCGTGAGCCTATTTGAATATAACCAGTGATACAATTATTCATGTTCAGTGATGGATACAAATCAACTAAATAATGTACAGTGCAGTGCCAAAATCAAGAGACCTGCAGACACAAAAACATATTACTGTGATGTATTTTAAATCAAGGGATGATTAAAAAAAAAACAACAACAACAAAACAAAAAAATAAAAATAAAAATAAAACTAGGATTTTCATGACATGTATTTTTCTCTTTTCTGTATCATTAGTCGAAAAAAGAAAAACTTTACATTTATTTCAAGCAGGGTAGCTGTGAAAACAAAGCATCTGGTTACATATAAGTTTCCAACAGGCTTTTTTCAGCCAAAAACAAAACAAAACAAACAAAAAAAACAACAACAAAAACATCACTTTTTCTGGAGTATTGATGTCACCACAAGGAAACAGACCTCATACTCCTCTAAGAAAATCTCTAATAGACTACACTGTTATTGAGGCATTCTGTGAAGTAATGCTGGCTGCTATAACACAAAGGCTTTATTCAGTGCAATATCATAGAGGTGGTAGCATATGGTGGGGAGAAGAGAAACATTTCCGCTTGTACCTGTGATTCAGCAGAGGGGGAGTTTTCTGATGAAGAAAGGAACAACAAAACAATAGCTGATCGGCAACAGGGCATTAACGTCAGAAACACCAGGCGAGCTTAGCTGTCTCAGTGGCCTTTACGAAAAACAATATGAGCATGACATTCCTCGTTTGAATACAAGGCCGATTTACACCAGGTTTTTTTTTTCTTCTTCTTCTTTTATTTTTAAATTTTTTTGATGAGGGTTCGCTTGAGCTTTGTCACTTTTGAGAATTAAGTAAGAGCAGAGATGTTTGCTGTCCTCGCTGTCAAACTGTCATGAAACGCCTAGTTCAAGACAAAATTTTGTGTCTGTCTTCCTATTGCACAAAGGTGGGTGTTTTTGTCTGATGGTTGGTGAAAGACACGTTTTGTGTGCCTGTGCGTACGTGTGTGTGTGTGAGAGTGTGTGTGTGTGTGTGTGTGTGTATAAGGCAGTATGTGACGCATTCATGTTTTGCACCTTTCATGTTTCTTGTTCACTAATTTTTTTTTTTTTTTTTTTTTTTCTGACGGAGAGGCCATGTAGTTATTGGTCCTGTGATCTCGTGATGTGCTGCTACCTCCATTGCCTGTGCACTGTTCAGTTCTGTTGTCTCATGTTGATATGGAGGGCCGATGCTAAAAGCCTCATAGAAACTACAAACCACACTGGCAAGGCGTGGATTGTTCTCTGGTTCTGTTGCATGTACCTGAGGTCTGTGCAGACAAATACTAACTTATTTAACTTGAGTATACATTTTGTATGGTAACATTTATGCTCGACATGACTTGTACTATAAGGACTATACCATACAAAGTTAACATGTTACACAGCTTATATAGGGAATGTGGTACAGAACAGATTTTCTTATTTTATTCCTATGATCTTGGATAACTTAAGAATTGTGTGCTGTAGTGCACTGTGCTCTGATTAGTGATTCCACTATGCTGTTGTTGCTCCATTTAGTTTGTTGACTCGCTGAATGTTTTATATATTTAACCAACCACCAAAAAAACAAACCTATTTGCATAATGCCACAAAAAAAAACAATTGGAGCAGAATATGCGATCAGATCAGCAGAGATGATGTAATATTCAGCACTGTCTCTTAAATCAGTTTTTCATTCGATTTAATGTCAGTGTAAAAGCTCCAAAAATGACAGATCAGGCTGCACTGAGTGTGAAGCTGAATCTAAATTTAAGTGTCTGTGTGATTAGTGACACTGACTGTCAGCATTTCACTCTCCCAGTTTTTCCAAATGTTAGTTGCTTCTACTTTGTTTGAAAGTCTTAAAAATATTCAGCTCCAATTTGGTTGAATAAACTTTATTTGAATTCTTACATTCAGCACGAATTTGCAACTTGTGTGTCCCACTACAGCCAGGATTTCACATTCAACTGCTGAAAAAAACTGAGAGGTTCAGGAGATCCTTTGTTCCCACTGCCATCAGGCTATACAACACCCCAGCCAAAGGAAGTGGACTCATTTAATTATTATTGTTTATTTATTGATTATTGTTATTATTACTATGACCGATAAGCTACTGAACACATGAACTTCCCCTAGGGGATAAATAATATCTATCTATCTATATCTATCTATTTATCTGAAGTGTTCTGATGGTTCTGACAGCCAGAGTACATTGGACAAACACTGGAAAACCTGCAGCTGGAGACTTAATCCAATTCTGTGTGGAAGCCTTGATGTGACGGAAAAAACAAACAAAAAAGGTTATTTTTTTTTTTTTAATTTACATGCAAACTGCAATGCTGACCTTCAGTCTCACTGATCAAATATAGTCACAGCACATAATATATATTCATCTATAGTAGATAAAGCACAACTTGCTCACCCCTTTTTGGGCTTTCAATGAGACAGCTGTTATCTTTGTTAATTATGCAAGATCATGGGAATACTATTTTAAATATTAACTTGTATTACTGAGAGGAAGAGTCTACATACTGTACCAACATTTCGTGTGGTGTGGCGGTGAATAAAAGCACTCAAGAACTCAATAACGAACAGGAGGGATAGCTTTAATAATTTAAATATTCTCTCTGTTTAGTTTTGAATGTCCATTTTATCCTGTTAATCTCCAGTTGTCCTTTATGTCAAGTTGCACTTGAAGATTGAGTCAGGTATGAGTTTATTGTATGAAATAATTTGTCAATATTATTGATGAAATGACAGTGACAAGAGAGGGTTGCCAAAATGGAATGTAGGACGAGTTCAGAAATCGGTTTACACTGATTATTTTTGTTCCAAAGCTGTTTATGTATAATTTCTCATTCAGTCTTTCATGCAGTTGAACTAATATGGTGTCCCAATACCAAATCATTCTCTTGTGAATGGGTGTAGTGTCTCTTAACACTGTAGCTCTTTTGTACTTTGATCCATTTGTAGGTAATTTATAAATGTTTCTACTTGATTTTACGACAGCCTTTTTTTTAGTGCACTGAGATTTCCTCTCCCTGTAAAAGACTGCAAGCATTCTCCATAGTGTCCTTTGAAATCAGATGTATCAGTCCACCGTATGTGCTTGCTTTGTGAATCAAAGTTAAAAAAAAAAAAAGAAAAAAAAAAGAAAAGAAAAGAAAAAAGAGAAATCATTGGACAGTATTTATGGTGATTAATTATGTGTGGGTGTGCATGTGAAAAATACAACTTTTATATCTAAATTAAATTTGATATTTTTTAGAAAATCGTTGTTTATGTTCGTTTGTGTGTCTTGTATCTTCAGTTTGTTTTCACTGAAGGGAGCGGGTCACATTTAGACCTTGTCTGAATACATATGAAACCTTTTGAGGCCCTATATGCAATATATGTACATAACAAAACAGAGACCATAGAGTCGGCACTCGCACTTTTCTTCTCTGAGGAGTTTCAGCTAAAACAAAAGACATGGATAAACATGGTATCAGATTATAATGGTAAAGTTTTAAGGCTATATGATAATTGTAGAGAGGAGAAAATTGACAAAATTTATGATCACATTTTCATGTCCTCCACTGATGGGTCTAACTGATGGTTGTACCCTGGTCTTTATCTTTCATCATCCCCGTGTCACACAAATGACTGGGACTTGACATTTTAAAAAATGCATTTAATGTTTTATGTAGGAGGTCAGGCATGCAGGTGTGGACATTCAACTACCTGAAATGATGTAGGAATCTGAGCTCCGCGTGTAGATACTTCCTCTGATGAACATATTTCGGTCATATGACCCGGGTCTGCGTTTGAGGATCAATATCAGACAGCTCGGTGTCATGGCTTATTTTTGGGGCTGCACAAAATGAATCACAGCCATCTGCAGAGCAACATGCTTCTTGTCAAATAAATGAAAAGAGAACAGAGACTTGACTATTAGTGGCTGTTATCGGCAGAAGGCTTGTCAATAGAAGCTATGTCCTAATGGGTGCACTCAAATGTATTCCAGCTGTTTCTCTGAGGATTTGCTGGTAATTACGGCACTCAGTAAAAGTTTGCTCTAAATGTGCAGCCCAAAAATGGATCAAGCTCTGAGAAGCTTCAGTAAGAGGTCAGTACACTTTGGCCTAGTATACAGCATGAATATCTGCTTTGTCATAGGTTGCTTATTAGGCTTTAGGAAATTCTCTGTGAAGCTTCATAACCATCAACGGACGGCAAAAACAGGATGAGAGTTCCCGACAAGTTCAAGCTGACAATTCAAGACATGGCAAATGACATAAATATAATTAAATAAACGTTTTCATTTATATTTTACAGTGTTTCTTGTTAGTGGCACTGTAAGCTGTCACTCAAGCCAGAACATAGATTACCGATTAACAAGGAACGAAGACGGACACGGTTTCAATGCAACAACAAAAACTGAACTGAAACTGAACTGCTGTTAAATGAGATTTGAAGTCTAACAGATGGACCAGGTTGTCACTGACTGTGCTGACTCTCATCCATTACTTTCTGACTGGAGGGAGCCTGAAAGATTCAGTCCTGGTGAGCTGCAGTGAGTGAGCCAATGTGATTCAGTCCGCAGTCTCAGATCCAGTATTTAGATGTTTCCTTGGACACTGTTCATTTGAGCCATTTCTGAAGTCTGCAATAAGAAATAACACATAACCAGTAACAATAATAATCAGTAACAGGGAGAGACTACTGAATGTCTAAGGTGATACTTCCAATAAGATTGTTATTGTATTACTGTAATATAGTGAATTCATTACTGTAGGCTACTATTTTGTTTTACATTCTACTCCTTAGATTAATAAACATAAAGCACTGATTATATCTATATTGTTGTTGATGGGTGAAGAGATATGAAAGTCTGGTCTGAGATACATATTCTCAGACCTGCTGCTTATAACATGTCCATATGTTTTTTCTATGTCTCTTACTATGTCTGTAAAAGAAGCCAAGTTTGCATTTATTTTTTGTAATTATATTACTGATGGATGTATTTCACCTCTCTTTCTTTATGCACTATACAGCAAGTTCTTCAAAATAAAAAAATAAAAAATCAGCCACACCATCTTAACATCTTTTCCATAATCTTTTGTCATGTCGGTCACGTACTGGTGTGTGAGCAACAGCCGGACCTGTCGCCGTGTTCGTGCTGTTACACGGCAGTCCTCAGGAGGGCAGCAGTGGTTTTCAGTTGGGCAGTGACACTATGTGATCTGGAGGACTGTAGTTAAATAACGAGGGAAATCACGTACGCAGTGACAGACCTGTAAGTCTCAGAAATATATTTAAGTGTCTGATAAAAAAAAAAGAAAGAAAAAAAAAAAGAAATATGTGTTGATGCCATAGTTACCATAAATTTCACATCACAAAAACTCCACAGGGCTGAACAGTCCCTCAGTTTCCTCTCCCCCCTCCTCCTCCTGCTTTTTCACACCCTCCTCTATATGCATATTTGTTTTTACCATTTGCTTAATTTTAACGTTGATTCAAGCAGGAAAAGAACCTCAGAGACTGAGGGGCAGGGTGAGATTATGTTGCAGTCTTTCAGCTGGGTTATGTTGAAACACCCATTCTCTTCTCAGAGAGGTAAGAAAGAGAGGAGATTGAATTTGTAAATCAATGAATCTTTGTTTTGTTGCTTCTAATATATTTGCCTGATACTCTCCTCTTTCCCTGTCCCTCTTCTCTCCCTCTCTCAACCCCCTCCCTTCAATTTCTCCCTCCTCACCCACCCACCTCCTCTTCTCCTCTCCTCTCCTCTCCTCTCCTCTCCTTCTCCTCGGCTCGCTCCTGCCCTTATTTTCCCTCACTATCCAACAGATCTATATTGAGCTGTAAGTCTCTGGAGTCCCTGAGGGCCAATGGATGTTTAAAATTCTCACCAGTTGTAACCTCTCTATCACTCGCTTTCGTCCCGTCTGCCACGCCACCAGAGGGGGGCATAAGGAGACATCCATCTTCTGCTGGCCTTTCTGAATATTTCACAAAACCTCAGAGTGCAAGTTAAACACTCAACATCCATTTGACCCTCCTACCCCGAAATCTCAGCAGGGATCTTCCAGGTAAATTATTTTAATTTGACTTTGATATACAGCTGGAGATTTCTTTTGAAGTCTAAGCACCTGAACAGTTTTTAAAAGTTTTAAAACTAAGTTTATGGAGTAGGTGTGTGTGTGGTAAAGAGGTTGGGGGGGGGGGGGGGGGGGGGGGACTCTTTTATATCCTTCTTTGGATATATACAAGACTGAGTTAACCAGTCTGAGGGCCCTGGGGCATTTTACCCTTGAGCCCTCTTTTATTTCACTTTGTGTAGGCCTACACTGAGCCTGACTTTAACCGTACTGTACACAGCAAACATGGCAGCTTCATTACACTGTGTCTTCCCTAGATGCCAAACACCAACCAGTGCTTCTGTGCTGGCCCCCGGGCTGGATTTGTGTGATAATATGATTGTTGTGAAGTTAATTTTGTTACTAAAAGAATGTGAAACTGTCAAACATGAAACTCACAATAGCAGATAGATTCAAATGGTGCAGGCACATGCGATTTACATCATTTCAAATCACTTTAACATGTAACATGTGAAACATGAATTAATATGTGATGGATTCTCATACAGGCACACAAGTTCTTTTTTCACCAGGAAACTGAAATAATAAAAGCATTAAGATTTTCCCTCACAAGACAGGGCCTGAGGTTTAGGTAAAACTGCAGGAACTGCCTTAAGGCCTCCATCCTTTCACTTAATATTGTGCTTAAGTGTTGCATACGTTATTACCAAACAAATTTGCAATTAATGAAATTACCACAAACTAATTGCCACGCAGTGAACCTGCAGCCTTTAGGCCCCCTGAGGGTCTGAGGCCCTGGGGCAGTTGCCTGTTTTTACTGGTCGGTAATCCAGCTTTGCATACATAAGATAAAAATAATTTCTTTCCACCCTTGAAAAAGTTTACACGACAATACAACCTGATGCTGTGATATGACCTGGAGCTGTGTACAGTAGGTTTAACATAACCCCTTCTCAGCTCAGATGACAGAAATTCTCAACAAAAAGAAAAAGCTGGATCACACTGAAAAGTTCACCTGTGTCCATCCATCCACACCGA
This sequence comes from Seriola aureovittata, assembly GCF_021018895.1. NCBI lineage: Eukaryota > Metazoa > Chordata > Actinopteri > Carangiformes > Carangidae > Seriola > Seriola aureovittata. The sequence continues at coordinate 10,748,282 of NC_079381.1, read as the reverse complement.
CATTAATGCGTTTCCCAGTAGGTGGTTGGAGGCAAGCCTCTCTCACATGTCTATCACGGCGGTCTGAGGGCGGACTGTCGGTGGAAGGATATACCACCTGGCTGGTAACTCGTTTGAGGCATCCTGCAGAGGCGGAAAACTGAAGTTTATGGCAGCCACGCTCGAAGAAGAGCCATCGTTCGTCATCAGCTGGAGAATGCAGCGAAGGGAAGCAGCTTGGGGGGGGGGTTAGGGGCACAGGCCTTGCCTCGGTGATTCATCTTCGGCTTAGACTGCTTGGAGTGGGAGATGTCTACAGGGCACGGCTTGGCTGGAGAGCCCTCAGAGCTCTAGCACCACAAGCATTGAAAAGACCGGCTGCCTGGCTGGCTGACTGCCCCTTGGCTTGCCGTGGTGCTAACTGTTATTACACAGGTGTACCGACAGCTTTATGTCCACAGACTGGACTCCAGCACAGAAGCAGTTTGCATTCAGAGGGCTTCAAAAATGCTCATGGCTCCACTTGTCTCGGCTGTTCTTGAGCCACTTTCGATTGTTATTATTATCCATTCCATTCATGTGATAGTTGGACGTGGCATCAGCAGGATGAAACTGAGCCGAGTTGACCTGATCCTTGTTTGATGGATTGATAAGAGTTAATTTTATCACCATTTGGTTGATAGAGAGTAATAAGAGGTATAAAGGAATTATTAAGATGGAACATTGCCGTGGATGAGTATCCATCACTGAGCTGGATTACTGTCAGTAAAGGTTAATAGATCTACTAATCATATGATGACCCCAGTCTGCACAGGCTGGTCGTAGTTCATCTGGATGTCAGCTTCCAGGTGAAAGATTCCTCAGCTGTTCTTTGATATAACCTGTCCTGGCTTGTTCGCACACAGTTATGTATATATGTCAGTGATAGGGTTCTTTTTTTTGCCTTTCTGTCTTTCTTCCTTTTTACTGTATTGGTTGCTTGGAAGTAATTTTCTTCTGAACAGCATCAATATGTGAACTATCTCCAGCACATTTACTGTATCCTGTAAAAAAAAAACAAGCTACTTCATTTCAAATCAAATCAAATGTATTTAGACCACATTTAAAAAAAACAGCAGACCAAAGTGCTGTACAACATCAAGACCTTTGGTATATAATACTTTCATACTTTGAACTTCTGGCTTGAATGATCCATGTTATCATTTTTTGATGTTTAATGCAGAGAGGTACATACATTTAAAATGCTCTTCAACAGATCGGGAGCAAAGAACCGGTGTTCAGATTTGACTTTTTTTGCCATCATGTTAGGTTATGGAATTGCAATCTCTCTAAGACTAAGAAGTACATATGCTAACGCTAACATGCTGATGTTCAGCAGACATAATGTTTACTGTGTTCAGCATCTTAGTTCAGCATGTTAGCATGCTAACATTTGCCGTTTAGCACTAAACATAAAGAACAGCTGAGGGAGTTTTGAAGATATTTGGTCGTAAACCAAAATAAAATCCTGACCTGATGATGGAGCTGAAGGAAAAGTCAGGAGATCGCCATAGTTACTGCAATTCCTCCTGAGGAGGACACAAATATCCGTACCAGATTTCATGGCACTGAAAATCAACAATGTCAGCCTCATGGCAGCGCTAGAGGAAAGGCGGGGGATCACCAAAGTCATTCGGATTCACCCACTTGGGATCGTCAATGTCTGTACTACATTTCTACTGAAATTCGTCCAAATGTTTTTGAGATATTTCAATCAAATACTTCCTGAATCCCTAACTAAGCTTTGGCTTTGACCTGGATGCTCTGAGGAAATTTCTTCTGCTATTTATCTGTTGTTCAGCTCAATCAGGCACAGCTTCCTATTTAGAAAGAAAATGAATAAATAATTGCAGGGATTTAGGTCTTGACCCATTTTGCTCCACATCAAATGACCTCCAAAAATCTTTGAGCCACCTGGCTGCAGCTTTGCATCCAGTATTGGAGTCCCCCACGGTGCATCCGACCACCTCTGTCATCTGTAACAGCAGCAGCAGAATGCTGCATTTATGGAGCAACAACAGAGATCTGGAGACATTCCCAGACTCAATAGTCTGTGGCTTCTGTCACTGTCAGCTTTAATAATCACATCCAGCCAAAAACATACAACCTGCTTAATTTAAAGCTCAGTGACTTTAAAATGCAATGTACGTACTGTCCCTGCAATGCAAACACTACAGCAAGGTGTACAGTAAAATCAAGTTCCTATCCTGAGATAATACGGACTCCATTAATTCTTCAAAGTTTTATTGGCATTTAGAGACCCCCAAAAGTCTCTCTAAGGCACGTATTTATTCTAATCAGCCTCTGCTGTCAGGAGAGGTGTTTATTTGCCAATGAAGCCTGCATACATAATGCTGTCACCCTGCAATAAAACAGGCAATGAGGCACTGGGCACTGTGGTTTGGATGACACACATATTCTGTCACATTTGTTTCAGAGAGGAGGTATTCAGTGGGGTGTAGGAGAGAAGAAAAGTCTGACCATGCTCATTAAACCCACTAGCTGTTCTTTACCATAAATCTGATGTCAGCACTTAGTCACATGTCTCCTGGGTCTCCAGAACCAGAGTGGATGGATACCACAGTGCTTAAACTGCAACCCCCCCCCATCCATGGCTCGCTCTTAGTCGCAAAACTGCTCATATTACAGTCTGTGTGGTTGTAGGGCACACTGCAAACAAGACAGCATGTTATTTCAGTTCTGGCTTTGAACTCTCACTGATGCTCAGTGTTCCTCATTATAATGAGTGTATGGGATTTTTGTCAAGGCAGATGAAGTGATGTACATAAAAAATAAAAAGTGTTAAGAAATAAAATGTGACCTGCAGTTGCACAGAGAAATTACATTTTTAATTAACCGCATATATAAATGCTCTGCGGACATATGCAATGCAGTCTCAAATTGTCAATGTACACATTCACATTATGTGGTCCAGCAGGAGCCATACAAGGCTGAAGAGGAGTCTGCATGAGTGTTTGTTGCAAAATGTATGGTGGTGGTGCTGTGACGTCACCAGGCTTTAGCTATAGTGCCTGAATCCATCTGCTCCATCCTACTCACCAAATATGATCCCATGTGATTCCATGGACTGAGAATATGCAGCTGACAGCTGGCCAAACCTACACAAAACTTTTATCCCCCCTCAAATACTTTCTTAAGTAATCACACAGCTAATAAGAAAGGCCTCTTATTATAGAAGAACTTTAAATATAGTAAGAAACTTATTAATATAGTACAAGCACATAAATAGATGAAGAGATGATGTTTGTGTCAATGGGAATTACTTTCAGAACTACTATTTTACATCAAGTCTAACACTAATAATCATCAGGATGATTTTGCCCTTTGGCCCAGAATCATATCCTTAATTTGTCAAATCAACATTAAAATGACTCGTGGAGAAACCGCTGATCCTCTTGACCTCATGTGCATTTAATTTGCGCGCAGCTCTTCCCCTAACGGCGATTACCCACGTGGCTCTCGTTAATCTGACAGACGGCACATGTTTACTGATTTCTATCATGGGAATAGCCGAGCCCGTTGCTGTCCTACCGTGTCGGCTAGAGCATTGCTACTGGAGGGGAAGAATCCCTCTCATCATTGAGAGAAACCAGAAGAGAAGAGAAGACTAACACAGACGCACCAACAAGAGAAGAGGCTTTAATGTGGATAAGAAAGTGAACCAGTGTTTTTTTTTTTTTTTTTCCCACCCCCACCTGATCCTCTACAGTCAGAGGAAGTAACTTCACCGGACATCAGACAATGTAATGATTTGTTTCCAGCGCTTTCTTCCAGCTGAGTGCAGACAGTCACCAAAGCTTCCCTCGGTGCGCCCCGGAGCGCGGAGCAGAGTGGATGGCCACAGCTTGCAACTTTGCTGAAATGAAGCTCAACTCTCCCCTCCGCTCATTGCTCCCTGTTGTCGCGGTTGCTGTTCTCACAGCTGTTAAAGGTGAGATTTGTGACTGCTCTTTGGGTGAGTGGTAAACAGCTTCTGCTTTTATTTGCTCACTGGTCTGAGTTGCTTCATTTGTGCTGGAGCACACCCAGAAGAACGTGTAGATGTAAACGCCTTACATATATGAAGATCATTGGACGGGACTGGGTGTACCTCAAAGGCTTCAGCTGTGTTTACAAGGGTAAATGAATATAAAACGAGTACATATATTCTTGTGTTTGCTTTGATGATCTGAACACACACATATAAACTGGATATGTTAGGTTTGCTTTATGCCCCCCCCCCCCCCCCATTTTATTGAAGTCATGATTCTGGTTCTGATTTCAAATGTGCACAAGATGGTGCAGCAGACTGCTGTTTGGCTTTAGGCTATTATGAGCACAAACTTTAAGGAGGCCCACTAAAAGACTATTTGGTTGTGTGTATTAGGAAGTGTTTGAGAAATGAGCCTTAAAAAATAGAAACAGCTCGTAAAATGTTCACACTGGGATTATGAAACCATTTCATTGCATGATGTGTTCAGGTTTTTTTAGTATATATATATATAGTATATAGGGTTGTAACTTTTTAAAATTTTCTAGGTTTTATGGTTACTAGCCATGGCCTCTGCCCATTTCATTGTCCCTCTGTCTAAATGAAAGTAACAACGTGCTCTCCAGTGTGCATCTGTGGGATTAAAGAGGCCTGAAGCTGCGGTTGCACAGCTGTTTCTCTGGTTGTTTAAAGATAACCTGCACTGGAAGCTGTCTGTCTCTCTGTGATACCGATGTCATGCGAAAGACTACTTTCTGATATTGCCTGGATTTATATGTCTGCACATGATATCTGCGTGTGCATTTTTCATACATATGACTGTCGTATTCCTGCTAGTGGAGGACTCAGCTGTGCAGCTGTGTTCTTAATGCGTGTCTAAGTGATAGGGTTCAGCCTTTGATATCTTCTCTGCTTGGGAGCCATGAATATGCATGACAGCCTTATCTTTCAGTCCAGTCGCAGATGTACCGCCTGTTGTGTCAGCGAGCCTGTCTGAGATTGAACTAACGTTTACAATAGTAGTTCAAATATTTCAGATAGTTCATTTTTCTCGGAATATCACAAGTCAAGATACTTCAGGGAATCCAGCCAGGGTTCACCAAATTAATATGTAATCAATAAGAAATACTTTTACTGATGTACAGCAGAGTACATCAGCAGTGGGCTCATTTTAAGCTTCAGATCTGAGACTGTAACTAAAACAGAAATAATGTGGTCTTATAACATTACTTTTATCAAAGGATTTTGGGAAATCTGCATTAATTTTCCCACAGTCTAGTGTTTACTAGCAACATATGAGTGTGTGATCATATTCTCAGTATGACTCATGTCCCTTCCCCAGTCGTTTTAAGATCACACATTTTGGTGACCTGTTTTGAACCAGACTGAGAATGAGTTTCCTCTTTATGTCCTCTTCAATCCATTAACTGCTTTAACCTGCAGTATATAGCCATGTGATGGGGGGAGCATTTAGTACGAGGGTATATTTTAAGATGGATTTACAACCTTGAGAGAGCATGGGTCCTGCTTATTGATAAAAACATAAAAAAAAGTATTCTCACATCTCCCTCATCCTTGTTGGAATAGAATATTGATGTTAAAATAAACTAGACAGAATTTAAACTAGAAAGCACAAACATTAAACTAAACATTTCTAACACTTTTATACTAAATATAAAATTTGGAATCAGTCCCTTGATTATTATCTTTAAACAATGAATTCCTTTTTATGGCTCAAATCTAATAATTGTCTAATAATCCCAGATGTGGATCATCATAGAAATTTAAGTCGATCTTTGGCCTAGAGCCTATCTGTTCACCAGATGTAATAAAAATCCATTCATGGGTTTTCAAAGGGGTTTTAAAAAGAATTTGTATAAACAAACATCAGTAACAGCAGGGATCCGAAAATAGAAAGTAAAAAACTCATTACACAGTTGAATCACCTTTTGCATTTTGTTTCATTTTACCTCTGGTTTGCCTTAAATCTGCAGACGTCATGGAGAAATGATGTGCATCAGCCAGTATCTATTTTGGCCTTTAATGTAAAACTCCTTACAACATCAGTGTGATCTCTGGAATATATAAAGACAGCTTCCTGTGTGCTTTTCTGAATGCTACATTTTTAATATTAACTCTGACATCTGTGTTTTTTTTTCACAGACTTTCCTTTCCCTTCAGGAAGAAAATTGATTTACATATAGATGTATTCATGAAATATGGTTTGAAAATCAGAAAAAGAATGATATATAACTTACTCACTCACTGCATTTGCCTTTAGATAAGTTATTTTTCTGAGGGAAGGGAAAGTCAAATAACACACATTAATTCCGGGGCGCTTCAACATGGAGGATGGCAAAGTACCAAGTGTCTTTGGCAGGAGGAAGTGGGAGCTGTCACATACAGCATCCTGGAAGTTTCAAGAGCCTTTTTAATGCTCAGATGCTGTATTTGCCATTCCTTTTACTGCATTGCGTAGAAGTGGTACGTTGAGAGTGGAAAGTGTAATTTGTGTCAATGGACAAGTATAATTGAGACCTTTGGTGCACAGGATCCCACATAAGAGTTGTACACAAAGTAATATTGTGTTTCATTGCTAGAAAAGAAAACTACAATGACAAATATAATGAGTTTAATCTCCTGAAATAGAGTCATTTAGAGTTTCATTTGGCTGAACATTTCATCCGCAACCTGTAGATTTACCATAATTGCTACCATCTGGTTACATGGCACAGGCTAGACATCAAAATGACAGTATGTATGATCTTTTTCTCCATCACTCCAGCTACAATGAGTGCCATCATTAGACTGCTAAATGCAGTGGTTGGCGAAGGACAAATGTGAATAAATCCCCTTCGCCTTTTTAGGGACAGGAATAGCCGGAGTTTGCAGTCGCTTGAAAGGCACAGAGAGCCCAAAAATGCGCTGAGCATAAAACTATTAAAATAAATCAGTTAATCTTCATCATTATGCAGCAGTTTTGATGATCCTAAAAGTTAATGTTCATAATGATGCAGTAATTGCTTTTTAAGTTATTTTTTCGCAGATGTCTGATGTGCAAAAGTTCATCAAATCCAGCAGCGAGCACAGTTTTAAGAGGCAGGATTACAGTTGCCTCCAACTCATTCAATTTTCTGTTCCAGCCTATTCAGACGTGCCTAACACCTCTCTCTCCTGTTTGTCTCTATTCTCACGTTCCTCCACCGTAAACACCTTCTCTGTTTTTTTTTTTTGCTTTATCCTCTTTTTCAGTGCAGGAACAACGTGAGGGAATGGGCCGTTTTTGATGCATTGACTTGCATTGACTCATTGACTTTACCCTGAGTCTCATCACCCTTGGTTCCTTAAGATGAACCCTTTTGGCACACAACCCCCACCTCCGTCCTCCACCCTTACCTGTGTTTCTTCAGCTGTGATCCCTTCTCAACCCCTCGTCCTCCTGTCATCCCCATCAAATGTTTGCAATTACAGTAACAGAATGATTTTGTAAGTGAAAAATATTTGTATCAACAGATTTGACACCTAACACTGAAATGAAGTTACTGTGCTAAGCTCTCTTTGGATATTCCCCCCCCCCCCCCAGTGGCTGAGAGTCAGAAGTTTGCTGAAGATCTCGGGATGTCCTCCACACCATCTCCGGTTTATCCCACCGTCAACTTTCAGGTCCTCAATGTGGACCATGTGATTTTGAGGCAGGACAGTCCAGAGCCATCAGGGAACTCCACCCTGAAGGCCTACACTCAGACTTTCCTCATCACTGGCCCAGGTGCTGGGGTCCTCCAGTCCGCTGTCAACGCTTCTTATGGCCCCCTGACTGTAGACGCCCCGATCCCTCCGGACCTGCTCTTCAGTGGACGCAGGATCCTGCCAGTCATTTTGGGCCGCCAGGTTCGTTCCTCGTCTCCTGTTGTTAAGATCCTCTTCCACATGCCAACAGAAAGCAACATTGCTGTTGGGCAAGAAAGGATGGGGTCTGGGGAAGATAACGGGAAGACAAGCGATGGAGTCAAGGCGAAGGACGGAGCTCACTGTGTGACGGCTTACGCCTTCTGGGAGACAAGGGAAGTTCGTGGGGCGTGCCTGGTGTCTCCAGGTGGATTCTGTGTGGCACAGCTGAAGCCAGAACCTGTCTGGTTCAGCTCGGCCAGCCGATCAGGAAGCTCCAGCAGGGAAGCTGGAAAAACCGAAGGAATTAAGGGGCTTCAGGGGAACCTAGTGGAGGTCTACTTCCAGAGTCGGAGGGACCAGACAGGCCAGTGTACCCCGCAGGACAGCCTACAACGTGTAGGAGTGGGAAGAGGAAGAGACTCTGGGGGATCAGGGACACCGATGAGGCGGATAGGAAGTGTTAATCTGCTCAGGACTCCACCCGGAAACCCTACCTTCCTTCGGCTGAGGCTGGGAGGCGCCGTGGTGATCCAGACATCTTCCAAGCCCCTGAAGACCAGCGATGTGGCAACTTTCTACATCTTCCTAGCTAGTACATCTACCCTGGAAAGTTTCACACTCAGGTGAGAGATCTTCCCTCTTTTTTTTAATTATAATTTTTTTTATTATTGTGCTCTAAATGGTATGTTTTGGTAAATTCTGTTAGCTTCTGTTAGTTTCACCCAGTTTCCAGTCTTTATGCTAAGCTAAGATAACCAGCTGTTGGCTGTAGTCTCAAATGTCTGAGACGTGGACATGAGAGCTGTATTTCATCTTCAAATAAGTCTATTTCCCAAAATGTCAAACAATTACTTCAGTGGAAAACATCACCATCACAAAGTTCTAGGGATCTTTTTAAACATACAGTGAATAAAAAATGTACCTTTCTAGTACCTGTTCATTACTCTGTGGGAATTGTAATAAATTTTCTTCAGCTGAGCACCTGTTGGACACTGACCTATCCTCTTACATTAAATTTTACCCTGGCCTCTGATAATGTGGGTACATTGCCGAAGTGATTTGAGTTCTTTTGGTGCAAGACCAAGCCAAGCCTCTGGTAATTTGAGATAAGTCCAAGCCAAATCTCAAATCTGTCAGTGCAGATCTGAAGTCAAGCCTTAAGTTCTTGAGGGGAAGTCAAGTCGCAGTGCTTCATAACCATATTGAGATTCCAGTCTTCCATGCTGACAATTAAACATGGCATTTACACTCTTTTCATTCAAAAGCTGTATTGTTAGGGTTTTTATGTATTTAGTCCTACAAAATTAAATTTTATTGGCAGTTTTGTATGCACTGTGGTGATGTTGCTGCCATATTTGCATAGCTATTTAGGTATCTCAAAAGCCTGTGTCTGCCCTTTCATTTTGGAATAAACAAATATTACACTAAAGCAGTTTGAACGCATACTGTAGTAAGTATGCCAACATCATGCTTTGGCCCTTCAGATGGTGTTTAGTGAAGAATGTCACCCCCAGAAAACATAAGAATTATTCAACTATGTTGCTGAGTTTGCAGAGATGAGAGTTTAGGTGGAGTCGCATAAAGTTTAATCATCACTGAAACATGTGAAGCAGAAAAAGAGACTGAAACCAAGTTGAATCATCATGATGTACAGTATATTTGAACATCTTCATGAGGGATAAGCTCCATGCATTTAAATGGTTACTTAAGGCACTTGAATACTGATATGGCTCACCATCAAGGCCACGCCGTGAAATGCTTGAGCGCCAACACAACTTGTGTTATCTGCCAGTTTCACTGGCTTCATAAATTACTGACATGTTATATCCTGTCTGCTCAACTTCTCAGTTAGAGGGGGAGTTATGGAGAGCACTCTTCCATAAACAGGGAAATAATTGGGAAATGATTCACCAGTTTTCATATCTCAACATCCCACTAACATTTCAACAAGGTTCTCTGGGTATTTGACTTCATAAATAATGCATCTATTTAATGGCGCAGGAAACAAATAACTAACATCTTCCTGACTACTGAGAAAAGTGAACTTAATATAAAAGCAGCCCTGTCACATTGAAACACATGGTTCAGTCTGCTGTGAACGTTTCTACTTGCTGCCTTTTGATGCACATCACTGAGTGGAGTGAAATTGTTTTTATCAGCATGTTTCAGATCAGTAAAGTGTAAAGCCACCACAGTGAGGTTTCTGTTTCTAGTCTTTACTCAGCTTAATGGTTTTGTTTGAAACGCAAGACAAATTTCTCTCTAATCCCATGATTTAGTGATATCATGCTGCAGACGCACCAGCGCCATGGTAATCTGCAGCAGGATGCAGGCAAATGGAGAGAAATGTTAAGATATGTGTATTAATCCATAGGGCACGCAGTTAAACCTGTGGCTGTGTCGGTCAATCCCAGTGCTCTTTTCAAACATCATACACAAACAGTGACACGCTTGCACACACACACAAACACACAGACCCACTGACCTGAAATGGGGCATTGTTGAAATTACGTGAATACAATTTGGTAGAGAGACGCTGACCCTTTAACATCTGCTGTTGTTTTGACTATTTGGAAGGATTTACAGCCTCTTCACCTGATATTTCCCAAACCTGGACTCACTGACCGTAGCGCTGAAGTTCCCCCCAGTCAGGTCAGTGATTTCAGTCTGTGTATTTCTGACCCACTGCCACATCCAGAATGAGATTGGACAAGAAGAGGGGACGGAGTCCAGCAGTTAAGTCCAAGTTGAAGGCTAGCTCTGAGGAGCTTGGCAAAGTGATTGATTCCTCCTGGGAGAAATCTGTGCTCTACTTCACTCTTTGGCCCAAGATTGAGTCCACTCCAGCAGGGTTAGGCCAGATAATCTGTGGCCCTGATTGAAAATGAATCAAGAGGGTTAACCCTTTGGGGTAGAGATGATCTGGGCTGACTGCCAGGATTAACCATGTACATCTGTGTGTGTGTGTGGTGCATGCGTATGTTTTGAAAGGCCATTACATCCACCTGTTCAGCACACAGGCAGCACATAAACACACTGTTTTCACATGCACTTATCAAATGGAATAACAAACATTTTGTGATCTTGATATTATTTTTGGTAGAAATAGCAGAAAAGAAGCAAAATGTTATATTTTTCTCTGCACACATAAGAGTCTAACATCAAAAAATAAAAATAAACAGTACTTAAGCTGAATTTTTGAATGTAATATGAGGGAAACACAAAGTGTCCACCGATAACAAATTACCGGAAAAAAATCCCGTCCCTCACTTTCGCATGAACGGCTAATGGAATTAACAGGCAAACAACAGAGTTGGGAGCTTTCCAGCTTTCACAGTTTTAAACAAAGAGATTGAAAGAGCTTGGTAAAACAGTGGTGAAGAGTTTACGGGTCGATATCCATTCTGTCCCCCACCTGTGGTCATGAACTCTGGGTAGTGAATGACAAAGACAAAGAGCGAGTATAGAAGTGCCCGAAATGAGGTTACTCCACAGGGAGGCTGGTGTGTGCTTGTGGGTGAGAAAGCCAGTGATCCGGGAAGATCCTGGCATTGAGTTAAAACCCCTCCACACTCAACAGGAACTGGCTGAAGTAGTTTGCACCCTTGGCAGGGGTGGTCATCAGGGGCTGTTGTTACTGCCACACTGAGCTGGACAAGCACCAAGAAAATGAGTCAGTGGATATGGTTAGTTTGGGTCTGATATGCTAAAACATCTGTTAGTTTGATCTGAAAATCAAATGATCACCTGTTTTTTTAAAGAGAGAAAATTTTAGATAAAAAAAAGACAAAACTAACATCTTCCAAAATTAGGTTTTTCTGATTTGTTATCTTGATTTGCCTTATCTGTGATAAAATCAGTGTTTATATATGCATTGAATCTTGAACATTCATTGAAATCGTAAATGAAAATATTAATGTGGAGATTTTGCCATTGGCTAGGTTTTGATCCAGAAGTGTCTTTATCCAGCACTGGCTGAACTGTCAGTTTGCCAATGTGCTTCATAGACCAGTTGCACTGTTTGTGTGTGTGTGTGTTTCTGCCCTAAGCTACTTTTGGGGACTAATGTCAGACTAAAGACCAGTTAACTGGGGTCAGCTTGTCCAACTGGGGACTACAGCTGTGTACCAGATTGGGTTTAATCTCATTTTTGTAAGCGGTCAAGGTTAGGGCAAGGGTTAGGGTTACACAGGTAGTGGTTATGGTTCGAGCTAGTCTCCGGGAAATGTGTGTATGTGTGTGTGTGTGTGTGTGTGTGTGTGTGTGTGTGTGTGTGTGTGTGTGTGTGTGTGTGTGTGTGAACTTGTAAATGCTACATTGTGAGGACCAAAAATAGTTTTTTCAGACTGAGGAGATTTTGGAAAAGTGAGGACATTTTGGCTGGTCCTCTACTGACACACCTTCAAATGCCTGTTTGAGGGTTAAGACTTGGTTTTAGGGTTAGGATTAGAATGAGGTTTAGTTTGGGGTTAGGTTTAGGCATTCAGTTCAGTCAGGCTAGGGAATGCATTAGGTCAATGAGTGTCCTCACAAAGATAGAAGTACAAGCACGTGTGTGTATGAGCGCTCATGCATACTGTATTGTGTCCGTCAAACAACTTTGACCTTGACCTCAGTTTCAGTGGTTATTGATTAGTCTAGTTGCTCTTTGATCATAAATCAGTATTTGTAAGCATGTGTATATGGACTTGTGTGTGTGTGTGTGTGTGTGTGTGTGTGTGTGTTGAACATGGTTATGCATACTGACCATTATTCTAGCATGAATAGATTTTGTGTGTGAGTGTCTTTCCATCTTTTCAGTTTGAATGTTCTTCAGCTGTTTGCAGACAAACAACAGGTTGTTATAACAGAAAGAGCTAATGTGCTGTAAAATAGCAGGTTGCCTCTCTAAACCATTACTGGACAGCAAATGTGCAATAAAAAAAGTATAATATGCTAATTATGATTATTCCCACATTAGTATTTTTCAGTAATTGGTATATGGATTTAATCTCTTTCTATCAGACCATGAAAGGATGGATGGGCTAGAGGGCCACTGCTAAAAAGTAGTGCAGAAAACTTGTTCTAATAAATCCTAAGTTTGTGTCTGAACTTGTTGATGGCAGCAAAGGGTTTTGTGGTAGACATAATGAAAGTGTGGATCTGTCCTTCCTGGTATCAACCCATGAGACGGGTGACGGAAGTTTAATGGCACTGTGAATGTGTTTACCTCGCCTTTCGTGGACAATAAGCATCCTTTCATGGCTGCTGTCTACCTTTTGCGAGGTGCATACTTCTAGCATGTCACACATCCTCTCAAGACTGTTTCAACGACTTTAATTCAAAGGCATCCACAGTGTGCAACATCTTATTGAGGTGGAGGTTTTTCAAATTATTCTCAGCATGAATATCCTGCTGACAAATCTGCAGAAGCTAAGTGATGCTCTCCAGTAAGCAAAGGCTGAATTCCCTCTGGAAGGTTTCCAGCACCTTGTTGAATCCTTGCCATGAAAAAAATTGGCTTGTTCCGAAACACATGAGGCTCCCACCCTGTAGCTAGGTGTCTGTGTGAGTGCAGATTAGGGAATTGGTGCATTTTTTAATGTGGATCAGAAGAGTTTCCTGTCCCTCGTTTTACTTTTCAGCCTGGAACTCGTATAACTGCTATATGACCGTGTCCAAGGATATTTGACGCAACATCATTATCATTATCAGAGGGAGGTGTGCTTTAAAAAACAAAGCCCTTGGTGATTGCTGGACCGCCAGGACTGTCTGGTCCATTCACATCATTCATAATAAGCATTTTGTCTCTCCCAGCAGACTGATTGGTGTGTCTGAATCAGACATCTGATTAACTGATTCCCAGTTCTCCCCAGGGCTAATGGGAATTAAATACCCCTGCTAATTCTCAGTCTGCCGGCAGCCTGCGACACATCAGTCTGTCAGCGACTCACCTCGTTTGGCACAATATGAAGGGCTAATTACACAAATCACCACACATACAAAACATGTACATATATACACAGGAAAAAAAACCCCACATGCTTTTGCAAACAAATGTGCACGCACACTGTGCAGAATGCACGCCGCAGATACAAAGAAATTACTTTTACGAAAGCAAAGATTTGTTGTAGTGCAAATACAAAATACACACATGGTCACAATTGAGATATTTGTGTGCAGTGTTGGAGCATTATCACACTGTATTGTACAGTGTCACCGTCAGTTGTTCGTTGGTAATGTGTTGTTGGTGTATGAAGCTTACTTTATTCTTTTACGTTACACAACTCACATTAAAGTTAGTTAATGAGAGTCTCTGAAAGAGTACACTTATAGTTGAGATTAAAATGTATGCTCTGCTTTGTAACTAACTAGACTACGTATGTATGTGTGTCTGTATTTACTGCAGGGCGACAGTAAAAGCGGGTCTGTCCTTCAGTGCAGCGCGGCCCAGCGACTCAGCGCTGTGGGACATTCTGGTGGAGCCTGGCAGAGGAGCGTCCCCCAACACGGTCTCTGTCGTCTGCCACAGGAAGGTCGCTATCACTGCTAAGAGGTCAGTACGCCGCATGTTCAGTTACTCGCGCACAGCATAAGACATCTGTGCGTTTTCAGCAGCCCCTGGTAAAACTTCTTTCTCTACACATAGAAAAAAAACAAAACAATCTCCATCTTTTATCACTTATTGTCTCGTATGGCCTTTATTTTCTGAGATTTCAATAATCCCCAACTGCTCCCATACAGGAGTGTGATCAGATGTCATGAAAAAATATCTTCAACGTTACTTTCTCTCTACACTCTTTTCGCGGAGCAGGGACAAATTGAAAATGAATAAATTCTTTCCCAGGGAAAAAGTAATCATTTGTGGCCTTGTTTTCTTGTGCTGGTGCACAGACTGTAAGCAAGAACCGAAAATTTAGTTATAGTCTGTGTAAAAGAATCAGTTATTGTGTCAGTTTCCATGTTGTATTCTTGCTTTTCGTCCGTAGAGTTAAGAGCGTACCCGTCTGTATGTGAAAGAAATCTGCATTACAAGAAATTAGTTTTATATATTAGATTTATACCTGCTCTGCCTTTTGCAAATCCTATTTCATGCAGAAATTCTTCTAGCTAGAAAAAAAAAACTGACCGCCTCTACAGACAGTTGATGTCTAACACTCATTTTTCTAAAGTCAGCATGGGGTCTGACAACTGCAGAATATTAAGATGATACTGCGGTAACAAGGACATTGTAAAACAGCAATGGGAGGAATAAATCCATATCATCATGTAACTATTTTAGATTTTTTTTTTCTGTGTTGTTTTAATCCTCAATGCCTGGATTTCAGTTATTTTGAGCCGTAAGGCTGTGTTTAGTTTTTACTTGGATGCAGTGAAGCTGATAATTGGATACAGCAATGCTCAGAAATAGAAGATTGATAATTGGGGCCTCCTGTTTTCTCAGCTGGCTCACACTTCCAGAAAAAATCAACTTAGTTTGACATAATGCAGCTCGGCTCAACTTAGTTTACTCAGTTCCTTCGACTTTCTTTAAACCAGTTATCATTCTTTAAAATGATTACTTCACAAAGGAATCAGACAAAGTCCACCAAAATACCACCAATACACCAAAAGCACATATACGTATATGAAACTGTCGGATAGTAGGATGAACTCTTGTCTCCACCCCGTAGGATCACCAGTTTCACTCTCCAGATTCACTAAAATAAATTGTAAATGAGACATTTGAATATCAGCAGTAAATAGATCAAAGCGCAGCTGAAGTGCTTCTTCTTTCTTTGACTTATTAGTAAATGAATATTCATTTCATAGCATTTTCTCTGCCTGTTTCTCTGCCTGATACACACCAGTTGATTTCATCAGTGTTTCCTGATGCTGGTGGGGGCACACACCAGCAGCCACCTCTGCCCAGCAACCTCCCGCCCACGCAGACACACACACCACCCGGCGTCCGTCCGACCCACTTATCCGTAATCATCCATAATCACGGCTACGTTATCCAGGCTTAAGCGCTTGCACGTTCTGAAGGGGAGATTAGGAAGGAGAGATAGTCCAAGTCGTGTCCCTTGCACTGAGCTCCCACCAGGACACACACACACACACACATACACACACACACACACACACACAGAAGCACACACACACAGATTCTCTTACTACTGTGCTTTGAAGTGATGATATGTCCAGGGGTTTAAAGCCCCCTTAATAGACAGATTTCCAGGAAATAGGGGCATTAACCCCTTCTATGTTTCTCTGTCTCCCTCTCACGCACACACACTGTTTTCAGAGTGGATCATTGTATTCCATTTAAAATCCGTCTGAGTCCATCTTATTAAAGACAAGGATCACGTCAAAGAAAGTATGTTTATTTGAAATTCATTAATTATTTTGCTTGCTTTTAAGTACATTTTCCAAAGACACACATGACTTCAGGCATGTTACAAGGGTACAGAAACAGAGATTTGACATTCACTTATTTTAATTACATACAATATCTCAGTAGAATTACTATTTTCTAGTTTTTTCTAATTGCTAACATTTTATAACCATCTCTTAAAGGAATAATTATACATTTTGGGAAATAATGTTTAATCACCATCTTCGACAAGAGTTAGTTGAGAAGCCTGGAAACAGGGGGAAGAAACTAAATGATTCATTCCAACAACAAAAAAATTTGTACTTTTACAGGGGATAATGTGCCAAGCTATTTTTTGGCCAGACATTTCGCCCAGCTTCCAGTCATTATGCTAAGCTAAAATAGCAAGACGCTGCTGCTGCTGCTGCTTTCATACTCCGCGTAAAAACATGATTGTGGGATCAGTTTTGTCGTGTAACTCTCATCTTTGTTGTTGTTTGACGAGAAATATTCTCATTCCGTCACTTCCTCTGACAACCTCACTGAAACCTCGCTGTTGCTCTTTGTGGAGCTTTAACTCGGTATCGCTGACCGTCTGTAAACGGCTTCATGTTGGTGAGAAGGATCTCAGCCTCAGAGACAGTCAGGAACTGTAATCTTTAACCATTAGTCCAAAGCTTCCAGACTCACACACTCATAAGTGGCCGAGAGCGCCACACATAACCATCTCATAATGTGTTACTCCTCATTCATTATTACAAAAAAGTTCCTTTTGATAGAGCATGAATATTTTTTTATGTTAATATGAGATATATTTTACATGCTTGCGTTTGTCCTCGCTGCTGCTGATTTCAACAGTTGTGACCTCTAATTACATGTGAGTTGTACAGAAGCTCATTGTTTTGCTTTATGCAAAGTTTTACTCCACTTCAAAGTGCCACAGCTCCGTTCACATTCAGCTCCATTTTCCCCTTTGATCTGTTCATACTGGCAGGTATGCCTACACGCTCTCTCCAGCATCAAATAACATCAAATGGTATTTCTTTGACAATCCTTTGACCAGAATATTTGGCTGAAATCTCTGCCAGTTCACTTAATCTTCCCTTCAGACTCTCACCTTGTTCTTCCGTCTGCCGATGGAAATGAGACCTCTTTTGTATTGCGTTCACTTACGGTTTAAACTCTGCTGTTTGTTTTGCATGAAAGTCGGAGCAATTTCTATGTCTTTCATTTTTACAGGCAGTGTCTAAATGTCTTTGCAAACATTTACATTTCTCCTCCAAGGAACACGAGAGAGCACACGCCTTACCTCAGCTCCTTCTGCCTCTGTTGTACTGAACTACCTTTACCTCTTGACACTAGACAGGGTTCTATGAAAAATGTCAAATACAACGTTTTCAGAGGTTTAATCACAAATATTCAGCATGTTTCTGTTGAAAACTGACTGACTGTTTGACTTTGTTATCTAACCTGAACCAACTCTAGTAATTAGCTTTATAAAGTCTAAGATTACAATAAATTTACTTCTTTCAAAAGGTGCTAACAATGTCTTTAAACTCACAATTATTACTCTCAAACAGAACATCGCAGTTAAACATTCAGCAGCTAAATCTTGAACTGTATGCGGGCGGACACAAACAGAATTTCTAATTCATGTTTAATTACTCTCCACATTTAACACTTAATTTAAATTCAATTTAGTTCAATAACATAAACAGTCACGTTGTTGCTATCAATTCTGAATTAATAGTAAATGAAACTGTCAAAACAGCACGTTCCTATATTTACTATACATTTACAGGAAATCAGTACTGTGTATCAGTGAATGTCCAACCTAAAACATAATATAGTTTTAATTTTAAAATGTAAGTATTATTAACACATTCTGAATTCATAAGCAATGAAACACACCTTTACTTCACTAAATACATTTATAAGTTTCGTTGCTCCAGCCTTACTTGGTCTTGTACGACCAGTAGCTTGGCCCCATAATATCCACATTGCGGCCACACTGGCTGTTCAGCAAAACGCTACCTAAGCTTTACTTGTTTAAGCATATTATATTTTCAAATTTTATCTTCAAACAGGGGTCTTCTGGAGGTTTTGCAGCTTGACTTTGTGCCGAAAGACGTTTCAGAGAAGGCTGAGAGTCAGACGATTTCCTGGCGTCTGGAGTTGCCAGGGAACGTCAAGGATGTGGGCATGATGCGGATCTACACGACCCAGAGAGACTACGTGGGGCTGGCACCTCTGGTCATGGTGAGGACAATATCTGTGTCAATTTTGAAATGCTGGCACCTGTGCAGTGTATTTTTCTTTTCCTCACATGGACAGAGCACATATGTACGCACACACTTCTGTTTTTTTATATCATTACTTATGTCGTTTGCACTCATTTGTGCCTTACATACTTCATGGTTGTGTATTCATCACTGTGATTTAGAAACTGCGCGTTCCCTGCAGCTTGCACCCTGAATTATCTAAACGACCAATTCTCTCGAGTGTAGTCTTATTAATCCTGATGTTTGAGGAAGGAGGAGCTTCTAAAAGCCAAAAGCCTCTGGTCACTTGGCTTTGTCACAGGTGGAACATGAAGACAGGGCATGTTAGGGTGTCCAGTCTTAATGAAGCTGGAATTTATTGCCCCAATAAAAGGCAATTTTATACACTGAACTTCCTGATGATTCCGTCGACGTATATAAACAATTTGAGACGGTATCATCTGGGAGGACGCATCATAAATATGCATCATAAAAAGTACAGTCCTGGTTGCGAGGAAAGTAAAAAAAAATGCTGTAGCTATCCGCTGGTCTTACTTGCACAGATGTTCTAATCTTTGTTCCGCCATCTGGAAGTGTTCGACATTGGCCATGTTAAAGAAACGTCCACCTGTTTGCGAGGTTTTAGTCACTTGTTAAATTTATGTTTTATATGATCTGTTCTGCCTTTCAGTTCATACAGGCGAAGGCAAAAGTCTTGGAACGTCTTAGGCTACAAGTAATTGTTGCTTTTTAAAGCAGTAAAATAAATATGTCAGCAGCTTGTCACTTTTGTCACCAATCATTTTTTAACATTAAGTGCATCTCCATGTTTATCATACGTCTGCACTGTCGAGATCACGTCTGCCTGTTTTCAAAAGACACACTGCGATCACAGTATTATCTGTGATGCATCAATATTATTCTTGATGCTTAGACTGATCCCCTGCTGCTATGTGTACTTGTCTCAAAAACCTTTATATTTTCAGAACAACCACCAGAAATTAGGTAGATCCATGTTTGTCTTTGACAGGAGGTTTATCTTCCGCTACAACAGTCAACACGAATCAGACAAACACTGGGGAGCAAATGTGTTTCATCTCAGTCACTTAAAAGATTCACATGAGGAAAAACCGTGGAGTGAAAGTCGGCTGTAGCACTTTTCCTTTTAAACTACAATATTTGTAGCTTTATATTTATAGGACAACAGATACGGTACAACCAGACATGAATCTCCACCACCACTAGATGTAAATGAATAAAAGCTGCAGGAAAATAAACTCATGTAATGCTTTGCATGTCATTGTCAGTTGCACTAGAAAGTGATGGAAAGGCAACAGTGTGTTTGATTTTCTGAACTTTCTGTGTGTTGTCTCAATGTTAATGTAGTTTTTACCTCTCTTACGTGTAGCATTATATAGGATCTGGCACTGAATGAAGAAATTGAATAAATTAATGAACAGACAACACCAAGACAAACCACAGAGTGTAAATATAACGCTGTTTTCAGAAAAGAGGCAGATTTAAAGGAGAGTTGAACTACTTGAGCTGAACTTGATCACCACAAGCCAGATTACTGCAGAGCTTGCGGAAACATCGGACATCAAGATATGGTGTGGCACTGCCAGCACCGCGGAGCGTTGATATTGCTTTCTGATTTTGTGCTACCCCTGATCCAGTGGCTTATGTTTGGGCCAGTGTCGCCGTCTGAACTAGAGCATGTCCTTTTGGAATTGCGGTCAGCAGCTGTCAAGCCGACAGAGTTCAGAATGTGAAGCTGCCGGGCAACATCTGCCGAGTGCTGTCTGATGCTTTAGTCCACAAGCATCAGAAGGAAAAAAAAAAAAAAAAAACACACTGAGCTTCTTATACACATACACACACCCACACACAGAGAGAGAGAGTCACACACACAGAGAGAGAGACAGAGAGAGAGAGAGAGAGAGACACTGCCACAACCTATAATAGATTAAAAAGACGTTTCTTATAGACTGGAAAGTAGTTGGAAATCCATGTTGAAGAAGGAGTCGTGTGTAAAAATGCAGCCATAAGAGCTAAGCTGTTGCTCAGCTTTGACATAGCTGTACGGTACAATGTGGGAAAACGGGTTGGAAGATTAGAAATATAATCAGGTTTAGGTGTTAGTGTGAATATGAGTCTTGATCTGTGGGTAATACACTACAGTAGAGGACTTATTTTCATCCAGGTGTGTAAGAGAAAGACATGCACTGTATATTATCATCAAAGAGATATTACTCTTTAGTTGTGTTTTTTTTTTTAACACATCTGTCCAGGTTTGTGTGTTGAGTGTTGCGTCAGTGTGATTCAAATGAATCAAGTTTGTCAGCCTGCGAGTGTTTTAATCCCTGTTAGTCTTGCTAACACCCACTCTCTGTCTGTCATCCCCGCCCCCATACAACTAGTGATTATATTGTATAATGTATTAGTTCAGCTGCATATTTAGAGTTTGCATGGTGGGCCTATTGCTGTTACATAGCAATATACCACATGTATCAGAAGCCCGTCTTCTTCCTGTTTACCTTCACTCTTATAACAAAGCAGTAGGCATGTAGATAGATTAGTTTTTCCATGTTTCATAACTACCTCAACTTTGGATAACCTTCTCTTTTGTATTTCTCTGTGTGCAGATTGAACATGTAGCGCAGGGCATACTGAGGGAATCTACAGTAGCATTTGAAATAACATCCACTTGCAATTATTGGTGGAAAGTGCAACATATGGTGTAGTAGGAGTAGATATTCATCTTTGGAAAAAAGGAATTTACTTCTTTGATCTGTCAGCTCATAAGTAGCAAATGAGCTAAAATTGGCTAGTATCAGTCTCAGCCCTCACCTTTCAATCTACACTCACAAAAATAAGAAGCATCCACAAGTTAGTCTTATTCTAGGTAAGAATGCAAAGAGTGAATTTTTTTCCAGAACAGCCCAAACCAACTGCCCCCTCACTTTTACTGTACAAACTGGTGAATAATCCTGCGACATTTTTACCAACCCACATTACTAACCTGCTCTGTATTTGCTCTTCTCCGTGCACAGAACACAGATATCTTGAATACTGCAGTGCTGACGGGTAAAATGGTGTCAGTCCCTGTGAAAACTCTGGCTGTGGAGGCTAACGGTTCAGTCACAGATGTGACCAACTACACCAGCTGTCGGTCCACAGTGGTGGATGCACTCAAGGTAAGCCATTCCAACCACAGGCCCGGTCCTCCTGGATTGGAATAATCACTGTAATCATTTCCATGCTGTTTGTGAATTTCACACTCCAAACCAAATTCCAAACTATATGTAAACCATGTATGCTTTTTTTTTATTTTAGCATGTGATAAATTAACAATTCCTTCCTTTTATGCCAGATATGGAACTCTCCAGTGGGTTTTGCTGGTATTTAGACTTTTCAGTAGACTTTCACTTTAGTGCATTAGTGCCACACCACAAGTTAATCTTAACTAATGTGAAACTGGGCAGTTTGGTCATTAAGTATTCACTGTGTATGCAATCTGTAAAGTATGCACAAATAATATATAATCCCTTAGTTTTAAACAAAAACAGCTTTTATATAAAAAAAAAAAACCCTATTGCAGCAATAGTTTCTTTCTTATTTAATACCAGTATGAATTTAATATATCATCCGTGCCTAATTTGCATACAAAGCAAGTTTGCTGAATGTTTAACGGTAATTAAACAGAATTTGGAGGCATTAAAAAACGAGATTCATTCTGGTGTATGACTCCAAGACATTCACTGTCTCTGTGCCTCCGTGTGTGTGTGTGTGTGTGTGTGTGTGTGTGTGTGTGTGTGGAGGCATCATGGATAAAAGCAACCTCTTCCATATGGCATTAGAGACTGAGCTCATGATCCCACCACTCAGTCCATAAGCACAGTGAATTGACCTTTGTGTAATGGATCCATGTTACTAGAACAGTAGGAGCACAGAGAAAGGAGAGAGAGAGAGAGAGAGAGAGGGGATATAGAGGAAGAATAGCAGAAAGAAGAAGAAAAGGAATTATATTAGTTTCCATTAGAGGACACGGCAGTCACTGGCTTTTTCGAGTGTGAGGTGGTGAGTTCGAGTGTGCAAGCTTAAGAGAGGAAGAAAGAGCCAAAGAGCGGAGACTGTACTTGTAATGATTTTCTGTATCAGTAGAGGAACATAATCCAGTTATTATTGTGTCTCTGAATGGCCATCTAACGCTTCCTGCTGTCAGTGACCCCTGCTCGACCGAAGCCACAGACCAGATGAAGTTAAGGCTTGAAACCACAGACTTTATCTTTCATACCATAACTGCCACGGGCTAAACTGATGCACATACAGTCTAGTGCCCTAACTCTTAGATTTAGTGACATGCACTACTGCTAACAAATCTCTCTTGAATTCAGGGCCCATCTCGTGATTTTGTGCTGCCTGTGCTGAAAGTCTCTCTCCTGCATTTTGCTGCACTCTGCCTGAACATCTTCACCTTACTGCGCTCCTTCCTGGCTGAACAAGTGTTAGGATTATTCCTTTGAACTGACAGTAAACACATCAAACGTGCAGGAAAAAAAACGCCTCCTTGGTAATCTTCAAAATATTTACCATTAACTGACAATGACACACTCCAGTGACGATGTATAATCCTGTATTTTCCTGCCTCAATATGCTGATTTAAACTTCTCAAACTTACTGTAGATCTTTTTACGGAAAGCTCTGCAGAAAGGAAGAGATATGAATACAATAACTAAAAAGGAGGACAGAATTAAAAGCCTTACGTATTATGTAATATTTACTGTGAATTGAATTAATATGCCTGTGCTGCTCCACAATACAAACTAACTGCTTGCCGACCAAGGTGATTAGTAAGTAATTTACAAGATGAATGTAATCAGGCAATATCAGATCCTAATTGACGTCTGTTTCTAGCTGTAACCACTGCTCGGCTTGCTTGTCCTCTGCAGCACATACAGACAGGAGGCTGGTCCTGGAAGAGTAAAGATGAAAGTGCAAAGCAGGCCTAACCAACTGGCGGCCCGCAGGGCAACTCCGGCCCGTCAATCAAGTCAGACCGGCCCGCCGATCAATTGCTTAATTACAAATACGTTTTGGCTACAATAAATCCTTTAGACCACAGACAGGCTCAGTTTCACCAGTGCCAGGCAGTAACAGCAGTGTCTGTTGTCAAAATGTTCCCAACTTTCACGGCTGTCACGGCTCTCTCTCTCTCTCTCTCTCTCTCTCTCTCTTCTCTCTCTCTCTCTCTCTCTCTCTCTGAGCCTGTTGGAGCACTGTGCAGCACACACACAGACACACACACACAAACACACAAACACAGAGACGCCTCAAGCGGAGAGAACTTACCAATCCACGTTCCATAACAACTAGATGTTCAAAGTGTGGTGGAGTGTTCTGCATGTAAAGGCGGAGACACAAGTGATCTGTGGAAACATCCAGTGAAAGTCCGTCACATACAGATGTTGAAATGTACAATTTTCGACCGACTTGCTGGTAGATCATCTGCCTGGAGCCCACACACAGAGTTAACTGAATCATACGAACATGGGTTAAAAAGTAAACATTAACCAGCTGTTTGTTCCGAGTGTGTTGTTAAATGCAGTCTGAAATGGACAGAGCATTATCTGATCTGTCGTTCACAAATTCAATTTCAGGTTCAGGTCACTCTCAGAGCAGAGGGGGGTTTAGTGACTCGGGGTTTGCTGGTGAAATACTGCACGATGCCCATCCTTAGTTGTGTGGCATCGAATGCACAGGCAAGTTCATCTTGAACTTTTGCATTCTCTTTGCTCTCTTCTGTTTTTGCCTCTTTTTGTCACTTAAAAATGCTGTGATGTAGCTTTGTGAAAGATGTCAGAATTTACCAAATTATATGCCAGACAGCGGACATGACGTGTTGTAGAAAACTATGTGTTTACCTTTAATATTGCAGCTTATGTTGCGCAGAAAATCAAACGCAATATGGCAAAATATCAGTTTTGAAAATGTGGTGCCATGTTGTGTCAGGTGTACATAATGAGAATAGCTCAGGGAAACGACCGGCCCGCAGGCCCTTAGCTTTCAGGAAATGTGGCCCCCTGAACAAGATAGTTGAATAGCCCTGGTTTAAAGTAATCCACAGGGTAGTATAAAAAATGAAATAAAAAAAGCATGACTTTTAAATTTTTTATCAACATTTCTCATTACTGAGTAGAAAAACCCACACGAATTAAGTGTGCAGGGTTTATTTTTCAGGTGCCCACTGGCCTCACAGTGCATGTAGTTACAGTGGAGAGCTGCACAAGACATAAGAGACTTTGCTCTGGATCAGTCAGCATTATGGGAAAAGGTCTTCAGAGACTGGCTTCCCTCTACATTTCCACAGGAGTTCAAGTTGACTTACCTTGGAAGTCATTCCTCCTTCTGCTTTTTCCTCACTTTTTTCTGCCTCCGCCTTTTCACCTCCCTCTTTCCAGTGCCACACTCTATTCTCCAGTCTAGTGCTCTCCAATTACCTCTGTGGAGCCACTGGTTTGTTAAGATAAGTGAGGCGGTAGTAGAGATAGGCCTCCAATCTTAAATAAAACACACCAACTGCTGTGTCTCACCTCATTGCTCTCAATGGTGGGGACGGCAACACTCCCACCTACAGTACAGCAGCACTACAGGAACAGTCGCAAGGCAGAGCTCATTTATATTCGGTAACAGTTTCATAGAGACCACTGTTGTGAATTTACATGACATGAACAGAAACACAGTGCATTTCCCTGGCCAGACCTTGGAAGTTGTACGAAATGAATAATATGTCTGTGTCTGTGTGGGTTCGGCTTATTTGTATTGGTGCCTCTGTTCACACTCCCCTCTCTGTCAGTTTCTAACTAAAAACTTTCTTATTCATTTTCCATGGGGCTTTACATGGAAAAGCCTCTACTGCTGTAGGTCTGGAGAAAGTCGAATCCAAATCTCTAGACTGCAGTTCAGCCCCAGTTCTGGTCCAGTGATTCTAAAATGATTCTAAACTTTTTAAACTTTTTTTCTTTTCTTGCCCCAAAATCAAGACATTTATAGTGACAGCGTGACGGACTGACAGAAAGAAAGGGATCCATTTGAGTATCTGATTTATTTTATTTTTTTTTTTGGGGGGGGGGCAGATTCAAAGGACACCCTTGAGATGCTCATTCACCCTTCATCTTTCTTCTCTTTCTTGTCTTGTCCAGGTGTCAGAGGGCTGTGACTATGTGTATGTAAATGGAAAAGAGACAAGAGGAAAGAAGAGGGTGATGCTCAACTTTACCTATGGCTTCCTGAGTGCCCAGCTGGAGATGAGTGTGTGGATGCCACGGTTGCCATTGACCATTGATGTGGCCGACCCCGAGCTCAGCCAGATCAAAGGCTGGAGGGTCCCTGTTACTACCGGCAACAGGAGGTAATGTCCCATTTGCCTGAAGATGCCATGTGAAAAATATTCATACACAAATCCCCAGCTGTAAACTGAGACAGAGACACAGCACAGTGCCATTACACTTTGTAATTTATATGTGTATAAGATATATGAGTCAAATCCCAAGTCAGAGCAATGAATCCCAAGTCCAAGTTCTAAACTTTGTGTTTTGGGTCCTAAGCAGGCCATTATGGAAAAGCAGCAATGTTAAGCTAGCTAACATCAGACAATGTCAAGGCTACTAAATCTTGAATGCAAATATTTTGTATACAGCTAACGTGGTTAAGCTATAGGTAGCCAAAAAAACAAAAAACAGAACATGAACGCTAGCCTCAATTTACTGTTCTGTATTCAACCTCAAATGCCGAAGGAAATCGTCACATCTCCATCTGTGATTTTTGAGCCAAATATTTTGCATTATGCTGTTGTTGTTGTCACATCAAGTCTAAAGTCACACATCTCTGCCTAACACTGATTAATGGGAGAACTGGCAGTAAGAACACAGAATACAAGAGATACCCACACTCACATGCCTCTTCTTGAAATATTTGTTAGCGTCCCCTCAAATTAAATGTTAATTAAATGTGTCATTTTCATATGTAAGCAACCAATTATTATTTATGCAGATGACCTTGTATTGAGATATTTAAAAGCAAAAAGCTTCAGATGCAGCTAGCCTAGCAAGAAATCTTACTGGATCTTTGCAAAGCTTATAATAATCAGTTTTTGTTGACAGAGTCAGAGAGATGTTGACTCAACTGTATGGTAATTTTTGAGTCTGTAGTTAGTGGTGGTGTTGAATTGGATTGTATTATATCGAGAGGTGTCTCATATAAATTCTAATATCCTTCTGTATACTGTATATGCAGTTAGTTGCTGTTTGGTGCATTAGTGAGTGGGACACTGTAGAGGTAACACAGTTGCCCTGGAGATAAAGGTTAGTGGAATTCCATTCAATACTTACAGTAAAGTCATTATTTTTCACTCGATAGTAATGATGACGGTCGACTGATGGGCTGTTAGATTTCTCCAGGGTAAAAACTCTTATGGGCTTTCATTTCCCCAAACATTCAATAACAGGCTCTAGACAAAAACAGATACTAGGTCAGAAATGTCTCTGTTGTCTCAGCTCATGATGAAAAAAGCACTGAATTTATTTGTGCCATGCCACTATGTCGGACACGTGCATCTATGTGTCAGAGAAGCAACTGGAGTTATTGACAGCAACAGCACAGATGCATGTTAGACTGGGCTGGGGCAAAAAATAATTTACTTGTGTGGATTCATTGAATATCCTCATCCTTGCATTTTTTTTTTTGTCATTGTTATTTTATCTCTGGTAGTTTCAAAATAAATTGAAATAAGCACTTGCAATTAGTTCACACCAACAGAGTTTAATTAACACTAATAATAATACTGGATTCATTGACTGGATTCAGCAGCCAGGGAACCCAATAAAAGGCATGACGGCTCAAGGGTCATCAAAGAACTAATAAGGAAGTTGAGTAACCATGGCAAAAAGACTCAGCATAAAAACTTGAAACTTTAGTGTTTCCAAAGTGTTTTGGAAATCAGTGAGTCAGATGCTGAAAAAATAGACATGATACTATGTCTGCTGTAATCCAGGATTGAAGAAAGAGTTTGTTTGCAGTCTGGTGTTGAGTCACACTGATTTAATTCAAGCAGCATCTCCATCACATGTTAAGCTCTGACCGTAGGCTATATAATAATGATGTGTATTTGGATCGTACTTCTTGACAGGAGCTTTCTGCCTGCAGTGTGAAAACACATCCAACAATCCTCTAGCCCACCTGTGGTGCCATGCGTGGCAGGCCAGCTGTGCTTATGATAATTATATGATCATTACTGAGGGGTTTAAGGGTGGTTCGCAACTTAACCTCTATCACCCATAAACAAACCAGTGAGCGGTGGGATCCTGGTTAATTTAACTTAAATTCATTTAGAAGGAAAGGTCACTCAGCAGCAGCATCAAGTACACCGGTATTGCTCTACAGAGTCTCTCTGCTGGCCGGCAGAAAACCACATTTAGGTGTCCAGATTTAAGATGAACTACATGATTCTGTAGTATCAGTGTTTTGCAGTTTTAACAAGGTGAGATCAACTGAACTTTTGAGAATGAGGTTCAATGCATTTTACTAAACAATTCAGTCATTTAATTAGAATTTATATTTATTTAGAATTTATTAAGAGTGAATCCATTGAGTAGCTCATACCCAGGTGAAATATTTTACAACAGGTTCTTAGAATTAACAACACAATGAATTTATACCTGGAAAATATCTACATATTTGTAAATTGTGTCTTACAGTGCATGAAGTAACATATTATTAATATTTTGGTTAGACATTTTGGGAAACGCAGTGATTTACTTTCTTGAAATAGTGCCTGAATGCTAAATATGAAGCCTTAGCCGGCAGGTGGTTAGCCTAGCTTTGCACAAAGCCTGGAAGCAGATGGAATCAGCTAGCCTGGCTCTATCCAAAGGTTAAAAAAAAAGGAGGGATTATATACAAGACTATTTCTTGGAGTCACTATGCCTGACCAAGAAATAACTTGGCTAATAACTCCCAATAAAACCACAATCACTTTTAAACTATGTTTCTTTGGACAAATTAAACAATCAAAGATATATGTAATGTGTTAATCAGTGACCTTTAGAGGTGCTGGTATGCATAATTGGTTTTTAACCTTTGAATTTATTTTCAGTCTTTATGTTAAGCTAAGCTAACCGCCTGCTTGCTGTATCTTAAAATTTAGCATACAGGCATAAAAATGACATCTGTCTTATCATCTGTCTCTCACCAAGAACGCAAAGATGCTTGTTTCCAAAAGTATTCCTCTGAACTGTTGAACTGTGACTAATTGTGTTTGAATGCCTTTGTGTGTTAGGTCTACATGGGACAGTGAGGAAGAGGAGGAGATGAGGAAGGGCAGGGGCTGCATGCTGCAGTATCAGCACTCTACACTCAGAGTGCTCACGCCCTTTGTGGCTCAGGCTGGTGCTGAGGTGCCGCCTGATCTGCTAACTGGGGCAGAGCCTGTTGACTATTTCCTGGGTCCTGATTGGCAGGTAAAAACATTTGACAATCCTATCCGAGGCTGACAAGCCAGCAGTCACTATCGGGATTATGTATATTTAAATTCATGTTTCAAAAGTTACAACAGCTAGCTAGACACTGAATTAGTGTAATGACAGTAATCATGCATGCTTAGCTTTGGCTGTTACTTAATATGATTGAAAGTAATGTTTTTCTTTGATTGACAGGTGGATGTGACCAATCTTGTACGCTACTCTCTAAAAGTGGCAGACCCTGACGTAGCCAGGGTGCATGATGGGGTGGTGCTGCAGGGACGGGCTGTGGGCACTACTACTGTACAGGTGAGTCATGAGATGTGTCTGTGTCTGTGTGTGTGTGTCTGTGTGTGTGTGTCCATTTGCAGTCTGAATGAGGTTGTACTTGTTGCAGGTGCTGTCCCCTCTGACGTCATCGGTCCTGGCTGAGAGGAGCATCAGGGTGGTGGATGACAAAGTGAGTGTGACAGAGCTGGGAGTGCAGTTGGTGTCTGGACTCTCTCTGTCCCTGCAGCTCAGCCCAGGAAGCAACAGGGCCATCATTGCCACGGCAACCACACGGGAGGCGATCACGCAGCTCAAACAGGTAAGTAACTGGAAAATTGTTACACACAAAGCTTAAAAATGTGAAGCACAGCTCAGCTGTCTGAGGTGGTGCTTGTCTCCTTTTATGCCTGTTAGTTTTATCATTACTCATTTTTAGCCTTGCCACCTCAACAGTGAAGGGCCATTCAAAAGAATGTTAAAATCACAAGAGACAAGAAATAAAAAAAGCAGTTGTATGTATGATTATAAAAGTGTGTTTGCTTATTGCAGGCTTGTTTTGAGTGTCTCTTGGTCTAAATGGTATTTCCTTTTCAATTTTCAAAATAGATTTTTCAAGTGATGCAGTGACACACTTCTGTACATGGGTACGGGGTAAAATCAAATCGTCTCATGAAATTCATTTTAAATTTAACGATACTCATTTTATTTCTTTGATGGAACACCTGTCTGTGTTAACCCATATACACAGTTTCATCAGAGAGCATAACGAAGAGCATTAACACAAGTACTGAATTCAGATTGCTATAGGCTGTGATTAAATATCAAAGGTGAGAGTGTACAGTCGTTTTCACTGCATTTATTGTGTGTAATTATTTATTGCCTTTTTAAGCAAGCTATTCCCCTCTTGTAGCGAGCTCCTACTACTGCAGCCATGCATTTCCCTATGCCTAAAAAGTCATAAAACATCCCTGGGTTATTGTTCTTTAAAAGTGTGAGCATTTAACAAGCACGCCCCTGGCACTGACAGTTTCCCTCCTTTTGTTACGCACACCACCATGGAAACACTCACAGAAGCATGTATAATAAAGCAACAGCATAAATAACATCAGCATCTTCATAGAGCCACATTTTAACACCAACATGCTTCTTGCGCTGTTAGCACATTAGAAATAAGGATTTGTGTTGTCACTCTTTGATTTGCACCTATGCTAATTAAACCTTGTACATGAAACCTGAACATTGATTTTAGTTTTTAAATTTCAGATTTAGCATTTAATCACAGTTTTGCTAAAGTCAAAGATATTGGCACCATCCCAAGTGCAGTTAATTGATTAATTGATTGATTTTAATGTTGATTTAATTTGATTAGATCATAAATCTACCAGGTATATATAGGGTATGAACTATCGTGTTCCTGTAGTGTGCAATGTTAGGAATTAACAGAATTAAGGATTTAGGAGATTATAGGTTATGTGAATACATGAAATAGAAAGTGTTCCTGGGGGGTCTGGATAAGGGTAGCTCAACCTAGAGTTTTTTGATTGGGCAGACATCGAAACTTTCTTGGTTTGCTCGGCTTTATGTCTGTACAGAGGACAGGGGAGAAAAAGGGGCATCTTCAATGTAGGGAGTAGTTTCAAAAGAAACGTGGCAACTGTGGGGGGAAAAAAGTTGAAAAATCAGTCTTGTTTCTTTGAAGAAGAATAAAGGGAAATTTTGCCATCCTATAGCTGGAGATGGAAGCAAGCACTGATCTCCGTTGGAGTAATATATAAAATATGCAATTTATCTTTGGGAGGTTCATAGAGGAGTCATGGCTCACAAATCAGATTACCTTGAGGTAAAATTAGAATATACGATGGTGATCATATCTACTTTATGTACATAACAGTTCCTACTGTTATTTTGTTTGGTTCTCCATTAATGTTCTTTAGCCCTGTTTGGGAAATATGCCATTCATTTGGTTTATTATTTGTTATATTGTCAAACATCCAAATGAAAAAACTGCAGACTTTGTATCTCTCACACAAAGAAGCTTCTCAACTACTTAAAGCACAAAAGCCTACATTTCAAGAACCATAAGTACCAGAGCAGAGCGGAAAATGTCTTATGTCGGAATATAACCCACCCAATTCTACATTCATTCAGTTTGCTCAAGTGAGGTTTGATTGTTCACACACACGGAGCAGAAGCAGTAAATGCACCAAAACAAACAACAGAATTCAAAACATGAATGGGAAGGTTAAAATACCACTTGCCATCATGAAACTGTGAGTTATTAAAACACACTAGATGCTCATTTTCAAAGATATAATGCTTCTACAAGAGAGGATTTGAATTATAAGAAGTGCCACCACAGTGCACATTTACACAACAATGACCTCAGGGGTGTAATATTTGTGCTTTCTCTTTGCCTCTCAGAATGTGAACTCGCAGCGTTCACAGCCTCCACCATCATCCACAGTTGTCACGCTGTGTGAGAGAGTAGAGGAGGCAGACAGGGTGCACGGATGATCATTTTTGAAAACACGCACACATTTAGCCATGGCAGCTTGCCCATTTGAAACCAGGCGTGGGGCAGCAATTAGGCGGTCCATAGTTGCTGGAACGACAGCTCACTCTACCTACTGTACGCTGCCACTGTGGCTGGTCTGCCTCCGTCAATAACAAACTATTAGAACCATGCCAGTGCAGATGACCAGCCAATTGGCAAGCTGTTAATGTTCTGCTCAGGGCGATTCATAATGTATTCAAACCCAAAATATAGGTTAGGTCTGTGGCGGCCCAGTGGCTCACATTAGCAACAGGAAATAGGTCATTGTGTTTTAATGTGATTGGACTGGTTAATTCTGCTCTTAACATGACCCTTATCGCTGTATTGTTCCTGTTTAAAGGACTTCTATTGTACCGCCTTTATCCACTTTGGTGAAATTATATTTCGTACTATAACTTCATAGCACTATAATCTATGGTACAGTAGCAGTAGCACCCTACTGAGTGTAATCATAAAGAGATTAGCATAGGCAATTTAGTGCTATTAACAATCATGGGACTATAGCTCTGAGTGAAGGCAGGGGGGGAATGTTGATTTGCTGCATTTGCTTTTTTGCATATAAACTCTGTGTCATAGTGTGATCTGTCTTTCTTTCTTTCTTTTCTTTCTTTCTTTTTTCTTTTTCTTTCTTTCTTTCTTTCTCTCTCTCTCTCTCTCTCTCTCTCTCTCTCTCTCTCTCTCTCAGGAAGCGGCGGTCAGTTGCTGGGTTCAGTTCAGTGATGGGGCCGTTGCTCCACTGGAGCTGTTCGACCGCAGCATCTACTCTCTGACAGTCTCTACACCAGATGAGGGTGTGGCCACAGTCCGCCGCACCCCACTGTCCACGTTTGTGGTAGCACAAGGTGAAGGCGAGAGCCAGGGGGCGCTAGTGAGGGTGGAGCTGAGGATCTGTGAGGAATGCCAGAAGTCCAAGAGGAAGAGCAAACTGGCAGTGGGCACGGGGCTCCTCAGAATGAACTTCCAGAGTAGCAGCAGAGCCGCAGCAGGGGGAGGAGGAGGAGCTAGTGGGGTTGGCACTGACGGGAATAAAGATTACGATGGTGGCGCATCAGAAGCATTAGGAGAGATTAAAACGACGGTGACATCACAGCGTGCCGTCACAGATGTGGATAAATGGTTGCTAAGGAGCACAGTACCTGACCAGCAGGAGTCCGACATGTCAAAAACATCCACCTCAACCACATATTCTACGAGACCTGCGCAGCCACATGTTGTGTGGATTGGAACTACAACCAGAGGTACAAGAGGTGGCACATATACTGTCATTCCCACAACTGCCACTACGACTAATACACCAATGAGCACTGCCAAACCTATAGCAACAACAGTGGGTGTTGTCATGAAAGGTGAGGGGCAGAAGAGCAGCTATGGAAACATGCTCGACAACCCCAATTCACCCCCTAACAAAGACATTCCTAAAGCAGATGTGACACCCAAGAAGGAGCCTCCTAAACCTAAAACTCCAAAAATCATCGAGAGCGACCTCATCCGCACGTTCAGAGCCATGTCGGACTTGGAAATTGGCATGTATGCCTTGGTAGGGGTCTCCTGCGTAGCCATCTTGGCTTTTTTACTGAACTGTGCTTCGTATAACCTCTGTTTCCGTAATCACAAGACACCCATACAGGCCGGCCCGGCCCCCAGCAGGGACTCGAAGGACCACAAGCATGACTGGGTGTGGCTGGGGAGCAATAACCAGAGCGGTCCTGCCCCAGGCGCCGCAGCTCAAGCGTCCACGCTAAAACGTGAGACCCATCGCCCTCTGGAGTCCCGTCATTCCATAGACTCCATGGGTCACCGTAGCCTGGAGAACACCCTGCCCACTGTGAGTGCCCCGGCCGTGCCCGAAAGAACTGCCACCCTGGGCCGCAGCAGGACCAGCTCCCAGCAGCAGCAGTTTCAGGGGAAGGCGATTGACCCCATGGCGAATCGCTCAGCAACCTTGCTGGCCAGGCCACACCGGAGCGAGCCGCTTCATTCCCCCACCAGTAAGAGGAACCAGGTCCAGTTCACCACCTTCACCACGTTGGACATCAAGCATCTGGCTGCACTGAAGAAGAACGGAGTGGACTTAAATTGGGCCAACCAGCAGACGCAGCAGCACCAGGCCCCTGCTGAGCCTCAGACACCTTTACCTGACATGCCATGGCCTGTAGTCAAACCTCTAGGAGAGCCCCAGTGAGTTCGTTCAATGTGTGTGTGTGTGTGTGTGTGTGTGTGTGTTTGTGTGTAAGTGAGTAAGAGAAAGAGAGAGATGGAACAAAAAAGTGTAGATTCACAGCATGTTCTGGTGTAGAATCTCTAAAAGAAAAGAAGCTGGCTTTCCTTTTTTTTGATAAAAGATAAATCACTTTAGAGGATGTATTTATTGAGATTACATAAAGAACATTTTATATGAAAGCCTGTAAATACAGTATGTAATGATGTGTCCATGAAGACGAATATGAGAGATACTGTGCGCAAGTTTTCTTTTATTTGAAGAGGATGTGGTCGTGAGATCGAGTCCTGTAAATACACATATATCTATACTATTACTCATTTCTACGTTTGTAATTCAAAGCAAATTAATTTTCATCTCCTTTTACCTTTGTACAATTCTGTTGCCCCTGTAGAAATGGCTCCAGACATTACTAGTTGTCAGGGTAAATGCAGTACAGGAGGGATTATTTCTTGTAAATAATTCTATTCTTTTCCGGCCTTTTGTACTTTTTTTTTTTTCTAGGATCCCTCCAGAGAATACCTGAAGAGTCTGTGCAATTTGTCAGAGAATATGCAACATTTATCAAGTTATTTGGAGCAATCTGTCACTGCGGGTCTTCACCAGATACTTATTCAAATCAAATGCATGCTATGCAAATATAGTCAGTGCGGAGTTTGATGTGGACATTGTTTCTGAATTTTTTAACAAAGTTACCTTGGCCCCGAGGCTTCTCCTGAGGGTCTGGTTCAACAATTTGTAAAAATGTCTAATCTCAGTATCTTGACTCAGAGCAATGCATATTCAAGTGTAAGATTTTTCATGTGTGAATGAAAAATGATGATGCCTTTTTTATGTAACAACCTCTTATTTTGAAACCAAAATGTGACGTGTATTTCCTACGAGATCCTATTAATAAAGAACAAATAGATACATTTGTTATAGTTTTAATTCAATTTCATTCAGTCATTGTTTTTCAAAGCCTTTTAAAAAATAGTAAAGAATCATTCACAGTAAAGCACAGTGAATGGTTTGGATTAAAGGCTAAAGCTCTGCCATGAATCGGTGAGATTTAATTCTCTGTATAATCACTATTGAATGTGATTTAAGGCTGATGTCATCATTCAACGAAATGTCATTCTGACAGCAACGTATTTGATCTGCCTGCCAATACCGGGATTCTGTGCTGCTGCATGAACTGTTCCACAGAGGATAGATGGGAGGAAATGAGAAAGCTATCCTTGTTTTATGTATTTTAACAGGGTCCCCAAAGAATTACAGGTGTTTTATCAATGGCGGAGCTTGCATAGGATAACTCATGGCTCATTTGTCTCTTTTCCTCCATCCACCTTCCTGTGTCTCTGAGGTAACTGCAGTTACACAATTCAAAATTACATTCTAGGAGCTGTGATGCGTAAACAGCATCCCCAGCTTAAAGAAGCTCGGATAATCTGATGCCCTGCACCTCAGGAGTTGGCAGCTGCAGATATGACAGAATGCTTCGTCACTCCCTGCTGCACAACAACATCGGGTGGATTCACAGTGTTGATAAAAGCAAAATTTTAATAACTTTCTTCCAAAATTCTCCACCTACAGGCCCAAACGTTTTTTTTTTTTTTTCTGCGTGTATAAACTCTCTCCCCCTTTCCAGTCAATTTATCTGTCCAGCAGCGGTGAGAGAAGTAAACAAACACGCCTTGGAGATAAGCAGTGATTCAAAGCTGTCTTTGTGGCACATCGTGGCCCAGCATCTTATGATTGTGGACCTCCTGATTCATACAGGACGCAGAATTCAGAACTCCGAAGTTCAGACACAGTGATGATTAAGATATAAGCGCGGCTCAGTTTGTATGACTACACTGCCGTCACAAAATCACTATTTGCTTTTCCAATGAAACACTAGAGCTTTGTTGATACCTCAGACATTTTCCTTTTTCTAATTCGGGTTCATCCCTTGATCTCGCACATGTGCTGTCTGTGTGAAGTCTCTGGCTTCATCACAGTGCTGCGAAAAGCTCTTCAGTTAATCATACATACAAGCTTTGCCTGCAATAGGAGTTTGTCTTGAGTGGTTGAGAAACAGCATTGATATAAGTGTAATTTAGTTACATTATTTTAGCAATAAACCATTGAGATACAAGTCCGTAGACACAGCAGCCGGGGGCTACTTTGCATATAATGAAGAATGTAAATCGCAAACTGTGCGTTTGTCTTGAAAAACAACAAGACAGTGGCTGAGTCCCTCCGTATCATTACAGCAGGATTTCTAATCTGGAGCATCAGCTTCCCTATTGACAGATTTAAAGGATTGGGGTCATTGTGTTGGAGGATTAGTGTGCATTAGTGGACCCTCTCCATGGCACACTCCTGATTATGTAGGCCAGAAGAGACAATTTCACAAGGCTGCTTTCCCACAGGTTGGACTCACGGTCACAGATGGAAGCAGGTGTTTGTGGGAAGGTGTAGCTGCAAATGGAAAAAAAAACAAAAAACAAAAACCCACTCACCTGTTGAGATGCTATTTACAGATACTGTGGGTCTTAAACGTAGAGGATGTAAAAAGTACTGTAACTCGATTCTTAGAAGAGAACATTAAAGAAAATCATATAGGCGGACAGATAGACAAAAGAAGAAAGGTGCACACACACACACACACACACACACACACACACACAGTAGTGAGTCCTAAGACGAATATGGAGATGATAGCGGTAACTCTCACATCACAGGTGGAGGGGAACTCAAACTGAATGGCAGCTCATTAAAACAAAGTACCTCATGCTTCCCCGCGACACTCGTCGCTGTCATTGCTTGTCAGCACAGTGTCAGTGCTCGGTGTGCGTCATATGATAATGTCACCAATTTTACAAGGAAGGGGACTAAAGGCAGAAGAGAAGTTCTTTGTGTTAATGAGACAGATTGCAGAAAACAGCTTTGTCAGTTCAGAAGAAAGAACAACCCTGCTGACGAAAGAGGAATCTCAATTAGATGAAGCAGTGTCCTCAACAGGTAAATGAGTGTAGCCACAATAGTTTTTATAGTTTCTGTTTATTTGAGTATAGAGTCAATATGCAGTACTTAATGTTTATAGCTAAGTGTCAAAAGATAATGAAACTACAGAAAGGAAGGGGAGGAAAAGAGAGATGAGGAAACTGACTGGGAGATAGAAAGACAGGATGACTCATCACTGCCTACCCCTCAGAAAGTATTTGAATTTTTTAAATGATCTCAGCTATGATCTTCTTCTGTTGTTGCTCGGTGAAGGAAATGCACAGAAAAATGTTTTCCAAAGTTAATTTTGTGCTAAGGCACTTTGTAATTCCCCCCAGACACTGAATCCAGATCCTTGTGAAGGTACTGCCAAATTAATATCAGCCTTAGGAGCCTGGTCATGCAAGCATCTATGAATATGCTAATACCTTGTGTGCAGATTTAATTTTTTAAACCATGACAATGATGTAATAACTGACTGGATTTGTGAGGGTGTGTTAAACAAGAGTCTATTGCTATGCTAGCCTGTGCTTAGCCACTGCAGTGCTTTAATGGAAATGCTAACATGTAGTCAAAAATCAAATTACTGGATAAATAAAAAATTGACCTGATGATTGGACTGGATGAAAAGCGAGATGATTAACAAAGTATAGTTTATCAGCATAAAGGCTTGCATAAAATTTCCTGCCCACTGATATAGCAGATGTAGCAGGCTCTTTTTTCAAAGACAGGCCAGCCGGTGGTGTCTGATCCCAGGTTCATATTCTGAAAAAGGATCAGGACTGTGTTCAGTGAAAGAGCAAAATGGGTTTTAGTCAAAGCAGACAGACACCAGACATACTTCAAGGCTAGCAGTTACTCAGATTCTTTGTACATTAAGAACCATAAATATAAGTTCACAGTGACCTTCTGCTCATGTGTATGGGTATAATTTGAAACTGTCTTCTAATGCTGTGTCTAGCTTAGAGGAAACCTCTATCTAGGGAATATACATATTTATCATAGGACACAATGAAAGAGGTTCTTAATGGTTTATACGATTTGAAACAACAACCACAAACATCAAGATAGAATCTGGTTACATCTACTGTTTCAGAAACAACATGGAGTGTAATTATTTGTCAATTACAAAACAGGCACTCATTCATTTTTTTTGGTATTTTTTTCTTCCTCTCATTCTTTCTCTTATTCATTATTATCAGAACCATCCTATTTATGCCAAACACACCTGCAGCATATTAAACTAACAATGAATAAGGTTGAGTTTCGAGCTAAAGAAACTATTGACAGGAAGGATTTTTTCAGAGATTGCTAACTCAAATCAAAAGATCACATTATTCACTGTACTCACTGCAGCTGTGTTCACTCTGTCACATTTATGAAATCTATAGAATACAAGAGAAGTGGACGATCTTATAGGGAATACAGATCCTTATTGCTTTTACAGTTTATTTAATGTCCAATTATTATAAAATACAGTTTAAATAAATCACAGCTTTAAAAGAAATATGGCAAAAAAACTATATAAATCTAAAACCAACTTCGCATTAGATTACACATCTGTGATGGGCGGATTAAAACAGTCTACTTGAATGTGGGGTATTGCATTTGTGGTAATCCTGACACCGCAGATGTCAGAAGTCTTTTACACATTGCTTCAGAGGCGGTATCTTTCACCTTTAGCACCTTTGTTCTGTAATCTGATTTATTCTCTAAGGTTGTTAATGTGTTGCACACAACGAAACCCAGTTTGGAAACACTGTGACAGACTATTTATACGTACTCATTAAGAAAACATATTGGTTGATTGCTGTTTGGCCTTTTCTTATGAGTTGCATGCTGCAAAGTTGCAGCTAGAAATAATAGCATCGATACCTTCAAGAAAAATGAAATGATGGGGCCGCATAGCAAGTCAGACATACCATGGCGACATTAAAGGTGTTTGTAATGGAACGGTTGTATTCATCCCTGAGATAGCTGCAGGCGCCCGTCTGGCTTTGCAGTTACTTTTCCACCTCATTTCACATCTGAAGAGCAGGTTGTTTATGTGTGTGTGTGTGTGTGTGTGTGTGTGTGTGTGTGTGTGTGTGTGTGTGTGTGTGTGTGTGTGTGTGTATGAGAAATATGTGTGGGTTATAAGGATGAAGGTAAAGGAGACACAACTAGTCTGTCAGACGAAGCAGAAATAAGGAAAACATATGACAGTTGCAAAGTTGGTATGGAGTTTGATGTTTAAAATATCTATTTTTGTTTAGCTGACGAAAATTTTGAAGCAACAGTAAGCATCAGTGTTTCATCTACAGTATGCCCATTTGTTTTGAAAATGCAGTCTTGTCTTGTATACAGTAAACAGTTCTCTATTTAATCCTTGACAACCATTATTTCCCCCCATTCGCTCTTTGCTTTTCTGTCTCTCTGCCTTCTTCTTCTCTACTTGATTTCCCTCTTGCTTCACACTTTACCCATTCATCTTGCCTACAGCCCTTAAACAAAGACTGCCTGTCTCGCTATTTTTCCTGACTCTCTTTCCTTCCCTCACACCTGCCACTCTCACTATATCCTCTTGATATTTGTTTCCCCTCAAGTTTTTTTTTTTCGCTGACACTGCGTTTTCCTCTGGCTCTGGAATTTCTCAGTGTCAGGCACAAGGCGAAACTACAGGAATGACGGGATTCACTCAGAACTGAATCTTTCATCGATTTTCAATCGCAGCTCATTTCTTGAAGTTTGCTTGCAGGGAAACCATTTAGCTGTAAATTAGGAGACAACTTTAATCAGGGAGAGTAAAATTTAATAACAAAGACTTAAACTTTTGATAATGATGGTGTCTGACAGATTGATCCAAAATCTCTCTCTCTCTCAAGGTATTCAGCGGGGTGAGATCTGGTGACTGTGCCATTTTCATACCCTTTAAACATTGAACCATCGTGCCCTTGATGGAAACATGCATTTGTAATGTTTCCCCACCCCTTTATTATTATTTTTCCTTGATTTGTCACGTCTTTGAATTCCATACTCAAATGTTCATTGTATTCAGTCTGTTTTG
This sequence comes from Seriola aureovittata, assembly GCF_021018895.1. Taxonomy (NCBI): domain Eukaryota; kingdom Metazoa; phylum Chordata; class Actinopteri; order Carangiformes; family Carangidae; genus Seriola; species Seriola aureovittata. Next base: position 10,708,214 of record NC_079381.1, on the reverse strand, counting down.
CAGTTGACACAGTTTGTTTTGACCAGTTTATTTTAGGAAACTTTTGCACAACTCCCACAGATTTCTGACTCAATAATATGAGAACAAACTCTGCATAAAACATTGAATTAAGTATAGATTCCTTTTGAAAAACGTCTAGAGATGTTTGCTCATGCAGACTGAAGCCAACAACCAATAAGAAAACTGGCTCTGTCATGTTTGTCTTGATTCACAGACAAAGATGTAGCTGAAAAAAATTGGCCCTGGGGAAAAAGGTGTTGTGGAATAAAAACACTTAAAGATAAAAAATGATGCTAATGTGAAAATAAAAATGCTCTGTAACAAACTCAAAAAAAGCTACATTACATGGTTACATTAAGTGTAATAGGAGTGTAAGTGTAAGTGTAATTAAGTTTTTTAATGAATGCAACCAGTGTTGAAACAATCACATTTGAAGGGCTTGAAGAAGTAGAGTCCTCTTCCTATTTGGGAAGTATCATTTACAAACATGGAAGTACAGATGAAGATGTCAAATCAAGACTAGGCAAGGCAAGGACAGACTCTTAATAGCTCAAGTACATCTGGTTCTCTGGAGTGAGCAATGAACAAAGATAAGAATCTTCAATTTAAAATCAGTGACTGCATTATCGTGCCGGGATCTGGACAATAACAAAGACCAATAAAATGTAAACTTTTATCAACAACTGCTTAAGAGGAGTTCTTAGTATCCACTGGTCAGACAAGATCAGCAATAAAGATCTACGGACGAGGACTCAACAACTATGATCAACACACAAAATTGGAGGAAAGATGAGATGGATCGGGCACACCAGTGTCAAACACCACCAGACAAGCTTTCACATGGAATCCTCAAGAGAAGAAGAACAGGGGCCGGCCAAAAGACACCTGGGCTGAGGTTGAAAAGTCAAAAAAAAAAACCCTCCTTTCCTGAGCACTCTTCCATGGCCTCGGTGGAAAACTTCATGAGGTCAAGGAAAGATGTGAAGGAGAATTCATAAAGACTTAGTAAAAGACAAGAACGGTGCTGAGATAATCTGACTGCACTTACACTAGACTTTCTTTTTTTAAACCAACTTTATTGTATAACACATGGATTATAAATAGGCCTACTCCTTTCCTAACCACAAAACCAAACAAAATTGATATGTTGAAATACTATTTGTACTCAGACATAAGTAAAGTTTCCTTGCATAGGCACTTTTGTTGAGCAAAGAAAATTTTCTTTTTAGTGCATTAAAAATGGGAAGGGTGTTGGGGTGTGATGCCTAAGTGAGTATTTCTTTTTTCTTTTTACATTTAATCATATTGTTATTGATGTCAATATTTCGTATTTATTTAATATTGTGCACTTTGGGCTTTCAAACCGCACGCTGTGTCGGCCTACCAACTCAGACAGGAACACGCGCATTTGACATATTTAAGCTGCTGCAAAATACTCCATATCAAAAGCGCCATTTTTAAAATGGCGGGTTATTTAAACTGCAACGCCTGGCCTGCGCTCACCTGCAGCTCTTGTACACCTCTGAAGTTAACCGTGCTTTATGAAAACACTTGCTAACACTGCTGCCTGCCATGTCGCGTTTTACGTACTAGGTTAACCGTCACATCACTTCAGCCTTTTGACAACATGAACTGTGGCGTTTTCCTTGGACTTTCTGCTATGACGCCGGGAATCACGGCTGACTTCACCAAGGTAAGAAGCTGCTACTTGTCGAAATAAGTCTTGGCTCGCTCTGTTCATTTGTTTGTGTGTTTGGCGTGGCGTCTTGTGTTGACCTATGCTGCATTTGCCTGCTGGTTTTCTTTTCTTTTTTTTTTGTTTGGCATTGTGTTGTTGTGATGCTTTTGTTGATTCACACTGTAGTGAAATATGCAGTGTATCTGTTGAATGCCGTTGTGTGTTGAATCGGTTTTTATGGCATGTCTCCCCTCAGTACGCTTGTTGTTGTCTTTGTTGTGTGGTTGTTAGAGGGTAATATTGTGTATTGCCTGTGATCCATTCAGTTCAGTTCAACTTAAAACATTAGGCTTGTTTGACCACTTTATTTCCTGTTTGTTTGTCATATTTACTGCTGCTATCCTGTCATACCATTATAATCTTTTGTCACACTGAACTGCACTCATTGCCATCCTTAATTGTTCTGATAGTCATCTGCTGCTTGTCCTATATGAAGAGACTGTCTCCACCATTTTTATGATTTAAAAAAAAAAAAAAAAAAATCTGTTTATATTATTGTCTGCATAGCTGTTGTGTTGTAGTCTGATGCTGCTGTTGAATGTGTGTTGCTGCTTTTGTATTCAACCATGTCACTTCACTAGATGGCATATTTAATTTGTGGTCTGTGGTGCGTAGCAGGTGAGTGAGCATACAGTGGTTGCTCTGAAATACTGCAGTGAATGAAAACTTTTGTTGGGCTCTGTAACTAATGCGGTTTTATGGAGAAAGTTTTTCTTATTGTCCTGAATTTGTTGTATGCATGTGGCTGGAGATGAGGTCAGAGCCTAGATGCCAAATTATTCCTGTATTTCCTATGTTATCACATAATACATCTGTCGTTAAATGTAAGTTTGCTGACTGAAATGAGCTATTTTTCAGCAAAATCAAAGAAAGCATCGAATATATTTTATTCATATTTAGGCATTATTCATCTGAGCTTGTTGTGCACCACTAACCAGGAGGCATGAATGCATAAAGTTGATTTGTAGGTTTATTGCTGCTCTTTCTCTTTCTTCCCCTTGTGCTTCATCTGTCTCTTACTTTCTCTCACATTCAGCTGGAGGCCACTATGTTAATTGTGCCACAGTGCTAAACTTGTCTTATCCAGGTCAAGAAGAAAATGCAATTCTATTTAGATAATACTCACACAGCAGTTGTCTTGATTCATTTTTCTGCTGCATTGAGGTTGGCATTACAGCTCCATGGGGCAAGTGTCAGACCACAGTCCATCAGTTGAGTTCATGCTAATTATCAGGGAGAGTGAAAGGCTTTAAAAATGATGTTGACAACTTTATTTGTATCATTTTGATAACAGATACATAACTAATACTGTTTTTACTGATACACATTGTCTGAACTTCTCATCTGAATTACACATGCAAACAAACGTATCTCTTACACACATCTGACAACTTGTTAACTCGCTAACTAATCTCCCCTCAGCCTTGTGGCTAATGCTGACTAACAGTGGCAGGAGAGACTAATACCCTGATTACAGTCAGGACCTGTGTTAAACTTCCATTTCCCAACAGCGGACTGATCTATGTGGGTGTATTTTACAGCCGAGTCAGTGACCCGCAGTATCCCTGTGTCAGACCATTTACACAAGCTGTGGACAGGAGCTGTGAGTCGGCACTACATCATGTTGTTCTCAGGTCTATGATCAGGCAGCCACTTAATTATTCACGCCTTGGTGAGCCTTGCAATATTATTATATATATATATATATATATATATATATATATACAAAATATGAGACCTAATCTCAAAGTAGGTGGTTCATGAAGGTTGCAGCTCTTCTATGCGATGGTTGACCTGTTTTGGTTGCTGAGCTCAGGGTGTAAGGGATCATAACTGACCTGCAATGGATGAGGGAAAGCAGCCTCACCCACAACAATCCCAAACCTAAACTCGACTACTGTATCTTTGAGCTCTGATTATCGTAACCTTTGAACCTTATGTCTATATTTAAACATATATAATATACATACATATATACACATATAATATATGTGTACAAATTCCTGTATTAGTGATGTCCCTCGATGACAGTGACAGTTTCAAAACTTATCTTTGGCATTTTCTGTACTCATATTTTGGTCAGCTTCTAGTTTATATCAGTATCGAAATCATATATTACATCTTTTGGTTTCCTTATTACAATTTTTTGCCCCATGAGAACAAATAAAATAATGTCAAGAAACGTGATTGGTTAAGAGAAGGACAGAAAAACAGGTCTGGTATAACCTCTGGAGTTGATATCTGGGGGGGTTCCTCCAGATCAGTGAATGATAACCTAAAAGCAAATGTTAAGCTTCAAACTAGACAGCACTTGAACACTTGTCAGTATAATGTACAAACATGATAACCCTTTTAATAATCCTTCATACCTTCATTCATATCATACCAATCACTTTGTTTAAACAAGGGCGTGAAATTCAGTGGTGCTGGTAAAACAAAGACACAATCTTCAGTAGAAGAGTTTACTCATGTTCACCTCAGGCTTCCATCTGGCAGTATCTGCATCAGTGCACTTCTCACCAGAACTGATGGGTGCGTTGTCCACAACAACTTTTAGATCATGAGGATGACTGTGTCATCTCGAGACACGGGGCTTACTAGATGTCTGAAATTGTGCAGGATTGGTTTTGCCGATCAAGCAGCGACGTGCGGGGGTGCACCCAGCAGGTGGTTGACTTCCACAGCTTTCTGATGTCTTGACACCCACAGGACGTCTGTGAGCCTGGTGTGTCGGTATCAAACGTTGCTACCCTGGATTCAGTGGCAGAGAGATGTAATTACATTGTGTTGCATGAAATATGAAACGAGAGAGACATAGAGAGAGGGAGGGAAGAAGAGAGAGAAATAGAAAGTTATTACCTTTGCAGTGACAACTCTAACGCAGAGATGGAGGGCCTTTGATGGTGGGCCCAGTGTGTATCTTTTTGATGTCAAATTGGAGATCTGAGGATCATTTATTCATGAGTCTACATCTCTAATGCTTACCGGCTGGCTAAGTTGTTTGTTTTTGCTTGCCTCAGGTCTGTACGGTGGTTAAATTGCTCCTGAATAAATTCTTTTATCTACCATTGTTTCAGGTTTATTTTGCTGCAGCGAAAGAAATTGTTACGTTCATTTGTTGTTTCTTCTTTCTTTTACTGTTTCTTGTTGAATCACTGACCACTTGTTCTCTTCTCACATACACACAGTAGAGCAGTTTTTCCAGTACTGATACTGGATTGGGAATCAGCGAGTCCACGAGTTTATGCACCGATCTGACCACATAATGTATTGATAAACCCAGAAATCAATTTTTCTTTGCTGCTCTAAAACAGTAGCCTACACAGAAGTTGTGCTGTGTAGCCACTGGCATCTACTGTTATAGAACAGCGAAGAAGAATTGATTTCTGGTAAATAGCATAACGTTGGCCGAGGTCACCAATGGGCGGACAGCGGTACAGGTCCAGACCTAGATGCTGTCCTATTTTTAAATTCTTTTTCCATATGTTTTCAAGTATGAAAAGACCCAATATGAACACTGTAAGCAGACTACTTGATTACTATTGCAAATCATTTCAGCAGCATTTGTGTAGGAATAATTGTATTCTAAGCTTTTTGATCTATATAAGCGGTTGATCACTGTGATCACTATAAGCTGTTTTCAATGTAAAAAAAGATTCTGTGGCATTCATGTATCATGTTTTAAAAAGGGTTTGACCTGAACCCTGCAATACAACAATGACAGCATTCATATTTTTAGGGAAAATTCTTATCACTGTTGGTGAAGAAAGAGCTCTTGAGTCCAGGATGTCTTATGCTGAGGATGTTTATTGAAGCTTGGCCAAGGAGAAAAGAGGAATCATCAAACTCAGTCTCCTGTGCATGATGTCACCTCAAATCTGAAGCAGGAACCCCTGAGGATAGTCTTTATACACTCAGAGAGATTACTATAGATAGCTTACATTCCATAATTGGTCAAACATCTAAAATAAGAGGAAGAAGAGGGATGTGTAAATACACTATTGGTTCATTAACCACAAACCAGGAAACATGACTATATATGCCCAAGTGCTGATTCTTAGAACACCAAGACACTTGTTACTGACCATCCGAGGTCTGCTGTTATCAACCCTGGCACCAGTAGTATCAGCAGAAAACCACAGCTGTGTCTGCAGGAGCCACTTGAGCGTCTCAAGGCCTGTAAGATTTAATGCAGTAGCTGTGGCTCAGAGACCCAGGGCCTCACACTGACCTTTCACCCTGAGTCAGTCATTCATTAGGTGGACAAGAGCTCTCACACATATCACATCCATACAGGGTTAGCAGTGTATGGTGAATGTAGGAAATAGTTGTTCACATTTGGTTTGTAATTCATTGAGGAATCTACTTTAAATTGCACCATATATAAATATCAAGCCGTAGCTGTTTGGTGGTGGTGCATGTAATGTAGGAGACCTGTCGGTCATTTTTGTAACTGACAGTAGAATAGCAGCCCTGTATTTTGATTGTATTTTACTTTTGTATAACAGATTTCCGCTGTACAAACCTTAATCCAATTCAGTTCAAATAAATAAAACGGGTACATGTAATGTAACATGTAATTATCAATTATCTCTTTAAACTTTTTTCTCAAAAACAATATAATAAAAGTAACAGGCACTCTAAACACTTGCAGTTGTTGTTTTTTTTGATCAGCTGTGCATGAATACAGTTGCTATGTAAAGCATTCTGAATATTTTTGACCTTCCCCATCTGCTGATGTCTAATCATGAAGACCTTGGCTTGTTCAGCTAATTGACTCGCTAATAAAAAAAAAACATGTAAACATGTTTTGAAACTACTACAACTTCTTTTGACTTCTCTGTCTCCATCTTCTCTTGTCCTCTGCATCTTCCGCATCTGTCACACTAACCCAGCCACCTGCATGTCCTCTCTCTCTTTTTTTTACTCTTGCCTGGCAGTTCCATCTTCAACATCCTTATCTCAATATACCCACAATCCCTCCTCTTCACACGTCCAAAGTATCTTGAGCTCATCTCTCTTGTTTTGTCTACAAACCATCCAACCTGAGCTGTCCCTCTCATATACTCATCCTAATCCTGTCCATCCTCATCACTCCTAATGAAAATCTTAGCATGTTTGACTCTGCCACCTCCAGCTCTGCCTCCTGTCTTTTTGGCGGTGCCACGTCTCCAGACCACACAACATGACTGGTACCATGCACCACCTTCCCTTTTATGAAAAAAAAAAAAAAAAAAAAAAAAAAAGTTTTGAACTTCACAACTTAAAATAACTTCTGATGTCTGCTGGCTTAAACTGATATTTCTTATAAGAAATGTATAGAATATAATTAAATTTATGTATAACACTGAACCAGAATAGATTACCTTTCCTGGAAATGCACAAAGTGGAGTCAGGACTTCACTGTAGATTTGTGTCACCAGGAGTTGACACTGTGTTTGTTCTATTCAGCAGTACACCTCGTTTTAGACAAGGAAATTGCAGCAGGACATACAAGTCTTTTCCTATGAAACAGTGTGGAAGTTAACAGGCTTATATGATGTTCCTGTATGTTCTTTAATCCTCCAGTATTCATAATAAAACATGACAAGTGGGAGCAGCTTGTCCCTGAGACGGGTGTCAGAAATCCTGCTGACTTTAGTCATGTAACTGCTCTGCCTGTTTCAGTGGGCAATGTTGGCTTATTCTCTGCTGAAATAGGAAGTTCACATTTGGAGATCAAAAAGTTGAGAACACAGAAAATGCCAGTTTTTAATTGGTGTTCTTTTTCATAGTCCTTGCGCGTTTCTCTGCAGCGACGACTTTGTCTAATTCACCATATCTTTGTGATAATTGAGCCAAGCTGAATGTACACTGATGCACATTTCAAAGAATGAGGTGTGCTTCATGTCACACAGACAGTGGTGTTGATTTCACACTGCGATTTCAGCTGAAAACGGCAGCAGCTACGTTTGTCTAAGAAATGTCAGCCAAATGCCCAAAATGAACATGTGTCAGTCTGGATTGTGAAATTGTTTTACACATTTCCTTTACTCTCCGTCTTTGATATCTGAGTGGGCGGAGGGACGCAGAGGACAGTTATTCTTCATCTGAAGAAGTGTATGGAAAATGTATAAATGATTGCAATAGTTGCGGTTGCAGTGTCAGGTGATGCAGAAGTGTTGAATCACTTCCTTCAGGTGCATTATCATCTTACTCCAAGAAGCACAGCACAGTAGAGACACACACCCTGTGCAGCTGTGCTGAAGTTATTCTGCACATACAGTTAACCTTACTTGCAAAACACAGCTTGTAGAGAAAAAGAACAAACAATAAGGGCAATTGGCAATAAATGCATACTGTGGTCTGAACTATGGACTTTTATTTATATTCGTTTACATATATTTATGAGATTATGTGTGTCTGCACATTTTTTGCACATATGCTGCATTTCTATATTATATTCTCACCATAATTACCATACTGTAGACCAGAGGCTCCCAAAAGAGGTGCTGTGGGACTCTGGTGTACCTTGACATTCTGCACAGATGCCACCAGCAGTGCCCCTATCCAAATTGGGGCATTCTGTCCTCTTGCTTTCTACAATATATCTACGTCGAGAACAATGTGTCTAGCTTTTTTGAAAGGTGTAGGAAACTCAAAATTGTGAATTTAGCTCAATAGGTTCTTATTGTCGGGCCGTTACCTCATCAAGAAGCTGCTTTGTTGTTTCTTTACCAAAAATTTCATCATCTTCATCGCAGATTTCCAATCCCTCCTTAACACTGTGTCCCATGTTTTATTGCCATATGCCACACGTCTCCAGATGCTTTGCATGGGCATGGTGTGGCACATGTATTTAAATAGAAATGGAAAAAATGTAATTCCAAGTCAAGCTTGCAATAACTTTGGCCCACGTCTTAAATATTGTAAACGTAATGTTTTGTTGCTGTAGCTTTGTAAACTGCCTTTCTTTCTATTCTCATGTGATACAATTTGATTACTCTCAACACACCAGCGGCACACCCACACAGGTGTTTTTCAATAATTCTCACTCTTCTCAGGAGTGTGTGGGCATGTGCAGGCTGGATTGACATCTTGATCGCTCTCCTGTTGCACCCGTGACATCTTTCCAATTGTTAGGTTGAATTTTATCTAGTTCTCAGCATAGTTCATAGTTCTTACTCAACCAGAGGTTGAACCACCTGTGTGGGTGTGGAGGGCATTTATACACCTATATTATAAAACGTGAGGAAGACTGGTTGGAAGTGGTTTCGTGACACAAAACCTCTTCTCCATGTATACAATAGTTTTTCAAGCTAAGCCACCTCATGTCAGTAAACTCATTACTTTTCTCTTGTGAAAAGTCCAGACGGCAACACAGCTTGTAGCAGAAACACTGTATGATACTATCAGGGTTTTTTTTTCTGCTCCATGTCCATTTTTCATTTTCTTCAAAAATTTAACAACCTTCTTAGGAATTATTTCACCAGTTGTGAGGAATGTAGTCAGTTTTCTCACAGAAACATTATCATTTAGTGAAGAAATGGGCTTCGCACCAGTTTGCACAGGCATTTTATTTATCTGTTGGCTCACTTCGAAACAGTCTGCAGTATTTCCATCAGCAGCCCTTCTTTGTTTTGTAAGTAAAAAGAAACATTTTGGCAGTGGTTTTGTTTTAAGGTATGACAGTGACCAGACATTTCCTCAACTGTCGGAGCAAACTCTGCAGTACAAACTCAGCTTCTCCTTTGGCCACACAGGGCACGATGGACAGAAAGGAATGAGTAGGAGAATGAATATTGATTTCTTTCATATGATCATAGAGATAAGCATCGCCAACAATGAAATCAGCAGGGGCATGATCCACAGGCCGGGGCTGTCAGCTGTAGGACTGCTAAGTATTATATTTTATTATAAATTATGTCAATGTTAATATTCACTTATCTTAAGATTAAATAGAAAATACTCTCTTCAATAAATATTATCAGTTTCTGCATCATTCTGTTCTGTGTGGGCCTACTTTTTTCCCCACAAAGGAAATTGATCAGGAATCGTTAAGGGAACAGGACCGATAAGCAGAATCGATAATTGGTATCTATAATATCTTATGTATTCCTATCCACAGTGCCCATTATGTAAACACAAGTTAGATAAGAACGCAAGTGCAGATAAAGACAAATGAAACAGAAAAAACTACATGGCAATCTTAACCCGACTTGATGACTATCACTCTCTAGCACAGTTTACATGGTTATTAAGTTAGGTTGGACGAGAGAGCTTCACTCAAGAGTCAGCAACCAGGAGAAATTGGCACAGAGTATAACCTTCAAACTACAGAAACAAAGAATAAAATTGAATCACTGGAGCTTTTTGCTTGTGATAAGTATGGTGCAGAGCGGGACTGGTACCATGGACAGCTCCCTTTCTGCTGACAGCAGCAAGACCAGAACCTTGTTTCTACCTTGCATCATAATGCAGTCTGTATCTGTATATGTTATGTGGATAAGGAAAAACAAATGATAATGTCTGCTGTAAATGCATGCAAAACACACTGGGATCAGAATGTGATCTGAGCAGCCACATTTGGAAGCGGTCAGGCTCATATTGTGATCAGATCTCAGCAAGGTGCAAATGCATGGGGAATCTCTCCCATTACCACCACAACCACCACATGTGGTGAACATGACATAGTGTAGAGTCATCCAGCATGCACTATAGCAAGGACCTACTGTATACTTGTAAATGTAGTGCTGCAACTATCTGATCCGTTAAACTCTTATCAAACTCGCTTCTACTCACTTGTTGGTATGACACAATTAATGCTTCAACTTTTGTTTTGATCATTGTCAACTTTCTTTCTTATATTTTTCAGCATGGTGTAATAGCCTTGACGTGACCATGTGAAATGTTTTGTTTTTTTACTCTTTTGGTCTGTTAATTAGTTATCTACATAATTTACTTAACGATAGAGACTCCATTTAACATGGTTCTTTATGGCTTAGGTTAGAGAGCTTTCATATCATCAGTTTGCAAAGTGGGGTAATGTTCCTGAAAGGGTGATTCAGCACTGACTCTCATCTTTTGGATTGTTGCCGGTACTTTGCAGCACTGAGAGAAAATTGCCACTCTGTAGCAAATACACATCCTCTGAGTCATAATTCTGGGACAGAGCCAATGACTGCTGTTGTCCTTTCACTCTGACATGAGGTGTGTAGTAAAAGACTCTTCTTTGAACACCAAAATTACCTGTTGTGTGCTGTGTCAGTCCAGGAAAACTGGCAGAGGCCTGTTGTTTTTAGTTATACGATAATGAGGTTGAAAACATTTCATTACATTTTAGTACATTTGTGTATATTGCAACACATGTGAGGTACATCATTCTTTCATGCATATTTTCCTTTCATCAGTTGTATAATGAGGAGCGAGATACATCTGGACACTCAGCAGGGCCATTTAAGCCACCGGAGTATTACAGGCTTTATATGGAAAACAGTAGGACCCCCTACCCAAGAACAATCACAACGTCGAAGCTAACACTTACACACAGCCTCTTTGTAGAGTCTGTATTGATGCATGCAGGCCCCATGGTCTGTATCATGCAGCCTTCATCCTCTATCACAGCCTCCTAATGTCCTGCTGAGATCTCTGACCAGATCGTCTAGGGCTCTGAATTTCACCAGCCAATCAGAGGAGCCGTGGTGAGAGGGCAAACAGTGCTGAAATAACACACTTGCATACTGTATACAACTAGTGGAACATAAAAAGTGAGCAATGGAGATGTAAAAGTGAAAACTGTGAAAGTACTATTATTTACCGTTTCACTGTTTACATTACCAGCATTGTACTATTTAATTTCCTTGTGGGCCGGTGAAGTTACATCTACACAGTAGCCACCAGCTGGTTCTCTTTATCCCGCAATGCAACCGTGTACTGTCAGTATCCGACTTGTGGAGCTCTGGCATCTGGATGGATGAATGGAGGGGAGGGGGAAGGAAAGGAAGAAGGAAGAATTTGCTCCTGTAATGGGGCTATTGTGTCCCCACATGCTCTTTTCCTTCTCTCTAGTGACTAGAGGAGGCATGTGTTGCGCTGGGAGACAGATGGTTTCAAGCAGATTTCTTTTGGAGCCAGGAGGGAGATGGAGGGAGGTAGAGGGAAATGAATGAAAAAAGTGGGAGGGCAGAGGGAGAGAAATAGAGGGGGAAAAAAAAAGTGAAGAGATTATGCTCTGGATCCAGAGCTCGCTGTTGGAAATCCTTTGATTTAAAAACACAGCAGTTACAGTAAATCTTGTGTGTTTTAGACAGGATGAAGAATGAAGAAAAACCTCACAGGAATTGTTATAGATGGTACGTTATTTTATAAATTGTCAGAAATAGGTCGGTTCTTTCTATTATTAGTAGTATGCATTGTATGTAGCTAAGCTAAAAGTATGTCTTTCATATGTATTGTCATGCATAGAAGGAAAGTTAGAGGATCACCAAAGCTAGTAGAATTCATCCTCTGGGGAACATGAATGTCTGCACCATATCGTATGGCAATGTCATACGTGTCAACATGCTGGTGGCACCAGATTTATTAATTGAATTTGGGTTTATACAGAGTTGGCCAATATCAATGTTCTCTTTGTCTATAGTGTTATGTAATTACACATTTAGATAATCATTTAAGTGAAAGCAGCAATATTTGTATGATCTTGTATTAAAGCACTCTGGTTCCCTCAAACAGTGGCCTAGATATAAATTTTCAGGTGGAAGTACAGTAATTGCCTGTACGGAACTGGGACTCTGACCTTTCCAGGCGTTAATAACTAGGCCTACTCTGGCCATCAATAATGGTAATTCCAAGTGAAAGGTGCTAACTGTTGCCAAGTTGAAAAAGTGCTTTATCTAAAAGCCACCACTGGCCAGTATCAGGCCCCTGATTCATTTTCTAAGCTGCACAGCAGATTGTTTCAGCCTCCAGAGTCACTTAATCGTGCTCTCATTTGCTGCATAAGTAAAATGACATTTCTCTGCTGCTGCTTCCTCCCAGGCGGTTGGTAAAACGGCACCCAGAATTATTTCCACATTTATAACACTTTTTAATTGAGCTGCCATGTGCTCCAGAAAGCGTTTCTCCCGTCTGCTGCGGAAGCTCCGTTTTCGGCCGTCCATCTGTATTCCAGGGCTCTCCGCCGGTTTGTGAGGCTTTCATTGGTGAGGTTAAACGTCTGGCTGCGATTTGAACTTCCTACTGTAAGAGGGTTAATTGAATCAGTAATCTATTTACACTTTGCCCCCAATTACTGACTTTATCAAATGCTGAGTCACCGTGGATGTCAGTTAGCACTGAGACAGAAAGATAGCACTTATTAGATTCAAACCACAGTCACTCACTTATCAAAATACCAAAATTAACTGCACTTGATCCACTCTAAACTCTTACTTACAGGAACTCTCAAACTTAAGTTTTAAACAGGTGGAATGAACAAAAAGTGTATTACAAATTGCATTACTTGGATATTAAACTTGTCATGTTGCGTGATAAAAGAATACTAGCTGAGTTTTTGTCAACATTGCAAAATGCCTCAGTAAAGGGGTCACAAAATGGTGCAGGCAGCCTTAGAGAAATTCACAAGCTGCAGACTTAGCAGTACAGTAAGCCCAGCTCCCTGACAGAGAGGCAGAAGGGGCTTGACAGGGTATGTCAGGGCAGCAAATAAATGTTTGAATGGGAGAGTGGGCCCTAAGAAAGGAAGCATGCACTTGCAGACAGGCTGACACCACCCAGATAATGGAGCTGCCAGAGCCTCTCCCACATTACATCTCACCTCACCAAAACACAATCGCAAGAAAACACAACCACTTGCACATGCAGAGACGGTCCCACACACAAATACGCACACACATTCTTTACATGTACTGTACACAGATATGTCACATATATACGCTCTCAAGATTTACCCTAGAGGAAGACGGGCAGAAAGTGTGAGTAGACGATGCTTCATTGATTAGAGGCTAAGGCGTAGGGCTCAACTGAGAAACCACCTCTGCTCCATGTATTGGTAATCTCCCCTGTCAGCTCTTAGAAACAAGCTGTAATTTGATAAATCGGTGGGCTCAGAGGAAGTGAAAATAGGCTTGACAGTGCGGGGGCCTCCCATCCCCTGACACTGAACATCTGATCCTTTTTAACAGCACATTAAATATAGAACCCTTTTCTTCCATGGCTTCATGTTAAGAGACATGCTAACACTTTGTGTTGCCAGCAAAAGAGTAGGATTAAAAAAGCAAAAAGCTGTGGTTATCACAACAGAATGGCAGGAAAAGTGCAGGCCTGTATGACCCGGGTTATATTTTCTCTGAAACAACTCACAACTGTGAACCGCTACCTTTGATCAGTAGTTTGGAGTGGCTGTTTCAGGTCTGTTCACCTGTGTGCACAGGTGGTTGAGCCAGGCAATAATAATATCCCGAGCAACCCGAGTACAATGCACTGCACAATAATACAACACCACAAACTAGTCTCAAAAGTGACCATAGTCTGAATCAGCACCCCACTGACAATCTTATTGGAAAAAAGGGAAAAGAAAGAACATTCAAAAGCTATAAAAAGGTAGCATTGTTGCAAAGGTATTGCATTGGATTGCATTTATATTGTAGAGGTTTTCCAGTAATAATTGTGTCTACCTGCGGTATGTTTTTCATTGTCTGCACACTATAGCAGGGGCCATCGTGTGTTCTTTTCTATACACAATAGTAGTATAAGAGGAGGTTCATGTATTTTTACAATATGATATCTTTCACTTTAAAGAGGTGTCAGCTGGAGTGTGTAGATATGCAAAGTGGACTCTCAGCCGCAGCAGCGGTCACAGTCTAGGCTGAACCTCTCCTACAGTAACTTGCAGCTTATTTTGTGCAACATGTGTAGTGTAAATGAAACTCTGTGTCCAGGTGCAGAATCATTACTCGTTCCTGGTAATGTGTGAAAGGAGAACGAAACAGAAATACTGAGTCAAGGCATTTTGTGTGTCTGTTAACACGGCATATGCTGTTCGTGATACAGCCTCGTTCAGGGTCCTCCGAATAAATTCTCAGTGTTGGGCAGTCATGTTGCTACAAAGCACTGCTGCATGTAGGTCAAACTGTAAACTGAAAAAAAAACCTGGTTTACCTGTTGGACTGTGGAAAATGATAAAAATACTGAATTGAAATGTTTGAACCTGAAGACAGCACACTGACATGTACCTGTTCATTTACTGTAGAGAGGAAAAAAAAAAAGATATGTTTATCACAGAAGCTTCCTGTAGGAAACGAAGCTTAAACATATGCTCTCCCGAAAAGTGCTGATATCAAGCGGAAAAAAAATGTGTGTGTGCGCGTGTCTGTGTGTGTGTGTGTGCTTTCTCCTGCTGGCATTGTTTTTTTTTCTGTAGATCTTTTACTGGGAAAGTGCTGGCCAATATTTTTCTGTCTATGACTATACACAAAAACAAACACACTTGTACAATGCTGCCTGCTTAGTGCATGAACAATAGCAGAAACACACAAAAAACACAGAACACATTTGGTGTAAGCAGCTTCAACTCATTATGTTCTTGGTACCTGCTGGCAATTGTATTTAATTATTTTAACCTGAATATCCAGGGTTTATTTATTTGAGTTAAATTAGTGGCAAATTTAGAGAGATTTGTGTCCATATCTAAATGGCAAATACTGAAATGCATTGTGTTCCAGATTTATTCTTCCTTCTTTTTTTTTTTCCTCTCTTCCTTTTTTTAGCCTTGGGTGCTGCTTTGCATGAATAACACACCCATTACATGATGATAAAACACTGCAACACAGGGCAAGAGGTTTCTCAGCATGAAACTGACAGCTTTATGAAATATATATATATATATATCTTACTTATCAGTTGTTTCACAGGTTGTGGAAAGTAGCTCTACTTCTTACTATTTAGAATGACAAATGCTAAGGAGAGGCAGCGTAATAATAGTATGTGCAATGACACTGCAAGTTGAAGGGCTGGGACACTGTGATCTGTGAGACCATTTTGCAACTTCACACTTCCTTACTCTGTAAAGTAACTTGTGATAATGTATGCTATGAATTAGGCGCTGTGTAAATAAAATTGAATTGAAAGTGATTTTAATCCTAGGTTGTGCTGCCTGTTTAAATGCAGGATTGGCACAGCTATGCAGCCTCATTGGTGACTTAATATTTAGTACTGAAAAGAGGCCAGTTTGTCCTGCAAGATATCTCTTATCTCCATTTTTCTGCAGTCATTTAATCTGTTACTGAAACCTAAACCTGTTTTCCTAAAACAAATGAAAGAGAAACAAGCGTCTCATCCACATCAGTGCACAATAAAGACACCAATTTCCAGGAAACTTATTTCCACTGTGGGACCTCCATCATGGTGAAGTCATGAGCGCTGCGATACAGTAGTAGATAGGAGGTGCTGGGTTGAGCAGGGTTTAGCGCTGATAGTTGTAGACACAATTCTCTCCACAGCTCACCGTCTGACAACCAGACAGATTGAACTTAGGAACACAGACACCAAAGAGTCTCCTCCTGTCATTTTTTTGGCAGCAAACAGACAAAAAAAAAAAAAAGTGAGTGGGGCAGGGGATGCTCGTCAAAAATTCATGTCACAAATAATTTAGGAGATGGCTTTAATTGACTGTCACACTTACTGTTTGTTTTTTTGGGGTTTTTTTTTTATAGGAAAAGCTTTAAATAGTATTTTTATTTCACTGCAAAATATCTTTTTTTTGCTTGACTCTGGCATGCAGTTGTGAAATTATTTGTGAGCTCTATAGATGTTAGCAGATTGTTTCTCCAAAGTGGTAGCAATAGGATAAACTGAACCGAATGCCAAATGCAATGTCCAACATCAGTGGTGAAAGTCAAGATGAACACAATGCTCTCGCTCATCAAGTGCAAATGCTCCAACTGCTTCCCAGTAGTCTGTTTACTCCATGGCTTCTGGTGACAGAACGCCTCATTTAACCATGCTGCATTAGCACGATGACTGTGTGTAAAGACGGGCCAACTGGGCTTTGAAACCAGGCCAAGCAAGTTTTAACCTCTGAGGAGTCACTCGGACTCTGGCACACAAATCCGCACAAGGGGATGTCACAGGCAGCGGAGTAAAGGCTTAAACCTGTCCCATAGTTAAATTCCAACTTTTGAAGGCCAGAACCACAGACTCTTGGGTATCAGGACAGTCTCTCACTGCATTCATCACTCAAACCCCCACATCAGATTTCCCATTGACGCATCAGCTGTTGAACAGACTGGGCAGAGGCAGTCCATCACCAACCTATTTATTCTGTGTTACTGTCCCTCTGCTGCTTGTGAGCAGCATAAAGCTTATTGTAGCATAAAATAGAGGAAACGGTTGGCAGTGTGACACTGTTAATATGGCAGGTTTTGCTAACTGGTATCATTATCATCCCAGACCAGATAATCAGACTTTGAAGCTGATGTTGCAGCAGTTCTGTTTCTCTTCAGTGATCTGTCTGTTTGCTTTGGTTTTATCATTGAGGGAAGTCAGATAGGAGCCGACCGACTGTTTTATGGAAAACACCGGAGGCAATCTGAATTGTGAAACGTGAATGTCGGGTATCTCCATTTGAATTAATGACTGGTCAAAACTCAAATTCAAGATATCTTCAGTGCTGTTTTGAGTAATTTTGACTACGTTCAATATTTAATTTGGCACATATACAAAGATCTCAAACTAAAGATATTATGAGTCAAAATTTTATTATAGATAATCAGAGACTGGAGTTATGACCAGTCAGAACTACATTATGCATGTCTTGAATTTGAGTTATGACTTGTCATAATTTGAATGAAGATATCTGAAATGCATATTTTGGACTGACAGAACTGCATGTAGACATCTCTAGATTCTCTCTTAGATTCTCCATATAACACCACGGATAAGTCTCACTAATGGGAAATATCTTACATTTTCACCAGTAAAATATAATTAGAAACACCTTAAATTGAAGTTTAGTTACAGTGTAGATACTTTTAATCTAAAGTGTCAATCTTACACATGTGAAAAGGGCTCGCTGTATGCTACCTGTTACTGCAGACTGACAACTTAAAAGGTTCACCAATGTGTAGATTATCAGATATTCAAATTTTTTTTCTTTCAATAAACTTTTCTTTAATCCAGAAGACATTTTGGCAAGGCTTTAACACTATATTGTTAATACATTAACAACAACTGGCATCTGTTTTTTTTTAAATTTTATTTCATTTTATTTTTTTATTCCTGAACTTCCCTTCTCTACAAGACTATTTCCAAGGGCAGATCTCTTAGCCTGGTCTGTCATTGCGGCATCGTGCTGCAGAACAAAGAAACCAGCGAGCAAGCCATCATTATCACTTCAGGGACCCAGAATACACATTCCCCATAGGACGATGGCAAACACAGACCTAAAAACAAAAATACCATCAGAGATAAAATAAGCAAAAATTAAATACCAGCGGAAAGTAGAAGTGATGCTCTATGTTCTGTTGAAGGGGGTGCGTTAACAGCTGCAGCCTCATCTTGGTGCTCAATAAGGCCATCACCACAGGGATTTCCAATGATCAACTGCACGTAGCTAAAAATGCCACCATTCGTTTTCCTTAATGAACTATTCATTGTTTTTCAAGGCTGCATCAAGTCTCTTATTATGACATTCTCTAAGGCTCTGATGCATCTCACAGAGTTGTGTACAACTATAGACGGAGCCGGTTCTCATTTGCTGTCTTTATCCCCACCAAGAGCAGTGTTTCAATGTCAGCAGAATAAAGGAAACAATACCACATTCAAACCTGCTTTAATTACACTGGTCTAACCCATAAATCACATTGACGCACACACACATGCAGCACTAACACACACATTCACACAAGATAATTCTTCTCAGTTTATCTACACCCACCTGATGACAAGAACGCATGCAGTGTGCCAGCAGGAATCGCCCTGGCCAGTGTATAGTGTACACAGGCATGTAAACAATTGTAATTCTTGCAAGCCCTCATGTCTCCAATAGCTTCTACACACGACCAAGGTTTGTTTCCAAAATAAATTTGGCTTAAATTAATGAACAGAGCAACAATACTTAATCATCATGTGTGACACTGTATTTGTGCAAACACACTTTAATACACGGGATGTGGATGGAGGCACATGGATGGAGACGGCAGACAATAAATTGCTTTGTGGGATTAAAAAGGAGGGCTAGTTTTGAATGTTTTTTTATTTATTCAGCATAAAGGAACTGAATGTGTTGGTTTTGCTGTTTTTCTCTGTTCTATTGTTGATTGAATGTTTTTGTGTTTTGTACTGTGGCTTAGACAAAACGAGCAATCTTTGGTATAATATTGGCCATGGTTGTGGCGTGGCTCTTGCAGTATCAGTTGGTTGGTCCACCACCTCGGTCCAAACTGAAATATTTCAAAATGTTTTAGATGGATGGCTATGAAATTAGCTATGGCTACCCATGATGCTCAGAGGATAAATATTAATGACTTTGCTGATTATCTTTCCTCAAGTGCAACCAACAAGCAACCAATCCTTTTGGTACATTCATTCATGGTTCCCAGTTAATGACTCCTAATGACCCCTGACTGCCATTGTGACCATGTTAGCATGCCAAAAAACACCCTCACAGTGTCGCCAGGAGCTGCTGTAGACTTTTGCAGACTAGACAATCGATTTTAATTGAAGAAAAATTATTTTAGTTTTATTTATGAAAATAGTTTGAGCCCTATTGTAATCTACCAACATAAGACTATGGATCCTCATTTGGATAGAGTAAGACTCTGTACCAAAACAATTTTCAGCTATGTAACTGCTTATAGTCTGAATATGAAGAAATTGGGCTTACTGTAAAATCTATTTTTGGAATACATATTCTTGTATTTCTAGCTTAAAAAGAACTCAAATGGACCCGTTCCCTTTTTTTTTTTTTTTTTTTTTTTTTTTTTTGTGGACAGTCTTCTTGGGGTTCCCAGACCTGTCTCTTGGAATCATTTTTTGAGAGTGCAAACCGACTTTAGAGGATAGGGTAATGAGTGCAGCGTAAACCCTGGATGAAGGTCAATTCTCTGCAAATCACATTTGGTATCTCGTCATTTCGTGTCAGTTCGTGAGTCGTGCCGGTTTTGTCAGCGGTGACAGAGAGATGGCCTCGAGGTGGTGGATTGATAGGGGACATCAGCAGTGTAATTGGTGATGCTCGGCCTAACCCGCATGTCAAAGGAAAGAAAATGAAAGGAGAAGCAAAGGAGAGAGAGTTTCGTTGAGGATTGTTGGCATAGCAACGGTTGGAAAATTTGTGAAATGGGATAACTAGTGATGTATCCGCAGAGTGAATGTCAGTGGAGATGGTTTGTAATGGTGACAGGGTTCTGTTCTATTATACCTGATGGGAGCTGTCAGTTAGTTAGGGTGCTTGACTTCAAACTCAGAGAGCCCCTGTGTCAGCCACAGGAGTACCTGGCAGTTCAGTGTCGAGGACATAGGCGCAAGTCTGAGAGCTTTAAGAGTGACGAGTGAAAGGCAGCTGCAGCAGTTTGGAGTGGCTCAGTGACAGGGGGGCAGAGAATGGAGCCGAGGGGAGTTTGTGGTCTAGTGTGATAAGAAGAAGCTCCACTGAGATGTTGGTAAGAAGATTTTTCGAAAAAGGAACAAAAGAAAGCAACACAGGTATTCAGGTTTTTACATGAAAAACATTGAGGTTGGTCTTGCAAAGATGGCAAAATTAATGACTACAGACAGGTAGGACTCAACCAGAGTGGTATTTAAAAAAAGATGACAGGAAAAAATGGAGTAGACAGTTAGCGATGGGTTCAAGGAGTAAGGAGGGGGTGAAGACGGACAAGCTGTGGGACTTCATCTGTGGGGTAACAACAAGACGTAGTCAGGGAGATGACAGTCGGGCCAGAGGCTCACTAATAGTATCTGGCAGAATTGACCCGAGTCTTTCACCCTTCGCTTCAACTGAGTCTTTTATATATTACAGACGTGCCACTTATAATTAATAATGAATAGCACCAGAAGGCCATGTAGCATATGAGAGAATGTGTAAAATATATTATAGGCATTGTCCCTTTATAGGTACCTTCACATTAATAATACATTGAACTATTTTGGAATCGTTGTTTAACTAAGAACTTAACGTAGAGTTGCACAATATCAATTTGGATGTTGAAATTAATTGACTTAAATAAATATAAAAAGGTTTGTAAACAGCATCACTACCAATCACTGTTTCTTTTTCAAAATAAAATGTTTACAACCTTTAGACTTTACTGGTAAGCTGGGAACATGTCCTCGGGTTCGCATTAATTAGGGGCCAAATTATATATGAGTAGATTCATAGGTACAGTAAGTGGGAAAGACAAATTGCATAGGAAATGCCACATTAACATGTAATAAGACTACTAAACTAAGTAATCTCTAATTAGGTTGCCCTTTTAAAAAGGGTGTATGTCTGTGATCCTGTGGAAAAAGACTAATTGTCTGAATGGGTTACAAGCTTTTTAGGGTTCTGGTGGACTTGGCCTAGAACCTTTTTAACAGCAGATTATGATACTGAAGTGATACAGGTATTATTACACTGTGCTTAATGCAGATGATAAGAGCGCTGGATACTGCTTTATTTTTGAATAGTTATGTTTGACTTCTTGTGCTTAGGTATTTCTGTTTCTCCAACTCACTGCTTCTTTTTATCCACTAATGCATCAATCAACATCTATACATGTGGCCCCTATAATGACGCTCATGAATATGACATTTTTGCCTTTTTGCCTAATTCTAATCACAGTGTGAGGTGGAACAACTCACAGATAAAACTAACAGATACCTTTTTCCTGATCATTTTCTCTTTTACAGATAAATGTCTAGCACACAATTAGGTAGAGAAACTACAGGAATATCTGGCTGCATCAATGGTTCATAATGGTGGGATGATCGGTGCAAGATAACTTATCTTTCCTGCCTCAGCTGACAGCTGCACCGACTGTCAACAACAACAGGCACTTCATTTTGATATTTGAGGAAGCCACTGTCTGTGTACTCACATACACCCGTCGGATGAGCAGAACTAGACGGACTGAAGGAAGAATTCGTCAGACAGATCAATGAATCACACAGCAGCATGATGGAGAAGAGTCACCTTCAGTTTTAATTAGTCCAGCAGCCAATTTTTAAAACAGAGATATAAAAGGATGGGCTTGACTAATACTGACACATGACAAACGTAGTGAAGAGGTCAGATTTGGGCTTTCATTCACACAGTTTGTGATCATTTGTTCACTGACTGTCATGACTCCTTCTGCGGGATCCCAAATGTCATATACAGAATTTTAAGAAATTGTATTTACTGATCTCCACCTAATTCAGGCCATATTAGCTGTAAACTGGACTGATTTTTATGGAACATTATAAATGAAGGAATTGAGTTGACATTATTTATGTGATTGTCTATTGATACTCTCGATGGTGATCAGTGGTTTAGCGTAACTTGTTCTGATTTAATTGTAATGTCAGGCCGTTTATATTTAAATGTAAAAAGTCTAGAATTTATGATGTATGCAGCAGAATCGAAGAGGGTCGTATAAATAATAACATTAACCTAAGAAGGGGACATGTAGGGGGATAACAAAAGTTTGTAAACCAATATCAACATATTGAAACCAACCCAAAACTCAGCTCCACAATGAATGAGTGCAGTAATACTAAACTGACATGTCTCCAGAGGTATTGGTATTAGCTATCTACACACTTTCATTTCAGGTGCCAGATCAGCCTCCTCTTTAATAACGTCATGCATGGATCTGGTTTCTGGAGACAAAACAGAAACAAAACTAAAAACAAAGCCAAAACATAACCAAACAGCACTTTTACAAAATGTTACTATACATATCATACCTCCAAATCAAACTCTGCATTTATATACAATACAAAATTGCTTTGAATTCTTCTCTCCTAGAATCTATAATTGCTGACAGGTGGTACAGGGCATACAGCAACTCTAAAAATAAAAGCAACAAAGCGCAAAAAGTACAACAAATACAACATTAAAACATGATGATTAAAAAAGAAAAGAAAAAAAAAGAAAACGTTAAACAAAGTACATGGCGCATAGAAAAGGAAACTGAACCTCAATTAAAGACAAAGAACAAACATTTAAGTTAAGCAACAACTATCAAGTTACCATTTCCCCCTTTTTATAACTATTCTGTGGTGTTGTGGCAAATCATGTCTTGTGGTAGTCTGTTTCTTGACCCTTTCTGAGTACTGTCATGGTAACAACAGAGGCTGAACGCACTGCCCTGTTGTTGGAGTGAGGTACAGTTTAACAGCAGTCCCAGTCTGTTTTCTGCACCCACCATACTTTTCCTCTTTCCTCTTCCTCCCTCCAGCCCTCATCCCCTCCATATTCTGAAGGCATTCAGGTGAGTTTCTCTTTAGTTCGTTGAAAACACCCAGCACCCCCTATGCAATGTTCTTAATTGCATTCTCATTCAGCTTTTCCATGTAGTTCCTCAGATCCTTCGAGTCCCCAAGCTCAATGTCCGGACATACCCATTTGATCTCACTGGTCTGCACTAGTGCTAATGGGCTGAGCACAGGACAGCCATTACTGGACTTGACATTGGAAAAGGTGGTGAACTTCACCCTCTTTCTCTTGGTTGTTGGTGAGTTAAGCGACTCATTCCTGTGATCCCTCCCACTCGAACTACATCCTCCCACACCAGTATTACCACGCTGGACGCCTCCATTTAATAGTTGACTGCCTTCCTCTAGGGTGCCGCTCAGCTCATCCTGCTGCTGTTGCTGCAGACATAGCCCCTCCTCTTGGCCCAGCCAAACCCAGTCGTGAGCGTGGGGCATTGCCTCCGGGGCCTCCAGGGACAGGTGCTTGCTACGGTATTTGTATGCGTAAGAAATGCAGTTAATGAGAAAGACCAGGATGGCTAGGCAGAAGACTCCCAGCAGGGCATACATACCAATCTCCAGGTCTGTCAGGCCTCGGCGAGACGGCAACAAGTCCTCATCAGTGCTGCGGCTCCGAGGCAGCTCAGCCTGGTCTGGATATTCAGAGAATTCGCCTGGGATTCTAGTACCACTGTCGGCCGATAGACGGCCCCCATTAGGCCTCACTGGAACATGGCCTCTGATGGTAGTGGCTCCACGGTTGATCAATCCAGTTTCCATGTCAGAGATAGATCCACCATAATATGGAGGATCAGGCCTTGTTCGCCGATCTCCTGGTTGTCTGTATTGCTCTTCTGGCTGACTAAACCTTACCTGTACGTTTGCCATTCCAGTGGCTAAAACGGTACGTCGCTTGCCCTTCTGGCACACTTCTGACGGGCTCATTTCAACACGCACAAGCAAACCTTGACCTTCGCCCTTGGGCACAATGATGGGCCACTTCCAAGTTGGACTTTGCTGCACTGCTACCACTTGTTCATCCAAAGAGGTGGCTGCTAGAGTAAAATGGGCGGTGTTGTAGTTGTCTAGAGGAGTCATGGATCCATCGCTGAACTGAAGCCATGCACTGATGAGTGACTCCTAAAAGAAACAAAAAAAAAACAGACACAGACAAACAGAAATTGGTACAACAGCAGTAACCCAGTGTAAATAACCCTGAAAATAACTCCAAAAACAATAATGTGCTTATTTCCTATTAATGCATAAAGATGACTGGAAACAGTGGAACATGGTGAAGTCAAAGTGAGGCTTAATTACAGTAGAAAGGCTCGTTGAAAGAATTGGATAGAGTGCATTTGAAACTATTCTCCTGAAAGCCAAATATTCTCTTCTCTCTAAGGGAAGAGACAGTAGCCTTCCTCCATTTGAAATTATAATTACAGGAATAACAGAGCGGTTCACTGGTATATGCAAATCAAAGAGATGGCTTCCCTATATCAAGAGTGAATTAATTATACAAGAAAAATTACAATGAATATCATAGACTCCATAATAACCCTGATCCAACCCTGAACTTGTAATCCAAATACAATGCACAGTACAGTGCTAGTACAGTAAAGATTAGACTTTCTCTCCTCTAATGACACGTTAAAGGATGATTAATAGTGTCGAGTGCTGCAAGATATTTGGATGTCTTCGAGTCGTACCTGTTTCAGTGATTCACTGACTTCCTGTGTGGTTGCAGTGGCGACGATGGCCCTGTTGCTCCCTGGGCTGAGCTGCAAGGACAGCGAGAGTCCAGATACCAACTGCACCCCAAGCTCTGTCACACTCACTTTATCATCCAACACCCTGATTCTCCTCTCAGCCAGGACTGATGACGTGAGAGGGGACAGCACCTGAAACACATGCAAACACTTGCTACTCATGGTAGTCTATTAAGATCCGAGATGACATTGTTAGTGCGAATTAAGAGGAAGAGCCAATTTGCTAGAGGCTATTGTTGTTGACGAAGGTGTCACTGTAGATGATAAGATATCCAATCCAGGAACTGTGCAAGCTAAAAGCCTGCACTCTGTTTGTCGAGAAATGCCTTTGTAGTTGCTTTTCTGAATTTAGTCATACTCACTGGGTTCTAGTGGTACGCAAAACAAAACAAAACATGCATTAAAACTGATATTGAGACACATTCACCCACAGCTTTAATGGGTTGCCACCCTGAAGCTGAGTGTTATAAAACAAAAATACATATTCTCAGAGTACACTGCTTTATGTCAAATATAGGCCTATATCTCTACTCAACAAGTCGTACAGCGTTTGGAACCACCCTCCCAGACGACACTTATAAAACTACTATTGAAAGGGCATTGCTTATCAGTGTCTGCAAAAATCTATACAAGTCACAGCTGGAAAAATACATTTACACTATAGTAGTATTTGTATTTTGTTAATGTTTTAAACATTACATTTTGGTTGGGGTAAGAATTATTACCTTGTTTGGACTGGGACCTTTGTTGTCATTTTTCCTATCGTAACCACATGATTATTGTTAATGGGAACAATCTCGGCCATGGTTAGGAGAACCTAACATTGCCTGTCTGAAGGAAACAGGAAACAAACAGCAGTCTCCTATGACAAAGTTGTAAGCTCTGTTGTTAGAAAAACATCTTGGTTTGAGTTAAAATGACCAATTTGTTATGGTAAGGAGACCCTCATTGTCACGGTTAAAATAATTATCACATGGCTGGGGAAAGATTACAGTCAAGGTTAAAAGGAACCAAAGTTCAGGGATTTACAGTGGTCTACTGTGGCAAAGGCTGTTTGTTGACACATCTATCCACCTTGATCTCCTCTGTGGAGTTTTCTGCTCACTGCTCTTGTATGATTTTCTGGTTTGCTGCCATTGACCTAGACTCATAATTACTGTGGCTGCTTTTTAAAGTTAAACATTTTTAAGCATTTGCTGAACCAAGATATGTTGTTGTTTTTCTTGGAAGGACAGTCTTGCTGCACTGTTCTGGGTACAGGGTCAATAAAAATGTAACGTAAATGGAAAAAAATAAAAATAAAAGATCTCTTTTCTGTATTCTGAACTATTATATTCGGTAATGGAGACCACATGCCAAGAATTGCATAGAAACGGTATGATTATATAAACAAGCATACTAACAAACATATTATCTCCCACCTACTAACACATTATACACCTCCCTGAGTTGCCAGAGGTGTAAGCATGTAAATTGTTGTGATTTTGTAATAAGACGAGAACCCCTCCCATCCGCTCCAATTAGGGTTCCTGTGTCTCCTCCAACCGCCCCCACACGGCTGCGTTTACCAGCCATAATGAACTGTCAGCACCGATCACTGCCTCATTTGTGCAGACCCTTTTCCCTGTTTTCATCTCTTTGGTATACCTCTTTTTTATTTTCCCTTTTGGTCCCCACACAGTCAAACGGATATCCTTGAATGATAAAACGCAGCTAGAATCAGTGTAGTCTTATAAAAAAAAAAAAAAAAGGGAAATTTGGTTTAACCTCATCTCTCAGCTGTGGGAAAAGGTTAAAAAGACACACTGGTGGTGATTTTTACGCGAACAATTAACTGTGCACACTGATTGTTCTTTTTTCTTTTTCTACAGATGAAAGGAAAGCAAAATAAGCAATGGCACAAAATGTTATTCATCTGAAAATTAGTTCCATGGGCCACTGGTTTTGTTATGAAATGAAATATGGACAAACAGACTGGGTTAAATTAAATAATGCAGTAGACCAGCTGCACAACTTCTGCATACCTTAAATTGGCAGTTACACTTCAGGCAGCCAGAGATCATTCTAAAACCAGCATCATCATACTTGCTTTACTCCAGCTTTGGGGTGTTTGAGGGCATATCATTATAGGTGACTATTGTTATTATAATTATTGGTGAGAATTCAAAAGATGCCACATGCTGTGCTAACTTGTAATTTAAGCTACTGAAATATAAGCAGGTAAATGGGCACCTGAGTGTGCAGTTTAATAGGTAATGTATCACTTTCTCTTAGCAGAAGCTGCCGAACTTCCAACCATGAAAAGAATGTCTTTCACTTTTAAAGATGCCAGGTTGGAAAATCTATAAACCTCCAACAGAACTATCCACAAGATGTCAGAAGCATTTTTTGCATTCCTCAAATAGATCAACACTTGCCTCAACCTTACCCTGACTACATACTAACAAATGTTCAGACTTCCTGCTGCTCTCATGTCAGAGATGTCAAGGCTCCTTTACTTGATTCTGTGGTAGCAGTCAGGTCCCTTCTCCTTCCCTTTATCAGAGTCCTTTGTCCAATTTTCAGAAATGTCATGTCTCTCCTCCATCCCATTAGAAAGACTGCAGGTCCTGCCTTTAGCCCTGATTCCATAGTTGTGAGATTTCCCCCACCAGACTTCCAGACATGTCAAGTCCCTTCCTCACACCAGTTCCAGAGTTTACAGGCTGCTTCATTCCACCCCCAGGGATCAATTAAAGATCCCTTCTAGACTTCCCTCTTCCTACCCAAAGCTGTCAGAGTCTTGTCTTGTATGATTTCTGTCCAAATCTCCGAAGGCTTCCTCTACCTGACCCCACAAAATCCCATTTGCACCTGCATCTAGTCTTGTGCAACCAACAATATTACCTTTCCCAGACCATGTGTCTCTGACTCATCATACTGACACTTTTGCAAAGGTTAATAGCAAAATGCGTTTTGCATGCAAGTAGTCTATCCATAACATGTCAGAGAGATGGTGCTTAAAAGGATTCATTCCTTTCTTCTGATACACCATTGAACTTGCAGCCCAGTGTTTTAATGATCAAATTGCCAATTCTATGGCCTCTATGGAATCTTCTAATGTATCAGTGGCCTTTTGAAGTCCTTGGCTTCCATTTAAATGTCAAACCCAAGTCCTTAATTGCAATTATTCACAGTTTGATCCAAATAAAATTCCTAATACATAATGTATTTAAAGCCTTAAGACATTTTAGCATATATTATTTCTATGTTTCTTGGACTTTTGACAGTGATTGAGGAGAAAGGACAGAGATGGGGAAGAAACAGCCCTCAAATTCACAATATCCTTTTTGCATTGTCCATATTTTCTTATTGTGTGTCCTCTGGGTTTGCCTCTCTTGACAGCATATCTCATGAAGCCAGTGCTGTTCAGCAGCCAACTCTCATCTCAGATTTTGGAGCCTCTCAACCAGCACATGAACACACATGACATAGGTGAGCAGTAGACTGTGGAAATCAGTCTATAGACACTTTCAGCTGTACTACCATTCAACAATACGGTAACACTGAAAAAGATTTAAAAAAAACAAAGGTATATTTCACATACCGTTGGTACAAAAAGATATTGGTTATTATTTTCCCCCAGTGGGCTTTCAAATATAAATCATAATAATACATTTTGTTAGAATTAATAAATTAAAATCCATTGGTCAATATTTCTTCTTATTCTATTACTTCTATTACACAATGTTTGAATAACAAGATAATGCAGGAAAAATGCAAAACAAATGTTTGTTCTTCTTACACATCCTTTGTGCTTAGCTGATTATCATAGTCAGACCCTGGAACATCCCCATAGCACAAATGTTGCTGGAAGCCCAGTGTGCACCTGCATGCTGCTGTATTTTTAAGAGCGTGACTGAGATGCTTACAAGGAGCCAATCAAGGGAAGAATGTAGTTTTGCTTCACATCAACCGTGAATTAAATACAAGGGAAGTAAAGGTCACAGGAAGTGGTGATATTTAAATGGGTTGCGTTGTTTTTAGGGAAATTAGGAAAGCCACTCGAACACATAACCCTAGTGGTTCGTGTGTTGCGCTTCAAGTGTTTACATGATTTCTCTGGATTAAGCCCAAAAGCCGTGTCCTAAATCAAGAGCGTGCTTTCATTCAGAATGGCTTAACCTTTCCACGGGGTACCTGGGCAGCATACCAAAGGCTAGGCCGAGAAACATAACTTACACTTTGAGTGCAAAATGTTGATTGAATAGTAAAAACATTCACAATCAAATCATGACTTCATTCAGTGGTACAATTAACCTTTATATTCATGTAATTTGCATTTCAAGGGAGAGACACTAACTTATTATAGGTAACAGCAATTAAAATTTGCTAAGTGAGATCTAAATCAAGCTGCACTATTTATGAGAACCAAAAGCATATTTGAAATGGTTTAATTGCCATGGAGAGATAATATAATATATTTTTCATGGCTTAAAATCCCATGTATTTGTATAGACTGTCCTTGGTAACTGCAGTGATTTTACTTTGATTGCAGTGTCAACAATTGGAAAGCACTTGTGTTGGAAATTGGACCTAAAATTGATCTGAATCAAACAATGTCTCAGTCTCCTTAACACAATTGTCAATACTCTTGAGTTTACTTAATTGATTAGGTTTAAAATGAAGGAAGTGATGGAGAGAGCAAATGCAGGAATACATTTTGTAGTAAGAGGAAGAGAGAAAAAGCTTTTTTGCATATTTACCCTCACTTACATATACTGTATATATGCTTTTATTCTGTTCATTAAGAAGTATTCACTATGATAAACCAAGCAGCTGCTGTCACCAGGACCAAGATCTGAGGCCAACGAGGCAAAACAGCACGGCTAGGAGATGATAGATACGTTTTCCAAAAAACGTCAAGTTCCCAAAAACCACAGCAATTGCCACTGCAATACATCGTCAGTTATTCTTTCATTTGATGCAGCCCCTGTTCAAGTACACTAGTGAACTGGCCTGAGCTGAATGTGTCATAATCAGACCTGTATCCATTACTGGTGATCAAGTCGCAGCATTGGAGTTTTTTTTTTTTTTTTTTTGCAAGAGTTGATGTAATGTAAAGTGTCTGTTTTGAGCTGCAGTTTGAAATATGGCCAATAGGGCATTCACCCGTCTGACATCAAACTGCCACATGATAACTTTGAAGTAAAATGAGCACAAATGGCTGCACGCATTGTTAGTTTCCCCTTATTTGGCTGGAGTGTCCTCATTGGCTTTCAAAAAGAATTGGGCTAAATGATTTCCATTAGGGGGTGTTTATTGCTTGTTTATTGCTTGTTTATTGCTTGCCCTGTTGCCAGTGTAGCGCATTTGAAGCAACCTCTCAAGGAAGTCTCAGTTTGCTTTGCTGAGACCACCTCTCGAGGTGTGCTTCAAGGAAGGGTTCACTTGACCTGTGCATTGTGAACACAAAGCACTCCAGGTTCGCTTCACCTTTCGCCATTGCATTAAGTCCTGCTGTAGGCGGATCACATGCTGCTGCACTGGCACGCTCGAAAAAACATATAGATGGAACCATGGCCGCTGGAAATAGAGAGTAGGAGAGAAGCGAACGTATAAATGGCTGACTGGCTGAGATCCGGCAGAATGCGACCAGCCTATGACGCAGTCCAGCATATACTATGTTTTGACCTAGCTTCTGTTTCATGAATATCAAACTTAAAACAAGGTGATCTCATGTTTCTCTTTGTGACCTTCCCTTCCGTTTTAAACCATGTCCTGACCAACAGTCAGCCAGCACTGTGTTACATACATAATCACTCCTGTGGTGCACACACAGCTCTTGAATTGATAAATAAAGAGAGGGAGACTGATTCCAGTCCACTGCTTCGACAATGTTGCTCTGTGTTGTGCTATCTTGTAAATGCCAGATTGGTGTTGATTTACAGTGTGAGCGGGTACTCGTGCCGTCCTGAGTGAAGACCTGGTTGTTGTATTAGATAAATAGTTTTTAGAGTGTGTGTGTGTGTGTGTTTGTGAGGGAGAGAAAGAGAGAACGCAGAGGTGCAAGCTTTTATTAGACGTGCCACGAATGCATGTTTCTCTGTCAACTCATGATAGGCTTAAGTGTTTGTGCCATGCTGCAAATCAATGTAGTTGTTTTTCCAACTCCTTCCCTTTCCACTGCCAAACCTGTTCTTTCTTACTCCACATTCTCTATATGCGTAGCCTCCTTGCAGCCTCTGTCTTGTATTTTTCAACTTTCACTGTCTAGACACGCAAACTACTTAAGCAGCATTAATTATTTCGGCTGGCTATGTGGGAGCAAAAGAGCCTAACAACAACCTGAAAAACAAAGACTCTTGCATATTGTTGCTTTATGAAGTTGTTCTGGCTTATGTGTCTGCAGAAAATTGGCTATTTTACACATCCAGCAGACGCACAACAACATCAGCATTCATTTGGAGTTATGTTTCTAGCTACATGATGAATGACCATTTACACACACAAAGCTCTCAGACAATTATTTTGGTTTTGCTAGTTGTTATCTTTCTGTCGGCTGGACAGGTAGTGAACATGGGGGTTTATCAGAGCGTTTTTGGCTGTGTACAGATGCTTGTTGCCACAGGAAACAGGACTGAGAGTCGAATCTGTAAACTTTACAACCAAAATAATGAGTTAAGAGAGGCCAAAAACAAGTCAATCAGCTTTTATAAAGGATCTAGACTGGGGATGTATTCGTCCTGTGTCAGACTCAGAAAACTACCGATGGGAACTGATGCAGCTTGACAGCTTGGTCTAAGTTGACATAGAGAAGTAATAACCTATAAAACAACATATTTCTTTGATTGACATGACAACATTCAGTTACTTGCTCCTAACAATAACCTCTGCAGCCTCTGCGTCAGCTGAACGAGACAGATGTGTCAGTCACTACTGACTGGTGAAATGAAATGGCACGCACAGCATACACACTCATACAACAACCTGTAGTTTGGTGGTTCCTGCGCTCAGTCCTATTAGGACCTGGCCCTCCAGCAGTTGCGCAACCTTTGGGTCCTCCACCCTCAGAGAATCCTTGACCAGTTGTGTCACCTCCACCTGCCAGTCGCTACCCAGGAGGAAGTTCTGCTGTCCCAGCCCGTCCTCCTCCGCGGCTCCTCTGACTTCTTCTGTATCTGCTATGAAGTGCGTGAGGACGCGCAGGGTGGTGCTCTGATACTGGGGTGCACACGCATTATCTGTCCTCTCATCCGCTTGATCACCATCATCCTTGTCATCTGTGACCCTCTCGTACCTAAAGGAGCAATGGGAACAAAGCTTGATCAGTTATTTACAACAGCGAGGAGATGGCATAAGTACACTCCAGTTTTATTCTAAGGTGAAAAGTACTGAAAGCCTTTTGTTTTTGAAGAAGTGCTCAGGAGAAAAAGACACTTTAAAGGTTAACACTGATATAATTCTACTTTTTTGACAATTCAATGTAATTCATTTTTATTCTTATTACCATTAATGCCCACAAAGTCTAAATCCTGTGATGAATTAACTGCAGTCAAGGCCTCTACTGTCGGTCGTGCTGCAGTTTTTTTTTTTTTTTCTGACCTCCCAAAAGTCATAGGCTCCCAGTGTTTTCAAAAATCCATTAGAACAGTTTGCAGAGACAAACTACTGCCTTGCTTGCCTTCTCATTTTCTTTAAAAGGGCAGCTGATATTGCTGTATGTCTGCCATTTATTTGGCCCACGGCAAACACTTTGCAGATATAGCCATCTCAGAGGATACGTTGGGTAGCAAATGAATGTTTGCAAACCCAGCAGTAGAATTTTTTGAGACACATTTGTCCTATTCTTTTTCCTCCTATTTAAGCCTGATGTATACAGCACTTTATCACATTAACAGACCCACGTTAAGACTGGAGACGGCTGGAGACGGAAAAAAAGAGAAAACAACTCTTTATGCGCAAAATGCTGTAAAGGATTACAGAAGAGGGCTAATGGGTGTCTGAGTGCACACGACAAGACACCCAAACAATGATATACGGTGCAGAATGAATATGGCACCCAGATGTTTGATACAAATGTTATTGTACTTCAGAACAAGTTAATGAATTTCTAAAACACGAAATTTGAACTTAAGATATCCTAGATCAATTGATTCTATTCTGCTCGACTACGTTGTATTTTCTAAGCAGTTTGTCTTACTTGATGATTAATGCCCCAAAAGTAGGATCCAATTCTTCCCAAAAAAACATTAAAACGGCTTGTAGACACAAACTACGCCCCTGGGCTCCTGTAATACATCATATTAAACAACAACATATTGTATTTTTTGGGCTCCAGGCTGAGCTGTGGGAACTGCAATGAAGGGTAAAATGTGGCCTTGGGACATAGATCTGCTCCAAAGTCTCGACCCTGTTGACGATGAAGAGAAACATCGCACCGGCTGTTAGTCACGTACGTCACTCTTATCCATCCGCCCTTCATCGTCCATCACTCTTTATCACAGGATAGGTCTATTTTGTTGCTCTGTGCATTGCCACTGTCACCTCTCTCTCTCTTTCTCTCTCTCACACATTGCAAGTCAGGCTCTCACTCTGTATTTCTCACATCAGTTCCTAACATGACTTTCCTGTAATCTATTTTTTAACTCTCTCACTTTGCCTGTTCTCTCACCTTTATTCTTACTCTTTCAAGCTGCTGCCTGCATCTGTCTCTCTACCAGTCAGGTGGCCAGAGGGGAGTGACAGTGACAGTTTCCATTAGGTTTAATGAGGCATGGCCGGTCAGGCAGAAAAACGGGCTGACAGTTTAACATGCTGTGGCCCAATGGCTTGGCTTAGTTCCTAACCTCCCTTCACCATCCCCTCCCCTTGCCTTACGCCACATCAGTGAAGGGACGGCAATCTAAACCAAGGTGACATTTGTGGCTGGCAACAGAAACAAGAGGTCAGGTCATGTTTGTAGCAGTGAGCGACAGGTCAGCCAAGGTGTCGGACTGTAATGAGGTGGCTCGCACGCATAGTCGGAGCATGCTCGCATTGATAAATCTGTGCCAACAAAAACGTTTGGCTTCCCCTCCATGTTTTTTGTTTGCCCACAATTTTGCAGAGAAGCTTCCCATATCATGCAGTCTTCATGCAGAGATGCACATGACAGACATGACTGGTGTGATCAGGCACGGATAGCAGGGGGTATTTGTGTTAGAGTGCCACCCTGTGGGTTGTTGGGCCAATGGGAAATGACACTGTGAGTGACTTTGTGGCAAGAGTGTAGTTTGACAACACTTTAAGTCCCCTTATTTAGCATTTATAAACACTATATGAACACTTAAATGGGTTAGAGTACACCATACTGTAATTCAAGATGCAGATGTACTGTAAGTGTTTGTTAATGTATTTGTCAACAAGTTTAAGTCCACCTGTGGTCACCCATAAGCAGATGCTGGTGATAATCAATCGCAATATAGTAAAACATAGTTGCAATGATTTAAAATATGACTTCATAGTAGAAGTTGTGGCTGACAAATATTTTACATGACAAACTTAACAGTGTCCTATCGCTGTGGACAACTATAGTGTTATAAAAAAATGGTAAATGTTTGTATACTGCCTAGAAATGCCAAATAGAGGTGAGTAAGTAAATGAAATATTTTATGTAGAGATGTTTAAAAGCAGATAACAGTTCTTATTTGGGTTGTATTTAAAATATCTGCCTTAAATCGGGCTACTGAATCTGAATCACTAGTACCGGAGCCAGACATTTAAATCGACCAGCCTGATATATCAGCCGACGTTAGCTTGTAGCAGATGAGCATATCAGTATTTTTCTATAGGTCGGCTGATAAGTGAGATGAGAGGTTGCCGTACAGGAATGCACAACTAACGTTTGAGGTCATATAGAAACAGTGTCACCATCACATAGTATTATTATTTATTTTTTTTTTTTTACTGTTAAATATTCTGCTTAATATGTTCAAAAATACTACAGGCCAAAATGGTGATGTCCGTATCAGCTTAAAGAAACCTTAAAATATAACAGAAATATAACAAAATATAAGCAACTTTTCCCATTTACTATATACTGAGTTCATATTGTGACTTGAAGCTGTCAGTCATTCATCTGAATGAATCACCAACAACAAACAGGATGTACACGTATGTCAACTGGCAACGTCATGTGTTTACTGTTCTGTCCACAGTAGGAATTGTGCCTGAGGTCTCTGTACACAAGTCACAGTTTCACTCCTTATTTCCATCACAGACACTCCAGTGCCTCATATCTTATTTTCTGTATGATCATAGGAAACAACAATGATAATAGCTATTCTTGAATGTAAATTAGTAAGTATGCTTCACTGATCATCTATTTTAATTTGAATAGGATTATTTCTATTCTAATTAGCCACATTCGTATTAGTGGAAAAAAATCACTGATTTACATATTTTTATTAGAACCGTCTTGTGCAACTCACGATACGCTGCACAGATCATTATGGGCCGTGTCACTTTTTTAGCCTCAGGAATTTTGTCCACTTCCTCAAAATTATTAGTAATTTCTTGTTCAGTATAAATACCTTTTGGGAGACCGGTCCAGTGAATTATTAGACACTCATTATAATTTCTCTGCAGCTGCACCTGCATTTTATGCCTCATATGTCTGCACCAACAAGCCAAGTAATTGTAGCCACCAAGTGAAGAATGTGATTCTCAAGCAGGCATTGTTAAAACCTTCTAAGGTTAATGACCTAAATAAAGAGATTTGGTCTTGTCTTGGGACTATTTTAAAATAGCCAACCTCTGGAGGGATATGTGGGTACACACTGGATAAAGGCACAGAAATCACTTTGCTTCTGGTAGCTGTCTCCAAAGCTGCTGATGTGTTAGTGTAGTGTTTGCTTTATTTAGAGGTAGGTGTCAATTTAAAATTTAATGCATAATACAGCACGCTATAGTACAGATGCAGTAGACAATCAGATCTCACCTCCTGTTGCCCGCGCTAGCGGGAACCCTCCAGCCCTTAATTTGGCTGAGCTCGGGGTCGGCCACGTCAATGAGCAAGGGCAGGCGGGGCATCCATACGCTCATCTCCAGCTGAGCACTCAGGAAACTGTAGGTGAAGTTGAGCATCACCCTGCTCTTTCCCCTCGTCTCCTTTCCGTTGACGTACACATAGTCACATCGCTCTGACACCTGAAGAGAAAAGGGAAGAATATGAGAGATGACAGGATGAGAGACAGACACAAAGACGCAACGAAAGAAGAAACGGAATCAGCGTCAAACTGAATACTTTTACAAATGGTGATGCAAGTATGCAAATCCTGCATAGGAGGGCATATAAATAGTATGAGAAGTCCTATAAGAGTAATATTTCTAAAGTTTATTGTAGCTGTAGGAGTCAAATTTTGTCGTTTTAACTGCTTTGATGAAGATTATCTTCTGTTCCTTTGTCCAGCTGAAGTTTTTCAGTCAGCAGCCTCTTCTGATGCCGAAGGGTAGAAAGATTTGGCATCGCTTGAATGAGAGCTAAAGTCCTAGGTCTGCTCAGTTTCTTTGTGTGTGTGTGTGTGTGTGTGTGTGTGTGTGTGTGTGTGTGTGTGTGTGTTTCTGCAGATGCATATTTAATGCGAGTGCATGCAGGATAATATGCGTGCAAGTAAATGTGACTTTGGTCCAACTTAACAGATGGAGCTGAGAAAGGACACAAACCTGCTACATCCAAATGGGGAACAAAACACTCGCTCAGACTGGATTATGATTGGCTGGATAAAGAACAACTGCAGTCCGTTACCGAGGTCTCTCAGATGCATCTCCAACACACAGAAACGATATAGCAGGAAACATCAGAAGTGTCTGTCATTATCTTCAAAGCACCAGAATCTCCTCATCAAACACTTTTTCCTCACGACAGCCAAATCTATTTAACAATCTGTCATTGAATTTTGTTTGTAAATCACTCGCATTTCAATTCATTTCAATCACAAATACCATCATAAGCTTGACTGGCACAACTGATAATTTCAGCACGTCTTCACTACTGACAATTGCTTCTTTATAACAAACCAGTCACAAGAAGACTGTCATCTGTCTCCACTTCTTTGCATATAGCTTGGCAGCTTTACTCTCAAATGATGTCAGACCAACCCCTCTCTCTCTAAGAAACAAAACTGACAGCTTGGGATCTGTCAGTTCTCTCCTCCTCCTCCCTTTCACTTCCTCTTCCTCTTTCTCTCCCACTCTTTCACCCTCAGTCTTCTGCAGTGTTACTGTACATACTGTCTTCCTGTAGAGAGAACAGACTCTACTTCAAAAAGTACAGTATTTGTTGGGATAGAATTAAAGAGGGTGAAGGTTCAAGTTTCATAAGTTAAATAAAGGTTCAACTGTCATGAGTTTTACCATGACTGGTTGTTGTGAACAATATCAAGTTAATGTATGGTTAATTAAAAATGATTAATTTGAAAGTGTTGCGTTTGATTAGGGTTGAAATCAATGGATTAATCAGTTAGTTGACTGTCAGAATTTTTTTTTTTTTTTGATAAACAATTAATCATTGAAGTCCTTTATTAAAGAAAAAAAAGGCTTTTATTCACTGTTTCCTGATTCTCAAAATGTGAGAAGTCTGTGTAGTGCTGGGAGCCGGCCGTTCGCTGATATTCGCGTACTCCACTTCTAAGCTACTGTTGGCCACTATTGCACACTGTTGGCGCTGCAGGGGAGTGGAAGAGAGGCAAGGCTCTTGGCAGAAAGCATAAACCTTGCAGCCTTTGGACTTTCCGGGAAAATTCATTCCTGAGTCCCTTTACATAGAAATCAGTCCCCAGGCTGTTATAGGCAGCCGAGAAAGTTGGGAAAGGTCTCATTTTTTGAAGTTACGTTACAATC
The DNA here is from genome assembly GCF_021018895.1 of Seriola aureovittata. Lineage (NCBI taxonomy): Eukaryota > Metazoa > Chordata > Actinopteri > Carangiformes > Carangidae > Seriola > Seriola aureovittata. Next base: position 10,670,432 of record NC_079381.1, on the reverse strand, counting down.
CGTTCACACATTGGCAATAAAAAATGATTAATACATGTACATTGCTGCACATTCTTACATATATAGTACCTTTGAGTTCTGGATGGTCCATGAAACAAAACAAGACATTTAAGACTAAGCAAATAATTTATTAATTGTTAAAAGAATAAAATAAAATAAAATAAAAAATTGACAGAATAATGAAAAATGCAACAAAACATGCAACTTGTCTTCATATAAACCCTGTACAGCCAGTGAAGGGAAAATAAATAATATAATACTCATACCAGAAACACTTTTAGTGCTTATGACCTTCCACAAGAAGAAAAAACCTGACAGTTATTAAGTGTGAAGCAGCCGAACCGGAGTGAGATCTATTTTTAAGCCGACACTGGAGCACCCTTGGGGAAATCCAAACTGTGACTCCACTCATGTAACTCGGTAGGCTACGGCATATGGACAGTCAGTGGAGCACTGCACTGTGTGTCTCATATAGTATTTTACACTGCAGTATCCTAGGTGCACATGTACACTGGTATAAGAGAATTTTTTTTTTTTAATTGTTTTTATGCGTGAAGAATGAGAGTTGTCAGCCCTCGTTGTGGCTGAACAACTCGTCGCGGTGCGATGAGTTGATGATAATGGATGATATACTGTATGTAAATGAATCTATTTGTGAGTTTTGTGTAAGCCGAAACATGAACACACACATACACGACACGCACTAATGTGCAGGGTTTTCTAAAGGCAACCAACCAGAAAGTGAGCTGAAAGAATCCACTTCACTCCTCATTGAGTCTCTTAAGCCTCACCTCTATTCTTGTCCCTTTTTGCTGTGATCATTCTCCCTCTCTCACCCTGGTGCTGAAATCTATTTATTTCAAACCATCTCATCTCTAGTTTTTTTTTTCTGGTGTCTTTTCTCCCACTTTGTTTCTACACTGTAGTGCCATCTTTATCTTTCCTTATGAAAGGTATCGAAGATGATAACCGTAAAGATTTAACTGAGATCTCTGGAAGGTGACATCTTCTGCGCTGCATGAAAAATTTAGCACTTGACTGATCTCTGCAGCCTCCGTTATCACCATGAATTTGTCATGAAACCGCGCACAAATCAATGTCACTTCGCCATGGAAACAATCCATTGTGTTGCTAATCATGCAGGCATGGAATTTATCCGGAGTGACACGCACAAACACAGATAAGGACACCGCGGAATCCAATTGTGGCGTACATGGGTGAGTTCTTGACTGAAACGATAGTTGACGAAAAGTGACTGAATGTCCAGAGAGAGAGAGAGAGAGAGAGAGAGAGAGAGAGAGAGAGAGAGAGAGAGAGAGAGAGAGAGAGAGAGAGAGAGAGAGAGAGAGAGAGAGAGAGAGAGAGAGAGAGAGAGAGAGAGAGAGAGAGAGAGAGAGAGAGAGAGAGAGACTCACAGTACACTGGGACATTTGTGCTGTGGGCATTTTCTAAAGGTTATGTAGATCTTTTTTTATTTTACTTATATGTTAAATTGTTTTAGCTGAAATTCAGAACATTGAGCCACAGTGATTCTTTTTTCTTACCTTATTCCCGCCTACAGCAGCAAGAATGATGTGCAATTTCCATCATTGTAAACTATAAAGACTTCTTCTGGTGGGAGACTCAGTGGTTTATTGGATACACCGCAGGGGGTCTACACCATTGAGATAAAGGGTGAAACATCTATTATGACTTATATTAAAACAGAAGATGAAAACATTTTCTTGTTTTGATTCTCTTTGTTAGTATTTGTCTTAATTTATGTTGAAATCAATGTATGTTTTTTAGAAATAAACATAATTGTAGTCCCTAACTTTCAAGGTAGTTTTGTAGATTTGATAGATATAATAACACTCCCCTGAAACCCATTCTTTTTCTGTTTTTATTGTAGTAGAAAATACTACAATATACAATATTTGTTTTGCCCAGTCATGAAGCATGAACATGAGCTGGAAGTCAGTGGAAAGCAGCGAGGGTCCACTGAGCTGTTTTGATTCCTATGGCCTCACTTGCCAAGGTACTGTGTGCCTTATGACCCTGATATCAGGTAAAGCTGAACACGAACAAGCTCATCAGCATGGATCAGAGGAAGACACTGGTGTGTGTTGCGCCGCTTCACTATATCATGTCTAGAGAAGGGCATTTCAGCAGAAGAGGGCTGGACTTGCCACAACAAAATGGGCAATCTGTTAGATTGGCTGTGATTTATATTACAGATTGTAACCCATTTGCAGAGAGGAAGCGTTGTTGTCTTTGCGTTTAAGGATGGTGGCCAAGTAGCAGCCTTTCTCATTGAGGGATATGAGCGAGTTATTCTTATTCTAACCACATTTTGCGTGTTTGATTTTCCAGCAGCATGGGCTGCCAGTATCTGATACTGACGCTCTCTTGAATGTCACAACAGAGACACTTTTCAAAGCAGTCCCTGGTCAGCATGACAAGATCCTGCCAGATGATCTTGTAACTTTGATGAAAAATTTAAAAAGTGAACATAAACAAAAGTACGAGTTCTCGCTGTGATAGATCTATGGGCAGGGTTAGAGTTTTCAAGCAACTTTTTAAGTTGCAACTTTTTGTCTGTGCCACTCTGCTACAAGAATCTACTTAGAAATCAGTTAGGGCTAGTAATAACTAATGATTAGTTTTATGCCTGATTTTTGAAAAAAGAAAATTGTCCTCTGCTTAACCGGGGGAGTTTGAGATAATTTACCGCTTTTGAAGAGAGACCTGGCCACAACGGTTACGATAAGCCTGCGGACTGTTTTCTTAATGAATCAATGATTTGTTTTGGGGGTGTAAATTGTCACAAAGTAGGGAATAAAAACAATCATGTCTTCAAAATGCTTTAAGTATCATGGAAGACTAAGCAAATCAGCATATATTAAATAAAAAATAAAGCTGGAAAAAGTGAATTGTTGCCACTTAAGCTTTAAAAGGGACTTGAATTAAGCCATTAAAAACTCATGCTGTGATATCAGTTCTCTCTAACATACAACATATATAGTTTGTAGTAGTCAAACGAACGGCCTGGTTTAGGTTGGAGTAACGTGAGCGTACAGGCACCGTGGTGGAAATGAAGGACTTCACCCTCAACGTTTGAGTGAAACACTGAGGCAGGATGAAGATACCTCCCAATCAAACAGTGTTTTATTTTGAGTTTCCTTTGAAAAGAGGGTAGAGGAGGGAGAGGAGGGGTGCCGCATACTGTTCCCAAGCCAGACGGGTGGGCAGGGGAGTATGCTACCGAGGTCAGCGTCACAATGTGCGGTACTACTTCAGTGGATAATTAAACCCTTTGAGAGATCTGCCTCTTCTCTTCTCTCTGATATGCATGTATGGTACACAGAAACGCACCAAATCAGCTCCTCAATACAACACAGGCTCGCAACACCGTTCTTTTCCTCTTGACGCACACACTCACAATTAAAAACAAACAGTTTATTTTTCTCAGTTCTCTCATGACATTTTTTTTTATTTTTTGTCTTGCTTCTGCTTTGGCATAATACAATGGGGACGTGTTGAAGGGCAGATATTAAATCTTATGTTGCTACAGTCTTTACATATATTATATTTACCTGCTGGATTAATACTAGTGGTTTTGCATTTTTCAGATGAACAATGAATCCTGTGTTGCATTTCCCAAAGCGTTCAGTAAGGTTTTGTATTAATTACCTAAGCTCTCTGAAAGCCAATGAAAATCAACTTACAGAGATTTGAGACTTGCTTGAGACAGGAAATCGCTGATGGTGAACATGTCGTCAGCTTTATAGTTTGTCAAAGTTATGTTATTGGCAAGTGGTAATGAAGCTGCAAACAGTGGCTTCTTGTTACAGTGGCTTTCAAACCACAACACCTTTTTAATGCAAGGAATGACCAAAATTTATACTGTTTTTCCACAACATAGGCTGCTGCATATGCAACGCAAAGCCATTATTTTAACATTAGTCTGTAGCTATGCACCAGTATCTTACACCCTCCAAGCGATAAGAAGAATGAACAGCAACTTCAGTATAAAATGAATCCGTGCTGCTGTCGTCTTGAATTTTGGCTCCTCATATCAGACGAGGAAGTATAGATGTCAGGTTATAAGATGATGAAAAACAAGCACAGACTGGTAGAGTTTATTTTTTCTGTGTTTTCTCAACTCTTTTTACAGCTACTGTTCTAACATTTTTATATATTCTGCTGCTTGTCTCTGGAAACACAACTTGTATTTGTAGTCATTCACCCTGAACATTAAAATTAGGGCTAGAATGATGCATAAATACATAGATATGCACAGAATATGTCGCACTGTTTACGATCATCCTCTGTTTATAAACTGGCGTTCTCTGCCCATCGGGTTTGCCAAATCAGCTGTAGCAGTAATTTATGGTATTCTGGCCTTTTCTGCATCAATTAAACTCATTTTAGACACTTGGTTTCCTTATAGAAATATGCACACAGTCAATGAAAATCATGACTTTTAGCCAATGTCACAAAAATGCATAATGGGCCACAGGAGTGCATACACCTAAAAACAGAATACAGGGAAACATGCTCTCTACCTGCAGTATGGTAAATGAAGTTACCCAAATACCTGCTAATTGTTGCTGATTGTTTCTAAGGTACTGATTTGTGATGTAAAGAAAAACTTTTAATTTCTGGCATACCATTCAATTAAAAAAAGAAAAGAAAAAAAAAGCCCATTTTGCTGAAGGGAATTCAGGAACTTCTTCCTTGACTACTATGCACAAACCACTTCTACACCAGCGCAACACTGTGTTCATTCTGTTTACCCGCCCAAGTATCACTACAAAGCTACCCGTGAAGCAGAAGGCAACAAAGATGAATTGGAAAAAGTAAAATAAAAGCATCTGCTCCAAACACAAGCCCCACTAACCTTGATAACCTGTTCATCTGTTGACTTGCACTCCACCGACTCCGTCACATCAGAGACCGCGCCGTCTGTTCCTACGGTGACCACCTTCACTGGCATGGCGACCGTGCGGCCATTGAGGACGGCCGTGTTCAGGATCTCGGTGTCCTGCAAAGGGAAACCAAAAAACCTCAAATCAATATGTCTGTGACGATAGAGTTACTGTTGGGACTAGAAACTTACCAATTCTGACTTTTTAAGCCCTGCCAGTATTGCTATTTATATGTTTACATCTTTTTTGTAATTAATTAATAATTATATTTCAACCAATATTCTTTTTTTTAACATGATCACATAAAATACACAATCAAGGATCCCTTAAATTCGGTCGTCAAAGAATATTGACCGAGACACGAACCAAATGGAAGATTTCACGGTTGAAAAACATCAACTACAAATACCCCCATTTATACCTTTGGCATTTCTGCGCTGCAATTTATTGGCAGACATGCTTTATTTGCCAATATTGGGGATGAACAATTAATAAAAATATTTTCAAAATCGCAACATGGCCAAGTGTAATAACCAAATTGCGGGAGCTGGAATTTTTTGATAAAGTTAAAATGAGTCACAGCACACCATACATGAAACGTTGTGGTGCTACAGAGATGCTACATATACATATTTTCCAGATGTAAGAGAACATGCTTATTTGGTACGGACCACAGATAAATCACATCATCATCCATCACATTGTTGGATTTTCTTTCAGTGAAAATGAAATGCAAATTGATCATTTCTACTAAAGTCATGACTCGTATCCAAAACACAATATCTGTCAAAACAATTGTAACATGCTTCTTCTGCAATTTCTTTTTTTTTTTTCTGCAAATCTTTTTGCCCTCGAGCTAAGGCCACAAATGATGAATATTTTTAATTGTCATTATGTTTTTTGATTAATTCATCATTTTATTAAGTAGAAAATTGGGAAAAATGTCTCTCACAAGCTTATTCATTTAGATAGATAGAGATTTTTCTCACTACACACTCAGCTGTAGATTGTAAGTTTCTCTGGTCTAAAATCTCAGTGTTGGTCTTCACTGTTTTCTAACTTCATGTAGCTTAAACCGTTCCTCCTTTGTTTCAGTCACAATATGGCGTTACTCTTCACCACTGTTGCTGTCACTGCAGTCAGCTACACCTGGTTAGGATTCCTTCAGTGTCAATTCATTCAGGAGGTTTTTACAGGGAGCTGAATTATCCACAGGGGTGTCCTCTTCTCCAAAACAAACAGACCAGGTGATTAAATTGGGTAGAAACACTGAATAAAGCGGCTTCGCATTAAAAATAGGCCTGGAGGGGATACGATACGAGCCGAGCTGCCGCTAACGTCTGCTCAGCTTATGAACTTATGATCCAGGTGTTCTGAAGGTTTTTACCAGGGTCCGAATTACCCGCAGAGGTCTCCTCCGCTCCAAAACAAATGGACCCAGTGATTAAATCCAGTAAAATCACAGAATAAAGCAGTTTCATGTTAAAAATCAGTGTTTCTCTGTTTGCGCAGCTTGTTTTTCTGATTAATAAAAATTCAGACGTCCAATGACTAAAATCCTTCATCTGGTTAAAATATGCACTTAAAAATTGACTAACATGTAAAAAGTGTAATTTAAAAATGTGGCTGAAAATAAGATAAAAAGTAAATTTCCATTGCTAATGGCAAACAACCACAACGTTGACGTGCGCATAGGGGATATGTTGCTATTGACGCGTGACAAAATGAAACAGACTATTACTGTGATTTTTAAAATGATAGATATGTCTTTTGTTTGAAAATTCAAATTTCAAATGCTCATGGCTAAGTTATGGAGGAGCTTGCGGAGATAATGTGTATAGTGATATTTCTCAGTGTCACAAGTGAAAACAAGTCACACAGTTAACTTGAATGTCTCAATAGTTCAACAAGGTTTCATCAAACAGCCACTAATGCCCTTCACAGTCACCTGATCTCGACCCAACTGCACGGCTATTTTGTAATACCGTGTTAGACAGCTCTCTCCACCGCCATCACCAAAACTGGGGATACTGTGACGGCTGGCTTTGGCACCCTGTCTTCAAAGCTCAGTCCAACGGTCAGAAATCTGGGAGTGACCTTTGACAGTCATCTGAGGTTTGACAAACAAATTAACAATGTTGTCAGGACTAGCTTTTTCCAGTTGCGTCTCCTGGCCAAAGTTAAAATGTTTTTAAGCCGTCACGACCTTGAGAAAGCCATCCATGCACTAATAAGCTCAAGGTTAGACTACTGCAATGCGCTTTATGTCGGTGTCTCCCAGTCTTCTCTCGGTCGCCTTCAACTTGTGCAAAACGCTGCTGCCCGTCTTTTAACCAACACTAACAGACGGGTGCACATCACTCCTGTTCTTAACTCTCTTCACTGGCTGCCTGTCCGTTATAGAATCGATTTTAAACTTTTATTGTTTGTTTTTAAAGTTCTCAACGGCCTTGCCCCATCGTATTTATCTGATCTTTTAACTGTCCGAAATCCTGGTAGACCTCTGAGGTCAACAATTCAACTTTTGCTGGAAGTGCCCAGATCCAAATACAAACACTGGGGTGACCGAGCCTTTTCTGTTGCTGCCCCTAGGCTCTGGAATAAGCTCCCCACCGAGCTCCGTCTTATTCCTGACCTGGGCCGCTTCAAAGCTAGCTTAAAAACCCACCTATTTAGGATGGCCTTCAATACCTAGTAGTATGACGACACTTTTTACAATCTTTTCTTAATCAATTTTGTTGTATTTTATTGCTCTTATTGTTCTTTTATTATTATTTTTTTAAATTGTTTTCCATTTATTTATCTCTGCACTTATTATCTGTTGTAAAGCACTTTGGTACACCGAAAGGATTGTTGTAAAGGGCTTTATAAATAAAGTACATTTACATTTACATTTACCAAAACACCAAATGAGAGAATATCTTTGGAGTGTTGTTCAGAGACTCAGAGAATCTATGACAAGGAAGCAATGAAGCTGTTTTTGGAGGCTGAGGGTGGAACAACACCTTACTAAGACACTTTATGTTGGTTTTCCCATTAATTTGACACCCATCTTTGTGTAGCAGTGCACCCCGAGCTCTGTAAACAGACTTTGATGTGCAGTGGAGTTCCCCTTTAATGAATGCTTTACACTGAAGTAGGATCACACTACAGTTATTTTAGTCTTTATATAGCGATTTCCCAGAACTCATTTGAAGCGGGAGGGGAGAAGGAAAAAAAAAAAAAACTTTGACAATGATACTTTATGTCAAATTGCAGGCATTGAAGAGATATCAGAAGATCCATTTGAGAGTGGAATGCCTTAAAGAGGAGCAGGAAGAAGATAATGAGATCAATTAAGACAACGCCTGGTAATCCTTGAGCTCTCAGTGTGTTGGTTGTACAGAGGATTTGCTATAACGGTGGATCCTGTTCATCACAGCTTAGTTTCAATAAAACGCTACTAAGAGGCCTAAACCTTTTTGAAAGGCAAAGGAAAACTGGTCTCCAGACAGCTCTTTGTTCATCAAAACCGATGCCACCGTTTGCTTTGTTTCTTCACACTCATGCTCCTTTTGAGAAAAAAAACAAAAAAAAAACAAGATACAATTTAAAGTTTAACTTCAAATAAAGGAATTCAAAGGCTGTTAATAAGAGGTCTTCTCTGCTTTGTTGCTTTCTCTCTTGCACATCTGAAAGCTCTCTCTGACATATGTTTGGAAGTTATTTCACCCAGATTGTCAATAGATTTCTTTTTTCTTTACCCCTATCTACTGAAGGTGACTATTTTTAGTACAGAGCTTTGGTGTCTCATTTTCTTTACAGCAAATATATGCAAAATAATGCCAACAACAGTTTCACCACAGGCTGGTGTGACTTATTGAAAATACCAAACTTATTTAACCACCACCTTTTTTTTTCTTTAAAAAAAAAGATTAGAAAAAGAGTGAGACTGAAAGAGTGAAAGGGAATAGGACTGTGTCCTTTCTTACTCAAGGCAAAATCTTATAGAGAAGACTCAAAGAAACCCGAGTCATGCTCCGACACAGGTAATGTTATTAACTATCCACCGTGGCTTTCATACAGACAACAGTTCGGGCTCTTTTTAAAATAAACAATACCATCCAATCTTAGCTTTTCACTGACGTATCCAGGGAAATGTTACCTCACCTTGAACGCGCCGGTGATTCCAAGCTTTTCTTTCACATTTCCCATATTTTAAATGTGTGAATGACTTTCAGTGTTTATCGCAGAGCTTTCTCTCAGCATCTGTGAATTTGTTTGGTCTGCCACTAGGGAAACAAAATCCGCTCCTGAACATTAGGTTGTGGCAGGGGAGAAATGAGGTATTCTTTTGCTCTGGCAACACTGAGCTAGTTAGTGCTATTCTGTACATAGTCGAGGCAAAGTCATTAGGCCTCTAATACATTTCAGGTTTCGTAATGATATCTTGCGAGCTTGTGGGTGTGTGCTAGATGTGTTTCACATAATGCGTATGTTGGGAGTTTGGGGAAAGAAAGAAAAATGAATGGAAGACACAATGCCATACAGTCCCTCCCTCTCTCGACTTGAACTGGAGAGTGAATCACATTTCCCACGGACTAATATGCAAATGACATTTACGTACACTGGCGTGCCATAAAGCCAACGCACGCCATCTGAGACCCTCACATCAACCCTCAGCCTCGTTCCTCGGTGAACAATGAACGTCGTTGCTCGTAATTATATGATAAGACAGAATGTACAGTCTCTGGTGGCAAATAAAGCACCTGTAAAAAGTGGTGTGTTCTGTACTTCTGCATGTGATGGCAAGAGTCTGTTGACTTAATGAGCCATTAACACTGGAATTTCATTATGGAAAGGGAGGTCTTAATGAGCTCCAGAAACATCTATTATGGAGAGTGTTTGTGCCACAAAGATCTGAATATTGAGTGAGCTCGGATATAATACACGCGATTACAAACACACTGAGTGAAATAAAGTGAAATTTAATGAGACGGCTCGAGTCACGCGTGAGGTCCAAGAGGCTGAATCTTTTTTCCCATGAAATTCCCCCACCTGTCACCGAGCACCAAGCGGTTGCCTAACACTTTCCTGGGCTCATGACATACGGGAATGCACGTCTTAATCATGTGGCCAATTTTTACACAACAGCAGATGAAACATTTGCGTCTCTGAGTGGTTGTTTTTACTAGCATATACACACACACATGCTACACGTTCATACCAGCCACACACATACACACACATGTATACGCATGCAGATATATTAACTTTGACACAAGCACAAACACACCCTTGCTTGCTTGGCTTAAAAAGAAAAAGAGGCATGGCTCCCTCCTCACGCAGCAGCTTATCTTAACAACCTCTCATTGCAGTGCAGACAGCAGAGCAAGAAAATAGAAGAAAGACGGCGAGCGAAAGAAGAATCGATAAAAGGCCATTACGCTTCTGTGCAGCCGCGGTACAAGGGTGGAGTGTGTGGGGGCTGATATGGTTGTGGATGAATGATGTGTAAGGTAGCAGACAACCTCCACAAGCATTGCTTAAAGAATAGTTACTGTATGTGAGCGTCCGCAAGCTCAAGGACAAAATCTGCTTTTGGTACACAACACTGTGCCAGTCTATTCTGGTGGCCGTGGAGAATGTTTGTTTGAAAGCGCGTTTTTTGGATTTGTCTCCCATTCGGAGCATTAGAGCATTGTGATCCTGAAAACAAATTGTTGGACGGCCACCTATGCCATCATAAATCCACTCTGTTAAATTATAGTTAAACTGTGGTGAAGCACTGTGGGTTGAAGGAGTCCTTGGCCTGGATTCATCCATTTGAAAACACAAGCCAAAGGTGGGAAAAATAATCCCAGATGACTCATCGGGCGATATCAACTTTTTAAAAAAAAAAAATGCTTAAGGCTCCAGGTTTTTTAGTCATATTAGTGTCTCAGTACACTGCTGCAGCTTCATTGTTCCTTCCATGTGTCCTTATGACAATTTTTTGATTTTTTACTTCCCATATGAGATAATTTTTTGTGACAATCCATTGGCGTTGTAATGCATCCTCGATCCTCACATAGGTCTAACACATTGGGTGTACGCAGACAATTAACTCAGATTCACATCTACGAGCCTACATTTGTTCTGTGGGTGGTTTAACACCTGACCTGTTTGGTCCGGTTTAAACAAACTCTGGTACTTCGTCGAAGGTCTTGGTCTGCTTCCAAACAGAATCCGGTGAGGTTTGTTTGTTGGTGGATTGAGAGCAAATTGACCAACCACAGGACTGTGTGAGAGTCGAAAGATGATTTCAGTTGACTTCGAAAGCTAAACTGCTTCTCTGAAAGCTTCTCTTTAATCCACCTGCTAAGTTACACGTTAAGAAAGCAATCTCCTGATCTGCATAAGCGACATTTAGAATTAGAATAATTTTCCCTACACAGTCAGTGGAGAAGAAGTGGCTGTAAAACATGAATACAGTTTCCTGAATGTGGCAAGCCACCCAAAAAAACAAATTCATTCAAATTTGGAAAAGTCTAGAAAAGTCATGTGATTAAATTATTTTAACCCCCTCATGTGTTTTAGAAGCCAACAGCAAGTCAGCTGGCTCGGCCAGTGGAAGACTTGGAAGCACAAGCTCTCAGCCGGCTTGACTGGAGAAGGACTGTAGCGCACATGGGCCCAAGAACGTGGAAGTAGAGTTTGGCGATTTCTACCAAATTGGAAAATGACGATGTCCACAGTGAAACATTTTGATGGAATTTGACAAAAATTATTTTTATGTTTGCGTCTACTGGGGCTGTAAGTAGTGTAATTAAATAAACTGTAGCTTATTATGAATAAACCCATCCTTCATTTTTTGCGCTCTCTGGCAGACTCTCCTTAAGATACATTTTCATCAGTTCTACAGTTCAACTTGATCTTCAGGGAAATCCCCGCAAATAAGTAATGAATAAGAGATAAGTAATAAATATATTATATTGAATATATAATATTGACTACATCCTTGGTGTTACCATTTTAGAGTGAAGATTTTTTCTAATAATTCAGAGGAGTTAAATCAGAGTTGTGTTGAGCGTGAGCCCACCTACTTTCCAAGCGTAGTGACCACACAGTAAGCCGCCTGTAATATTACAGCACAGATGCCTCCGTGTTTGTCTGCATGCCGCTATTTATGACATGTAAGGTTCAGTCTCAGTCAGACTCATAATTTCCTTGTGTGCTCTTTTGACAGCAGAGGAGATACAGGTACAGTAAAACGCTGCGTGACATGCTTTCAGTCACCGGAATTGGATTTCCCCACGTGGGTCAATGTAGCAATCGTGGCGCAAGATGACATCACCAACGTTGTCCAATCAGTGAGCCACCTGTCAGTCCGAATGACTCGCTCACAGCTTAAAGCTCTTTTTTTCTTTTGTTAAATGAAAAGCCAGCGTGAAAGCCGGTGTGGGTGGAATATAGCTACAAACTCCACACTTCAAGGCTTTAGCCGGCTGGTAGATTTAAACTCATGACCTTGCAGAGGTATGAGCGCCAACCGCCGCACCACTGTGCTTCCCCTGTGCTATTGTCAACAGTGGCTTTCTCTGGCATGAAGACATCACCTGTGATTGTGGCACAATGTACAAAATGTGTTGTGCCAGAGGGGTTACGGCGAGGAGGACTAACGGCTATTGATATGTACTTATTCAAAAGGACGGGAGGAAGGGAAAGAGACAACGGAGGTATGTTTAGCTTAGATCATGGCCGCTACGGCCGCTTAACACCGGTCAGCGATGTATTATTCATTGACTGAACGGATGCCTCTGACCCACGTTGAACCGCAGCTCAACTAAACACAAAATCGGCTGAGATTGACAATAAGCTTAGTCCTGTACTGTTTTGGCCTACAGCGCTTGAGAAAAAGGATTTACAGTATATTGCAACTGCAGCACTCTCAGCTATTCAGTTCCTATCAATTATCAATAAAGAGAATCTGTTCCCTGCAGCACCTATACACCCTGCCACTCGCAGACATCCGAACCTCTCGTGGCGAATAGCGGGAGATAAAAGGAAAGCAAGGGCAGGGGAATCGACACCTACAACAGTTTTGTTTATTCCGTTTATTTATTTATTTTTCACATCTTTTTTCAAAAGCAGTGATACAACAGCAGGAGAGAGCCGTGTTCATAGAATGTAATCTCTTTATGGTTATGGCTCGGGGAAAAAAGAAAAAAAAAGGCACAGGAGTTATTCTGCACTGCGATGTTCAAGTCGGAGCAAGGTGCTGATAACTGAAATGACAGGGGATGTGATAGAACGGGCAAAAAGATGGAGAATTACTTTTTTTCTTCCCACCAGTGAGGAAGATGTCTTTTCGGGTGCAGCTGTTGAAACTTTTTTTTTTTTTTTTTTTTTTTTTTAAATTACCAGCTCTTGGAGATAGGGGAGGTGCGCCGAGATGAATAAAAACAAAATACCTTATTTACTGAATCATTTACCAAGATCATTTTGTGTCACCTACGCTGCACCTCCTCAATCTAAAAATAAGTCTTCTGAGTATAAAACAAGCTGAATAATCAACTCCCGTGTCTCCACTTGGCCAAGCAGCTACAATTGCAGTATTCTGCCATGACCAGGAGTAAGAAATACCACTATTGATTATTAAATCAGGACCTGCAGTGATTTATACTCTCCTCATTAATTAGATATTGATTTATTACATAACCTGTTGGCCTGACAATCTGTTGGATTTTGTTATCGTGTACCGTGAGCTCTAAATACTTTTAGTGAGATTAAATATTAAGCCTCTGTTGTTTTTTCACCCCCTCATACTTTCTCACTCTTTAACATTAGGAGAGGAAAAGCCGAAGTCAGCAGTGGTAAATTGGCCATCTCTGATGAAAGCTTGCCCACAGTTTAAGGACCCCTCTCCTGTCTCTGGAGGTCATTTGATTAGGAATAAACCCGAGAGCTGCTCTCTGCTCGACCCTGGCTGGCCAAGGAAAAGATTCTCGAGCCAGACTGACAGAATGGGGGAAAGGGCGAGAGAAGGCAAGGCAGTGAAAAATGAACAAACACACAACAACAAATTACAGAATGTGCAGGCTTAGCTTCAAAGTAAAGCCTGACTGACATACATAGAAGCTGCATCCTGGGTCCTGGGAGAGGGAAGAGAAAGATGTTGGGTGGCAGGAGTGAAGTAACGTTTGTGTGCACGACTGCTGAACAGAGGACATGCATGCTACAAATATGTGTGTTGTTCATCCAGGGAGTGTTGCAGTTACAAGATGCCGTGACTCCTACTCCGGCCACAGAGCAACTGCAGTGGAGCAAATGGCGGCCATCTAAATTGTTCGAAGGAATCTTGGCCTCAGTTTTTTTTAAGCAAGGTGGGGGGTGGGGGGGTTCTCATTGCTAATGTATGTAGGCTAGAGTCCAACCGATACACTGGATTGTGGTTATTCAGCCTGTAGCCTATCCACACATTTTCTTTCTATCTGGAGTCACAGGGGTTACGTGCGGACATGGTCCTTACTTTATCATCTACATATCTTAACCTAGTCTGTTCAAATAAGTTTATGTATTCACCCGAAGGAGAGCAGGGTAGACGTGCGGGGATTTCCTGGCTCCTGACACACATTAAAGCGGTTATAATATAATTTTTTTAAATTTTATTTTAGAATAACAATGAATGTGCCACATTAAACAAATGATTATATTTAATGTGAAAAGAGTCACTCGTACTGATGAACTCACAAACAGTTATCACCTGACTCTGCAGTTCCTCTCTGCATTATGGAGCTCTTTGTTTTCCTTCCATTGTTTTGCCTTTTCAACCCACGACTGCACCGATTTGGTTCACAGACGAGATTAGCGACCAGCTTGTTAGCAGCAACAGAGTCAGATATTTCTTTCACAAATTAATGGAGACCACAAATAGAGCTAAAATGAAAGTGGCCAGAAACATGGCTCCAAATTAAAGCTAATGCTTGCTGTGTATTTGCTGGATATGCAAGTAAAGAACCACATCAGCACATGCAGGTTCATCATCAGAATATTAATATGGAGCTATTTTTATGATCAGTTGATTGGTTTTTGGCCCTAATATCAATACAGACGCATAAATTGTTTTAGAAGAAATTGCGGTGCAGAAATGGCAAATATGTCTTTGAGGAAATTTTAGAAACAATAATCATCACACAGTTTTTTTATCAAAACATTTGATTTGCATATTTTAAACAAATATTTGTGGTATCGGCTTCAAAGCCCAGGCAACTGCGAGGGAAAAGACAAAGAAAAACCACAACAAAAAACACAGCATTCTAGAGCTAAATAAAACAAACAAGTGTTGGTGAGTTGAGCAGAGTTTCCCTGTTCTGATCTCTCTCTGTCTGTGTTTCTGTCTCCCTCTCAGACTTTCAGAACAGGATGATCAAGACAGGGAATGAGAAACAAGCCTGGTGAATAAGGCTAAATCCAGCGGGGGTTAGAAACGGAGAATTAATGCTGTCAAAATGCACAGGAGAAACATGGAGCAGTAAATTACAGGCTCACACATATATATACACAGACACACACACACAGGAGGACTTAATTAAGCTGTTAGGGGCATTGTGGCTGCATGCAGATGCTGCCTTGAGGACACTTAGCATGCCAATGGAAAACCTCACTGCACAGCCTATTAGTGCTCTGCCAGGCCATTTCCAAATACAGTTCCTGACAGTGTGACAGTGTGACTGATGGCAGCCTGCTACAATACAGCTGGCTGGTCCTGATGCAGCGATAGCACTGTGTGTAAATTACAGACATGAGGACCGCTTTCTTTTTTTATCTGTTTCTCTTGCCTGCAGTGGACACAGCTCCTTATTAATTCTGTTGTCCTTGTTGCCTCAGTCTGTCACTATCTGTGCAGCGCTGCTATAGAGTCAGTATGGAGAGAGCAACATTTGGTCAAACCCTAATTATTCTAGACAAAGGCGCTCACCCGTGATACAAAGAGGGGAGAAAAAAAAGAGAGATAGATAGAAAAGAAAAAAAAAGCTAATGTTGAGCTTCCTGCTAATGGCCCTGATTATAATATTGTGGGACCGTGAGCGCAAAGCTAATGTTATTGAGTTTGAAATGCGGTGAGTTTCAGAGGCTATGAATAAAATGCTAATGATAGCATTTGGGATGTACTGTAAAGAGCTATGGGGGCCACACTGGCTGCCTCTTCTAATAAGAGAACAGAGAGGCACAGCGCGGCAAGCGGGAGATCAAAAATTCATGGGAGGATGCCGTAACAGTTGCGCACTCTCAGTCGGCATGTTCCCTGCATGTACTGTTTTTCAAGCTCACTAATGAAACACTTTCACCGCCTCTCTTCCCGTCTACCTTGTTGGTTCCAGGTTCCACTTTGTACTGTTTTCACGTTTGAGTTTCACAGTTTCCCCTCTCTCTGATTCTCCACTTGGAATCCGAAAAAACAACATTATATTCGGCAAACAATACAGGCGTTTGTCTTCAACTTGAGTTCAGTGATCATAATATCAAGGGGATGCCTCCCGTACAGTACGAGGTATAGGGTGTAACGGGGGCAGTGTCTCTGTAAGTAAAGACAGCTTCCTCCAAGCTTCTATTCCTCTGTTTCCACTTTTGATCATTTGAGAGTTTTTAGGTCATTAAATGTATTGATTTAAAAAAAAAAAAAAAAAAATTCAAACATAGTATCTTATAAACTGAGGCACAGAATCACACAAGGGGTAACGGTCTCTAAAAGATACACTACAGTACAAAAACTCTTCATCTGAAGACACCGTGGAAACTGTTATTGAATCCTCAAAGCATACTCTTCTTAACTCGATCGAGGATTGGGACTGTTTCCGATACAAATCAACTTGTTCTTAAGATTTTCCCATCATAGTCCTAGTGTCATTTCCTGATATTAGCACAGCAGTCTCTCTAATTCTGTCCAGTTGCAAGATAATGATACATTAAACATCCTTGAAACAAGGGGAAATTGCTTTGAGAACCAGTGTTATTATCTTATCCCAATGCCAATATTCCTCTTTCATTTTTCAGAAAAATGAAAGTTTGAACCGCATGTGAAATTATTAGTTGAGATAAATGTTTTCTGCAGTGTATTGAGCACTGAGCTAGCATTCTGAAATATCCGGTCTATTCACAAAAGAGACAATATTGTGAGTCATTGATTGGACTACAGTAAAAATTGTGCGACCAAATGTTTTGGAAAAGGACCTTGAGATGATGGCTTGATCCATTCCTGCAGAATAAATATCCGTTGCTGATCTTTCTTGCTTTTATGCAGTGATTACAGTCCTGAGGAACACGAATGAGTTAAAGAAATAGCACCTCTCTTTTCCTAAAGTGAGCAAAACTTACATACCGTTATTGTCTGTGTAAAGCTTTTCGGCTGAGTTTTTGTACTTCCTCAGACTCTTCCGTGTCTTTTCTCCTCTCTTTTTACTTTTTAAGTTCTCAAGACCTCTGCCTTTCTTCATTGGTAAATATATTTTTTTTCTCGCAATTTCAGTCACTTATCCTTGAGGACAGTTTATAGCAGCTGTCAAATCAATATAGTCATGTAGGAAAGGCCCTGTATTTCATGTTTTGCAGGCAGTGTGTGTGTGTGTGTGTGTGTGTGTGTTTCTGTGAAGGACTGTGGGCCAGAAATGATCAGCAAGAGTTTTATTGAACAGATTCTTCAACTTCTACAAACCTGCAGTTTAATTTAATTATTTGTTGACACTGTCAAAACATGTGCACTATTTTTATTTAATGCCAATTAACTGAAAATGTATTAAATTATTACAACAAAGAAATAAAAACACAGTTTTAGAGGAATCCAGCACAACGAAGATGATGAGATGTCTACTGTAGAGTCACACTCGTAATACTGTATCACTCGTTGCTGTTGATATTCACTATCAGACCACATGACAGGAATAGAAACATGCTATTTGCTTATGGCTTATGGTTATCAAGCCTGCATTGTCTAAATTTCTCATTATATCGGTGATGATATCAATGATAGCTATCACTTATTTCTCTGTTTGCACATTATGTAAATATCTTTGTAACTAGCTATACAAATCTCTACAAATGAAGGTACTTATGTATATACCTCCTTATTTATGTTGAGATGTCATTTTTCTGCTTTATTCTGTGGTTGTACTTGTTTTTTCTTCTACCTTGTTCTCTATGCTGCTGTAACAAGTGAATTTCCCCGGTGTGGGATCGATAAAGGTTTATCTTATCTCATCTTATCTTATCATTAGCAAAAGAGTATCTCCAACCACAGCTAACTCTCTGCCTTTGGTTTTTATATTCCACTAGACAGATGGATACATTAATAATAGGAATTTCATATTCTTTACAATGCTATTTAAATGTCCGCTTGTACAAAACTTTAACGGTACAAGCAAGTAAAATGAAGTTACTTTTACTTGGCCAAAAGTCACAGTACAAAAGTAAAAAATCAAAGTTGTGGCAGTGTAAAGTCATAAGTTACTCTAGCTTGGAATAAGTTAATAAAAATGTAAACTTTTAAGATGTAGAAACTCGAAGACAAAGGGAAATTTAAGTTGAGGTTTTGTGCAGAATCATGCCCACATAGGAAACACTCATCCTGTCCTCCCTGCAGGCCATCCCACTTCATTTTAGATAAAACTTCACCTCACCTCTACAAATCTCCTCATGTGTCTCAACAGCCACGTATAAAACTTCAGGCAGAAAAACATGTCTCTTGGTTGATCTCTTCACTTGGAACAATCTCTCTCTTGTGTTTACGGAGCTGCACTCTGCTGGTGTTTTTATATCCAGTTTAAAAACCTCTTTATTTCCACTATCCACCATCATTTGGTCAGTTTTGCTCACTATTAGAAAAATGACTCAATCCCTTCTCATATTTTGAGGTTAATCAACTTCAGTGCGAGTTCACAGATGTTTGTCTGAGTGGGGGGAAGCATACGTGTTTGTCTGCAACCTGCTCCGGAGCTTTGTTTGTAGCAGTGTTGGCATCCTAATCACAAACCTGCTGCTATAGATGCACCAGATAAACATTTTTCCTGCTTAGGTTCAGTTAAATGATCAATGCAGAATTTCTGGCAGTTTTTAGCATCATCTGCATGTCACCCTTTAAAATGTCAGTTTAAGACGCATACCTTGATGAGACCCTGAATTTCAACACTTCAGTCGATGATTAAATGTTCAAATTAATGGGGTGTTGCAATATACTGGTATTGACAATAACTGTGATATTTAAAAAAAAAAAAAAAAAAAAAAAAATGAAATACTGAAACTGTGTTAATAATACACGTATAATACGATGATGTCAGATGTTTTGCCTTGTGGATCTTTTTGGATGTGGATCTTTTTTTTTTTTTTAATCAGTTCATCTGGTTTCCTTTTCACTATCCATTAACTGTAGTTGTTGTTCTTGTTCGCTTTTCTACAGTTACTGTTACACACTCTCTCCACCTCCCTGCACTTGTATTTGAGACGAATTTCTTTGCCAACAAAGAGATGGCCCTGATTCAATGAATGAAATCTAATCTGGTGGTTATAATGATCATTTAATAACGTAAATGTTTTTTTTTTGCTGTATTTCTAATTCAACATTTATCGATTACACTTCCCTACACACCTGTTGACCAGATGTGCATTAGTCATTAGTCCATTAGACAAACACACAGTTTGTCTATTAATCAAATCAAAATGCCATTTCCACACTGACAAAGAAAGCTGCTCATTTTTAAAAAGACATTAAAAGTTGAGAAATGTAGTCAAAGTCTCAAGGCTACACCAGTGGCCAGAAACTATAAATCAGTGCTGAACTGCTGCTTCACCAAATTGCCATAATAAAAGTTTATAAAGTGCTCGAAGGCATCTGATTTTTACGTGGCCATTATCAGAGAGGAAAATTAAAACTATTCTTATCTATTCCCAGCATACTGAATAGTTTTCCTTTCATTGTGGAAGAAACAATTATACAACAATTTATCACGTTTACATAGTAATTAACATAATGCAATTAGCAATCTGAAGCCCCTCGCCAATTCAACCATGTTTGGACTGTCTAAATCCAAACACAATTAACTTCTCAGTCAGCCAGCTGAAGGCCGATTGAGAACTAAGAGCTGACAGTTTGTGGACAGTTTAAAAAGGACAAGCATTGTGTTAAAAATACTTGAGCCAGACTATTTTTTGAAGAGGCCACTGGATTGGAATAATTTATCATAATTTCTTCTGTCACCATTAGTCAAGAGTCTAAATGCTCAGTCAGAAAAAAGGCACAGCCCATTCTGCACCAGATTTATCTCGGAGCGAGCAGAAATCCACAACAAGCTGTGCAATACCACATGGTGCCAAGGCTGAGAAGCCCTCAGCACAGAGTAGAGGATGCTTCTTAGACAGAGCTATATCTGCTGCTAGTCACTGAGTCTAACTGTGTGCAGACATACACGATAAAAATAGTTTGTTCATAATATTGGAAAATATGGTCTTTACACAGAAACATTGTGTTTGTTCACTTTCTCTGTTGCTCCTTAGATAAATGTTACAGTAGTCATTCTAGGAAATGTCATATAAAGAGGTTGGTGTCTATGTGTGTGTGTGTGTGGCATCTATTTTGTTTAGCTGTCTAGTTTGCTCTGTCAAAATCTGAGGTTTACTTCACTTTCCTTATCGTTTCTTCCTCTGCCTCTACAGGTAGGAGGTCAGGGAGTCTGAAGGCAGTGTTGCCTCTGTGCTCCAGCACACTGGATTTGAAATGAAACAGTGGCTATCTCAGATTTAATCTGACGGTGTTTATACCGACATCAGCTGAACGCCGTAGAAATTATGGGCCCTTTTTATACCTTGTTCCTCAGCTCTGGGGGAGAGACAAGTAAGTTCAGAAGTTAACAGCTTAAAAACAAAACAATCTGGTTTAATATTCAGTAAAAATGATTCATTCAGGGAGTTCCGAGGTCTGTGACTGCTAGATATTAGAATACAATGCTATCTTCTTTTGGTTTCGCTTTTTGCCTTCAATCTGGTCTTCAGGAGGTGAAAAACATACTTGGTTAGGTTAGGTTAGGTCAGCTGACTGACTCAGCCAGTCAAGAGCATGGTTGGTATGTTTTGGCTCACTGTCCTGAAATCGGAGTTCTTTGGGTAAAAAGGACTAAATGTGTGCTACACTGTTCATCAAGTAAGGATGGAACACACTCACACCCTGAGCTGAACATCAGCACTTTAACCTCCTATAGTCAATGTTGCATTTGTGCAGCAATGGCTGTTGCCCAGTGTGCTAGAGCGTGGCCAAAAGAATAAAGAACACCGGATGTTTTCTGGCTGCACCCTATGATGTTTGTTTGGAGTCTTAATGGTTCCACTCAATATTTTCTAACCAAGGCACAACCAGAATTATATTCAGTCCCTTTTGGATTAATGGGGTGCTATTTAGTTGCTGCAGGTCTCAGGTCTGCGTATCTAACATCTAAGTGGGTCTGAGTGGACTCTCGATCAGTTCTGATCATGTGGTGTGTCATCATCATCACATCATGTTCACATCATTTTGCTTCTTTCCATCCCTGGTCTTCAATTGGAATCGGATCTAGTTATTGTTGGTTCTGTACTTGGGTCCCTTTCAGATCAGGTCCCTTTTTTTATTTAATATAAATGTTTGCGCTCTGGTCTGGACAGGTTTTCCACAGGTTCTTTTCAGACTGGGCCTAAAATTTTAGAGCTCCAAAAGGTTTATATTAAGTTAATTATTAAATATTAAGTTTATATTAAAATCCATGTTGTTCTGTTAGAATTTGAATATGTGAATGACCACTGCAGTTTTCATATTCTTGTGCAGATCAGAGGAAGGATGAGGATGCTTTGTCAGATCTGCCCAGTATTTTCAAAATAAGACACATCCTCAGAACCAAGCATTGTTTGTCCTCATGTTGTATTTCTGCCTTTACCTGCATTAAGACGGACTTTACAGGACTAATTGAGAGCCACTGCAACACTTACAGATGCACAAATATTAGCAAGCACACAAGCTTCCACTTCCACAGCTCATCCACTCACCCACCCTTCCCCTCTCACCATGGCTAGCGGCACAATGCCACCCAAGTCTTGCGGTGCCAGGCGAATGCGGGTCTGCACCTCGCTGGTCAGGGTGCGGGTGAGCGGATACTCGACCTGCCACGTCACCTCCCTGCCCCCCTGAGTCACCATCAGCCCGTTCACCTCCAGGTCCACCTGCAGGACTCGCTGGTAGCCCGCCGCCTCCACTCTGCAACGGGAGAGAGGGAGAAGATGTGTGTCAGGAGTGGATTTAGATAAAAGAGGATGGTGGAGAATGATAGGTAGGTAGCAATCAGAGAGGCACAAGCGAAAGGATAAGACCGAATAAGGTGGGGGGGATAAAGTGTATAAGGGATGAGAAAGTAGCAGCGAAATAGATGAGGTAAAGGAAAGAAACGGAAGAGGCAAAACTAAAACCATGGAAAAATGTGAACACTACAGGAAAGGACAAGAAATGGAAGACGATAAAAACAGGGAGACTATGAATAAAGAGAAAGAAACATGAGAACATGAGTGAGAGAAGGTGGAAAAGGAATGAGGAAAAATAGAGCAGAAACAAGGAGGAAGAAGTGGATTATAGGAGATGGAGAGAAAGCGACGGGGGGAAAAACATAAGGGAAATTGGTCTTTATCATCCATTAACAGGAGTGTTTGGTGTTGGGAGGGAAAAAGGGACTGAAAAACAGACTGAGAAATTAATTGTACATTTTCATCAGGTGTAAGAGAAAACATGTTAGACAAATAGTTAATAGTTAATAGGAAGTTGTAATGGTTCTGCAGTATTACATGCAGATGCTCTATATGGATATGCTATTTTTTCCCCCCATAAAAATTAAAGCAACGCATCCCTCATCTCAGAATCTGATATGAAACTAATCGCAGCACTATTGAAATTCATTCTCACATCCACACAGAACCATGATGCTGGCGCAAAAAAGCAATTTATTTTTCCTCTTGCAATATGGAGCCCCTCTTGCAGAGATTGCCAGGGCCAAGCAAATAATTTTCTCTCAGCTGATGGAGATGCAAACAAAGCAGAAAAACAATGAATGCAAAATAAAATCCTCCAAACTTATTTGATTTGCTGAGTGCTAGGTTTGATCAAGCCGCTGCCTCTCTCTCTCTCTCTCTCTCTCTCTCTCTCTCTCTCTCTCTCTGATATTCTTTGTCACAGTCAAAAGGCGATGCAACACCTTCTTCAACAACACAAGACACACATACATATACACATGCTGTCTTGAAAAATACAATTCACACTCGGGGATCTACAAGTGGCCCGCAGAGCTAAACATAACATGTAGCGTAGCACCATTCTTCAGATGTTGGCAAAAACACAACTTTAAAGCAATTTATGAGGCAGTATGGAGGCCATATGTTTGAACAACAAAAGGAGAAATCTGTAGTATGAAGTTCTTTTTAAAGTATACCATCCTTCTTTTATATTTCTGTCTTGAGCAGTATGTTTGTTGTTTGGTGGTCACACAATTAAAACAACGCTGGAGAGAGCCCAATTTGAGCATGAGGAAGGGGTAGCTGGGGGTAAGATCCAAGGTTTTCCTTGAGCATATTTTGGCCAAGCCAGCATTTAAAACTCCCCCATCTCCCTCTTATGTGTTTGCACTTCAGACACTAGCCTCACTTCAAAGTGCAGATTTAAGGCTCCACTCCGGTAGAGAAGTGTAAGAAAGAACCGTTATGGAAGCTGGAAATTAGTGTGGATGAAAACAGCTTGAATAGCAATTCTGGGTCGGGCGGAAAAGCTTTCCAGTTTCAGTGGGTAATGTTCTGAATTATACTAAATATGTTTCCAAATTACCACTGAGAAGCTTTGGCTCAGGATGATCACATGTGAATATTGATGTGAATGTGGCCACACAGTGAGTGCTGTTGAGATAAAAATCTGTTGTTGAAAGCAAGGGAATAATACAGGTATGCGGAGGTGCAGCACAGCCGAGTTGGTGGTGGTTCTTTGTGATATTGTTCACACTGTTGAAAATGTTCCTGTGACTTTCTCACAATTTTTTATCCAAAACACATGTATAGCACTTCTTTCAAACCAACACTGTTTTTTCACACTGGTATATTTTTCAACTTAAGACTAAAGGATAAAGGTGGTGAAAGTGTAGAATTTGGTTTTCATCAACAAATCCCATGAAATCACCAAATGGATTTACTCAGGTGTAGCTTATTCCTGTCCACTGTTGTTGGACACCTATTTAAAAACACATAAGTGAGTCACACTGGTGCGCCGGATAACATGTTCCTTCATTCTGACGAACATGGGCACTGCAGTTCATATTCACTCAATGCCACTGTACGTGTACGCTGCTCTGCTGCTGTAAATACTCCCTGGAGAACAACGTGTATTAATCCACGTCTGAAAATAGTCCCCAACAAGTGTCAAAAATGAAATATTTGTGACCTGTTTTTCAGGATTGAGAAGTTGCTAACCTGCTAAGGGATTCACAAAAATATTCCTACAAAATCAGTTGTGATGAAACAACCAAAAAACAATATGAACTATTACATTAAAAGCACTTTGTTGGCAGTTTTTGAATCATGTTTTTATGTAGGGCGCAGTTTAGCACTTTCTAGGCTAATTTTTGCTCTTTGAAATCTATTTCCTTTTAATCAAAGTTAAACATCAAAAGCAAAACAGAGGAAATAAACTGCTGAGAGCAAACAACTAACACCACCCGTACTGCAGATTGTAGTTATATGTGGTTACCCACATTAAGTGATTGGTTGAAAATCCATAGTTTCTGGGTTTGTGGGTGTGGACTGTGAGGATCAGTCATTGACTGGAGCTCAAATTCATCCATCACTTTCTTTTCCTGTTGTGTTTCTTTCTCAGACAGAAATTGGGAGTGCTGCAGAGCCGCAGTGGGACATCCTTGACTGGCTGACAACATGCTGGGCTCAGGGGTAGTGACTGCAGTGATTATGTGGTTTACGCTTATGGTGTACAAAATATAGCCAGATCAATTATCTGGAGCAGACAGTTCTGCTTTACAATGAAGCTGCAAACAATCAGGGCTTTAGTGCTGAACACTGCAATACAATTCTCCTTCTGTGCTTTTTCTTTGTTGCCTTCATTGTTGTGTCTTTTTCTTGTCTTGTCTCGCGCTTATTCTCTCCATTCCTCCCTCACCTGCAGTGTTGTGTTGCCTCCAATAGAGGGTGGTGTACCCTCTTTCACCCCCACCCCTTCAACCAGTGTGTGTTGGGGATGATAAATGTCCTCAGCCCACCGGTTGGAGAGGTCAGCGCGCTTCCTCCATGTCTCATTAGAAGCACATCTGCACCGTGTGCCCTTTTCTCAGCACAATTACCATACAATTCAATACACTCACTGGCAACCATCACTTCTCCTGCCCTGCCTCATGGGTGGGGATGAGAGCGAGAGGTGAACACAGAGACAAAAAACCCCAAAAAACAAAACAGAGCGGAAATGGGGTTAGAAGGGCTACAATATAAAAGCAGAGCGTCTGCTGGGATCACAGAACTGACTGTGCCACTACAAAAGCAGCACGGCGACAATGCCGCGGTATCATAGCAGGTTTGTTGTGGTGAAACGAGGTGGAAAATCGGTCATGTCATTTTGAGGGAAGCTTTTGAGGGTGTCTCCATTTGTCAGTCCTATTGTTGGGTGTGAAAGCGCAAACAGAACAAGGTAAAAGAATACACTCAGAGGAAAATACGTACACACTTTCAATTCTGTAAGATACATTTCAAAAACACCCTTGTAGCAACAAAGGGGCTTTGAGTGGGATGAAGCGACGTAACAGTAACAAAAAAAAAAAAATGACAAGAATGAGATTTTTTTTTCTTATTCGAAAACAGGAAAATAAAAGAGGAGCTAAGAAACACAAAAGCCTTGTTAAACATGGAGCTATATTTTTCTTTTCTCTTTTCACTCTTAACACCGCCGTGGATATTTGGCTCTGAGAAAAGTAGCGAAAGAAAAGTCTAGTGTCTCTTTTGGAGACCCGAGGGGGTTCCTTTCATGCAGAGCGGTGATTTGGTTAGCGCTGACAACAATGATATATCGGAGACCTGAATCTGTTTGAACACAGTGAATCAACAGCGAGTCCAGCAATAGGAGGAGAAGGCCAGGGTGTATGCTCGAAGATTAATCCCTCAATCAGCTCCATTGTGGATATATTGTTGTCCATTATGGGAGCCAGAAAACAATGGGATTTCCTTAAAAACCAACATGTCCGACCTGTCTTCTCCGCCAGTGTGAGGACGTGCTGTAAATAAACATGTTGGCCGTGACTGCACTTTTTTGTGTGGTCAGATTATCCGTGGTGGATTTTCATGCCAATGCGAGTTTGTTTGTTTGATGTGCTGTGGCTAAGATTGTTTGTTTCACGTGTGTGTGTGCGTGTGTGAGTTTTGACTGTGAAACTGCATTCCAAGGCGGATGTGTTAGGATGCATACAAACACTGCCTAAAGAGATTTTTCACATTTTATGTAAGTGGCACTTTGTTGCTGTTAGTTTATCAGCAGCTGGAATACTTGCTGTAGTGTGTTTTATCCAAGGTCAGCTGCTGGCAGTTCATCAGATCTGTAAATGTTTGGTATTTTACCTTTCAAAAAAAAAAAAAAAAGGAATAATCAATTTTCTGTTGTTGTTTAAAAACCTCCTTTATCAAGTGGACTTTTTTGACGCAGAGCTGTTGGCAACAGGAACATTTTAACAGATGGGAGAAATTGTATGGACAACAGTATGCACAGCTGCCTCGGCCATAATTGAATCCTGACATGTGAGCCCAGCAGTAATTCAACAAAGCAGGTGTGGCCATGGGTAGAATGAGAAACTCCTGCCGGCCATCTGTCTTCACATAAAGATCCACCTTCTGCTTTGATCTCTCCTGTGTTAGGCAAATTTTTCAACAAAAAAAAAAGTATGAAATCTTAATTAGCAGTCATTTGCACGTCTAAATATGGGAAGGGAACCAGGAGTCCCGCACACTGCAGGTTGCACACTTCATTTCAAGGAATTTTCTTCTGGTTGTAGAGTTTTGTTTTTTTCCCCCAAATTTATTCAACAAAGCAACGTTATAGGAACAGTTTGACATTTTAGGAAGTGTTTTTTTTTTTTGTTTTCTGGGGAGTCATATGCCGGAATTATTTGTTTGCATGTAACTTCCAGTAAAACCACAACTTGTTGACAGAGCCAGATTAGCCCCAGGATTCCAGTCTTTACACTGAGCTAAGCTGACACTTCATATTCACAGTCATGTGCGTGGTATTGATCTTCTTGACCTCCGACTTGGAAAGAAAACATATAAGAATATAGTTCCCCAAAATGTTGAACTATTCCTTTACTGGAATCCTCACTGTGCAGAGAAAACGGTTGGGTAATTACTGTTCTTTCTTGCTCTCTGAGTGTCCAGATGATTTGCTTTTGCAGCTGTTTTAATTATTTGTAGTTCACTTACTCTCCAGCTGTGCGGCAGCATGCTTTCTGTATTGGGAGTGAGTCTCCACGTCTCTCCAAACAGAATCACATTTTGATTCTAATTGGTTGCAAGACCTCAAGGGGAATCGGATAATATCTCCAATGCATAAAACCTGGTGTCAACAGGATCTCCATCTGCCGCTTACTACAGTGTAGCAGTGTAAAGGTCACATCAACAGTAAAGACTACCTCTGACTCTACTGGTTTAGAAGAAGCTAACCCCCGAATGAGTGTGTAATGAGGTCATTTAGCCTGGCGTAGTCCAGGGTCATTAGAATATTATGATTAATAAATTAGGAGTTGGTGTAGCAGAAACCATATTTTGTGTGTGTGTGTGTGTGTGTGTGTGTGTGTGAGCATCTCAAGGGAGTCCAGGCTCCCCTCTAATGAGTTTCACTATCTGAAGTCTAATATCTGTCTCTTCTCTACGATGATGCTAATGAGATCGTATTGAAACTAGCAGAGCCCACCCCACCGCCCCCGACACTCGTCCTCCACTTCACCAGTGAGCGGCGGACCCTGCTCGATGCAACAGAACGTGATGTAGTTTGGGGAAGGCTGTTACAGGCTCCAGGGCCATTGAAGGCCCCTGTGGGGGTTGGGAGTGTGAATGAGCAGGAGAAGAGTGACAGAGAAAGAAAAGGGTCACTTAATAAAACAAAGTGCTTGGATGGCTCAAACATCATGTGCGACTGATCACGATTTATTCATGGTGAAATGGCTGAAATGCCAAATTCTTCCCCAAAGACAGCTCACTGAGCCTCATCGGTCATATAGTAATAAATGTACGCCGCTCATAAAACACTATAATCCTAACCTTGTGCTGTCTGGGGGTGGGGGTGGCGATGCCCGTTTCATCTCTGTGGGATGGATGTGTTTATGGAGCGATAAACATTGACACATGACAGACAGATAATGAAAGAGATCATAAAATGAAACCATGTCAAGAGGCAGATGAAACGTAGAATAACCAATTTATGTATGCGGGAGATTTCCCCCAGGATCTATCAAACCCTCGACACCAGGCCTGTCCCTGCCTGTACAGATTAGTTTGCTTTCACAGTGGGCCTGCAGAGTGCAAAAGGGTTGGGGGGCAGAGGGTGAGAAAACTGAAGGAGAAATATTGCATTTCTCCCAAATTGCCTTTTTTGGTCGCCTCTCCTTCAATATTTTCTGAAATAACCCCCCTCTGTTTTGTTCTCTTGCTGTCTCATTCCTCCCCTGACCTCTTGTTCTTCCCCTCTCCTCTCCTCCTCTCCCTCTTCCCTGTCCCGTTCTCTCCCCTCTCTTCCTCACCATTCCTCTCTCCTTTCTTAACCCATCTTGCCTTTCTCAACTGCCTGCTGGTTTTTTTTTTTTTTTTTCCTCTGTGCCACATTTTTCTATATTCCTCTCAAACGGTGTGTGAAATGAGAGGATTCAGGCTTCCTGCATGAAACAGATGTGGCTTCATGCATCAACCAATCCAAAGGCAGTGTTGCCACTCTGTACCACATTGTAGCAAAAGCCAATCAGAGCTGAAAAAGCAGCCGAGGAAGCACATCTCACATCTACCGGGAAATTGGAGATATAAACATGGTGCAAAGACTCTATGGTGAGCTCATCTTTTACGAGTTGAATCAAAGTCACATCATGACCAGATAGGCGATGTCAAAGCAGCAACACTTTTTTTTTTTTTTTTTTTAACCATGTGACCAACATCATCAGTTAGAATTTTATGTCATTTAAATTCCTCACACTGTCACAACAACAATTTTCAGAAAAGAAGTGTGAAAAAATTGCCAATTCTTTCCGTCAGCATACTGTGTCTGAAATCCCCTGCTTATCACATAGCAACAGGGTGCCAGGAAATGTATGTAAATTGATTTTGAAAGAGAAAAAAAACACACACACGCACACACACACACACACACACACACACACACACACACACACACACACACACACACACACACACACAACACACACACAACACACACACACACACACACACACACACACACACACACACACACACACACACACACATATCAGGAAATGGTTCAACCATCTCATCAAAATGTAAAACTCAAACATAAAGGGTAAAAAGTTTACCCGTCGAACGCTGACACATTTCACAAACAATCCTGCCTTGTAAAAATAACTGAACGTAATGAAGTCTGCATTTTTTGTTCAGATACCTTTCACTGTCGATACTTTTCATATATCTGCTAGTGGCAACGTGAATAACATTTTTATGCTGCGCTAGAATCCGGTAAATATCAGCTGCTGAACATCATTATGTTAGCATCGCCAAGGTGACCATGTCACCGTACTAAGTAAAACTGCACTGAGATGTTTTTTGGTTCTTACAACCATAAATATATCTTGGACATCAACACTTAAAATAAAAAGTGTAAAATATGGGACCTTAAGTGCTTATGTGCCTAAACCGTCTGTGCTTTGTGCCTAACCAATCAGCCTATACTCTGTAGATCGTCAGTATAAGAGGGCCACACTTCCTTAATGAACGCCAATGAACGTAATCCACACAGCAATTACATTTTCTCCAAAATGCACGGGGCATCGCTATTTAGCAGTAGATGAAAAGATTTCTTAGGATCAGGGATTCAATTCGACTCAGTTTTATCTGTCAATCTCAAGGCACTTTACAGAGTGAGGTCCAGACCGTACAATTTTATATAAAGAAACCACAATAAGCACTTGGCAACAGTGGAGAGGAAATGTTTACAGTTCACAAAAAATAGTTTCCCTTGTATGGTTTCACTGATGTGCTGCTAAGGTGCACACACATTTGAAAAGACACTGATTATAAATTGCAGGTAGAGATTACTACAACTGGTTTGTATCAGAGAAAGATGCTTTTAAAGAAAACAGAAATAAATACAGCCTCTTAAAACCCTTTGAAAACAAGTGTTTGCCTCAGATTCAGACCCACTTTACTGAGATTTTAAAGAATGCTCGGAGGTGAGCGAAGTCTCGGCAAAATTAGATTTTAAGAAATGTTTTTCTTCCACTCCGTCTGGCTATGTCATTTCTCAAATGAGTGAATTGCTTGACAGACGAGGCATACGGAGACCACACGGCGTCCACTCAGGATCCGCCATCACCTTTTTAACTGCTGGCAACTAAACTGCTTTCATGGACCAGCTGGCGGTTACAAGCCATACTTAAGACAGTGAATACAATACTACACAATCAGTCGATGCATAAACACCACCTCCTATTCCCTTATTGATTTCTGTGAGCTGTAGGAGTGTTAGGAAGATTCTCCAGAGGGCTATGATGCTCATCCTCTTATCCCGGACAATAAGATCAACTCAGTGTGACTGGCTAATCTCCCCTTGGAGTTTAAACTCTCCACCAGAAATGACACTTCTTCTTTTCCTTGTTACTCACACATATACACACAGATGACAAGGGATTAGATTAAGTTGTCCTTTCCATTATTTGCTGCCTGCTACTGTTAAATCTCATGATGTGCATGATTCTTGGCTTTGTGCGTTGCGGTCTGAGAGGTATCTACTGTATTTGATCGCACTTGCCGGGGTTTACTTTTATACTTCCATCTTTTCATCTCTCTTTTGGTTTACTTCTCCCCTCCCTTAATTCACCCCCCCCCCCCATCCTTCTATTTTTTTATGTTTTTCTTTCCTGTTTTTAGTCAATAATCTCTCAACGCACCATAACGTTGTGGGAACAGAGGAAATTTGCCATGTAATCACCGCTGCCTTCCCCATTTCACTTGCCTTTTCTTCTTCTGCACAGAAAGGAATGGCAGCTGATGTGTTTGGTTATAACGTCTACAGAGCGAAGGCCAAACAGAACATTTAGATAAATGAAAAAAGTAATTTTACCCCTGCTCATACCTTTGGCGGTGTTAACTTTTACAGCGCTGATCTGTAGAGTCTAAGCAAAATGATCGTTTTGAATATGTGCGCACCTTCAAGTCATTATAACTTCTGGCTTTGGAAAGCTTTTTGGATCATTTTAAATTTAAGTCTACGGTGTTTGCTTTTGTAGAGGGGGTCTTGCCACTTCACATTTATTCTGCATTAGCGATGCAGGATTTTCCAACCAATTCCTTAGGGGCTGCAATGGTGAAAAAAAAAAAAAAAAAAGACTGATTGAGGAGCAGGCTGAATATGGCAAATTCAGCCTGATGTGGCAAAAACTGTGGCTGAATATTAGAACCAATGAGATGCAGATCCTCTCGTGGCCTCTAGCCGTGGGCGTCGGGGTGTGATCCTCACTGTGTTAAAGTTGTGGTGAAATCTTGGCAGCAGTTTTGAATATCGTTGCTCACAATAGTGCTATTTTTTTTCTTTTTGAGTATGGACTGTTTGCAGTCATTGAATTACGACCTCCTGCCTTCGAACTGCCAAGACGCTGTGAAAAGTCGGATCCCTGAACATGCCTTCACAAACACAACGTCACAGACGCAGTGTCCATATTTTCCTTCAGTCTGCGTAGGAAAATACTTTGTCACAATCAACATACTTAATCACAATTAACATTCAACCACACTAGAGAGCATAATGTGTGGGAGGGGGGATTTATGAACAAGTAAGATATGACAACACAACGATGCATGTTGAATGAATCATTGCTAGTTACATGCTAATGTAATTAGCCCTCTGGCTATCATGTAAATCAGGTGGCTGTAGGGACTTGTGCTCCGAGGAAATCGTAGCATACTGACTGTGAGGTTTTACTGCACGCGGATACTAGTGTGCTTATTTTAACCTGCACTAACCCTGCCTAATAAGAATTTACAATTACATGATTGTTAGTTTTTGCTTTTTCACATGGTGGTGTAGACCTGTAATGCTCTGCAAATCTGGATAAAGAAAGGTAAAAAAAAAAGAAAAAATCAATGATAAATTTATACATTATTGCTTTTAGCTTCATCAATGCAAATTGTCTGCATAATCTGCCTTTCATTTTTTTTTGTCTGTTAAATTTCTGTTGCCAGAAGCTTGTTGTCTCGCCTTACTGCCCTTGACATAGAAAAACCTCCTTTACTGTAAAATTCGGCAGGTAACGGAAAGTTTCTCATGTAAAAAGAGATTTGAAAAAAAAAAAAAAAAAAAAGGAAAGGAAAAAGGATTTTGGGTAATTTTCTGTGAAAACAAGTAAAATCTGACCCTGACACATCGCAAGAGAGTTATGTTAAAAAAAAAAAACAGCTCTTTGTCTTTGAGAGTTCAGTAAAATTATATTGAAGGATTGGCTTGATTTGCTATTCACATCACAAAGGGTGGACTCTGCTGTGCCCTCGCTGTAGTGCTCAGTGCCGCTGAGTTTTTTCCTGTTTGTCTAACTCTTCGGATGAGGTCTCTGTCACTCTTTCATTCAGTGTTAGGGGCTGTCAGCACTCGTACCAGTGCATTGTGGATTATTTATGATGCTAATGGGTCATTGTTAGACTTTCTTTTTATCTCACTCTTTGTTTTACTTGTTTCACCGTTTCTGGCAGAGTAAGTCAATATAACAGCAGCACTTATTTTCCTCAGAGATTGATTCTGCAGTGTTGTTCTTTTTTTTTTTTTTTTTTTTTTGCATTGTTTCACTTGTATCACCACAATGGTTGAATTTAAGTGTAGGCCCCCCCCCCCCCCCCCCCCAAAAAAAAAAAAACCCAAAAAACAAAACATTGCTAACTAGCGGGCCACACAATCAGCAGGCTGGTGGCTGGAAGTCTTGTTTACATCTTTTCGCTTGATTAAAGCTATGACTCACATAACTGTTACCAGCAGTAACACCTGCATGATTTCTGTCCTCTGATCTCTGTCTGTCTCTCTCTCTCTCTCTCTCTCTCTCTCTTTCTCTCTCACACAAACCTACATGCATGTGCACGCCCCAACACAAACCTAAGCAAACAAACAAACAAACCTCTACCTGCCTCAGTTTATTAAATTAGTGTATCTGGACAGGGTTAATAAGAAAGCCGACCCCACCATGACCCCGTCGCTGAACCTGGAGCCTTACTTCTGCTCCCCCGACTCATTAATCTGTCAAGTACACAGAGCCTTCTCCTTCTCCCCCTCGGGATGAGAGAGGGATTTGATGAGAGACAGAGAGGCATACAGAGCCTTATTTTGCCGTCCCTTACGGTTCTCTCCATCTGGTGTTAAGGACAACAGTTGAGCAAACAACTTTCTAAGATTGTAGGCTTGTGATTTATCTCCACTTTTCACCCAGCACAAACACAAACACACAAACACACACATACAGTCAATACTGAAGTCTAAACAATATTTTTAGAGACATCGCCGTCAGATTCCATTTACACCTGTTTGATTTCTGAAAAATATCCCAGTTTGTCTCGGATCCTACTATTAACCTCAGCCTATACAGTATGTTTAAGTTATTGGTGTGGAAATCCCTTAACAAGTTCTTGCAGTACCACAAGTATAAAGTGCACCTCAAAGCGAGCTCTAAAGCATTAACAGGGGCCAAGGATTCAGCGGATGATTTATTAGAAGATGAAGTGGATCAGAGGGTCTGAGCCCAGGGTCCCAGGGCCAATAGACCTGCCTTATCAAACACCACCAGGCTTCGTGGCCAATCTCCAGCTTGTCTGTGGGCAACTCCCCACCAGTGCTGGCTTTGGTTGCTGATAAAAGTCAGATTAACTACAGAGCTTTGTTAGGAGGGCGGGAGACTTTGCATTACTTTTACTTCAAAAGTATTAATGTGCTTGATTCTTAAATGGGAAAAAAAAAAAACTCAAAGAAACAAGAAAAGCTCCTTTTTAAAATGAGCGTTACTGTATAAATCACATGGGGAGAGTGTGGACTGCTTTGACACACACACACAATTATGGCAGGGCTTCCCTATCTGATTGTTGGTCCGTGTTTAACTGCTTACTTGACAACATCAGCAGACCACTTATGAATATAACCCTAAAACACAACAGGGGAAAAAAAAAAATACAACAGACTGGCATAGTAGATAAGAGAAGAAGTTGACCTCCTGGTGGCTGTCCAGCTGATTTCATGCATCAGCGTCTTTGGCTGCTTTACCTGGATTAGCCACAGGGCCAAGGCCAGATTCACAGTCCCAGAGGGCTCAATCAAGGATGTTTTACTGCACACAGGCAGATATGCTGGTTCATCTATAACACACAGGTCAAGGATATGATAGAATCCACTGTAAATATCTAATTCATGTCTCCAGTTGTTAAGGGAGAAGGTTAGATGGAGGAGAAGGCAGAGCCTATCTCTGAGTCGGAGAGGAAGTGGTATAAATCATTCTCCTGAGATTACATTCATTATATTTCATGAGTGGCATCATGTGCATTTTGATTTCCATTAATGATGACAGGTTGGGGGGAATGAATACGACTTGTGTTTTTATTTTGCTCATATTAGAGCCAGGGGGCTGCTTCCTTTATGGAGCCTTTATGATTGAATAAAGCATGAGAAGCCCCAACAACACATAAGACCCACATGCCACTCATGCAAATTAAATTACAGGCGATCAATACTGCAGATCCATCTAACGATCACATAGTTGCCTGTCTTGGACTGCTGTAGAAATGTTTTTTAATACGAGGGAGGCGGTGAGGAGAGAGCATTTCACCAATGCATTAGTGGCCCTACGGGTAAACACAGTAAAATAAGATGTCTAGATGATTGCTTTAAAGTATTACAGAATGTATTCAAATATTTTTCATAGCAAATTGTATGCTACTCGCACCTGTGATAAGCCAATTGAAGAAAACAGTAGTTCACAAACATACAAATTAGACCACCTGGGAGGGTAATTGCTTGGCCTCCCTTATCCATCATCTGTAACATTGTACTTTCAAAAGACCATTCACACATTCAAGGACACATGGGAAAATACATTCTCACAGACACACACACACACACCTGCAAAAAATAAATGCATTTTATCTTTCTTTCTTTCTTCTTTCTAACTCCACATACCGTCTGAATCTCTTCATTTTGTCTGCTAGAGTGCATTGTTTTGAAACAGTGTTAATTAAGCCGATTACAACATGAACTAATCACAGCTGCCATCCTCTTCAAGGCCCAAACTAATGGTAGTCTATTCTTGAATTTCCCTCTTAATCAAATACACATGAATAGGTGCGCACACACACACACACACACAAACACACGCGCGGAAGCAGCAGCAGGAGCAGTCGGGTCATTAACATCCATGCATCTCACTGATGCATGGAGAGTTCCTCCATTGGAATCAGATTGCACTGACGGGGCCTGTGATTTAACTTGGGTTGTAAATGCAGTCCCACTGGCCTGGCCGTGCTCTGGCCATTGATTGTATGTGTTCATTCCCTATGTGAGCTAAGCTCGGCGCAATCAGTAAGAACAGCACAAGGCCCTCTGACCTCTCCCCCGTGAAGTGAAGAGGAATGAATATTGAACTCCTTTCTCATTCAATTTTCACTCATCATTGTTCTGTCAGTTACTCCGCTTCCTAACGACTCTCCAGCATGGTGTAAAGCTGACTTATAGACACATATTCACTAACCCAAACAATGGACATTTGCATGGACTTTCACAGTTCATGAGGTGTAGTTAAATGTCACCACTGAATGAACAAACCATTATCTATTATGTCCAAACTGTAGCTCTGCAGGCAAATTCAAATACAAAAATTCTCAAGTTACACACCCAGCCTACGTATGGAATATAATCATTATATCCACTATAGGATGACACCGATGCTCGGAATAACAAATGCCTCTGTGAGTGACAAATTTCTACTATTCTCCAATGACAGGATTTCCATAAGAGAAGCCTCATAATAACTGCCTTGCGTTTCATATGGAGGGTTGGAGAGAGTGAGAGCACCTGTCATGGAGATGGGGCGAAGAAGTGATGAGAGCAGGAAAAAGATTGCACCCCATACAAGGCTTCAGGCTATTATTACCATATCGAGAGAACAATCAATCAAATTGGGTTAAAATGTACATGCTGTTTCAGAGCCACTTAGACATCCATAATGAGATCATGAATGCAGCACAGCTTCCGTATATGGCGCAGAGTGGGCTGTTCACACTCCCGGGGCCCCAGGTAACCTATTTGTGATTGAACACAGCATGTAACAAAGGGACCGACACCCCTCCATCTATTTGTAGATTGTTGTTCAGGTAAAGGCTCTAGCTGCAAAACCCCAGCTGGATGAATTAAAAAGATGTTTTTTCTTTTTCCGCCTTTTATCCGAGGTTGATATGTTTGAAATTATTATCACTACATTTACACAAATCTTTTCTGGTATCAATATATATATATATGTCAATATGGCAAATGTTAGCAAACTGAAGTAAATGTTCAGATGCTTCACTCCTGATGTGCTTGTGTTTTACCACCAAGCAGCTGCAACAGGAGCAGGTTTGTTCGTGTACTTGCCTTCATTCTTTGTGTGAACAAGGAGGACAACAAAGTGTGCCGGAGCTAATGACTGCCCTGGTCATCAGTCGAATGTTTGATTGTGCGCATCGTAAACATAATTTAACATTCTGACGCTCTCAGCAGTTAGTATATTGTTAATGAGGAGATCGCTGTGCCATCGTAGATAAGTATCCCTCTGAAACATTTCCATTGAGTCTGCCTCTGACCTCACTTCCCTCACCATCCATGGGCTTAATTAATTCTTATGGACATTCGAGGATGTGCAAGGGCATAATTTCCTCTGGGGACGAGAGGGACCAATCCTGTTTTTCCCTTGAGTTGTAATGCTTCAGCTTGATTTTCTTACTGAAAGAAAATTACTCTCTTCATGTTCAGCTTCCACAGTTCCAGATGGGAGAAGATCT
The DNA here is from genome assembly GCF_021018895.1 of Seriola aureovittata. NCBI lineage: Eukaryota > Metazoa > Chordata > Actinopteri > Carangiformes > Carangidae > Seriola > Seriola aureovittata. Next base: position 10,633,242 of record NC_079381.1, on the reverse strand, counting down.
GAAAAAGATCAGAAGATCTAAAAATGTTGATACCCTTAGCTGACTTCAGTTATTACCTTGTGCTGTGGGCAATGATCCCTACAAGCAGCAGCAGTGGGTGGTACGGTCATGTTTGCAGCCTGAAAGGAATTCCTGCAGACATTACTGAGGACTGAAAAATGTAATGCCAGCTTTGCTTTTCAGGTTAAAAAAAACAAGTCCTCCAACCTGAAAGACCGTATAGGTTGTTTGTCCCTAGCATCTGATACGACCCATAGGATATAGCGTCCCTATGATTGGCAGACGTACGGGACCTTCATCAACAATGGTACAATAGTAAACTGCTGTAAAGCTCATGGAACAGTCTCAGTTTGGTTCGGTTTAGACACAAAACTGTCTTGCTTAGGTTTAAGGTTCATGATTTGGGTTAAAATAAGTCATCTCTTATGGTTAGAGGACCTTCGTCATCTTGGTTACAATAATAAACACGCTGTTAAGCTTGTGGAATGATCGTGGATAAAAGAAATGAATATTGGTTTCAAATGGGAAACCAACAATGTGTCAAAGTCCTGTGTTTTGTTGAGCTGCCAACCGACCTCAAACCTCCTCCTGATACAGACTTTGTCGCTCTTTAAACTACATGACCGAACTCTGTACTTTCCCTCTATTGTAATTACTACAACCACTAAAGGTCGCCTAACAAGGGGAAACAATTCGCCAGTCATGTTAAAGAAATTAATTATCTTGATCTTTTTATTTGCAGTTAATATTGTCCTAAAAAGACCTGAATTGAACATTCATCAAAAATAAGATTGTAAACCACAGTGCTTTTTGTACTATAGATGCAAATACGACATTATTTATCAGAATGTGTGATATATCTTGAATCAGTCATTCAAAGCCAAAACTGTCCACCGCTCAAGCTGAAAAGTCAAGGGATCGCAAAAGTAATTGGGCTTCATTCGTCTGGGGAGCATTAATGTCCACCCAATAATTGTTGAAATATGACAACAACCGACCAACTGACAGGCCTAACGTTGCCATTCCTGAAAAGAAAAACTGTTCAATATCTTTTTTAATTCCAGCCTGTTCAGAATCATTGATTTGGACAGCAGCAACACGACGAGATCCTATCATCACTATGTGTTTCAGCTGAAAGTTGATAAATGATAGTGTTGCGTTATGGACCAGCCCCCAAGGAACACAACTATTTACACACCTCAGCAGGTAATTTCACATAACAATAAAAAAGGATGTATGGTGCACTTGAAGGAAATGTTGCATGGCGATATAACAATGCTTAGCAGAGGCAATCTTATCTAACTAGAATCTTTATGGACTATTTATATGGGAATTGCGTCTTTCTTCTTTCCCGGGCACACTGCAGAGTATGCTAATCATCCCAGTCTAAAACGAGCGTGGGGTTTCCATTCCCCTCATTGATGCGTGCTTCCTCTGTTTCACAGAAAGACCCTCAGAGAAGCTCATGTCACCTCCCTCAGCAGATGGCTGGGGCAAACGCAGAATGACAAGCCTCGATTTCACTGATGCTTAAAACATGATTTCACCTACTGCTGGAAAACAATTTGAATCTTTAACCTATTTTCACACCGGGGCTTGCACACTGAGCAGACTTTCCTCATCAAAGGCACAGCAGAAGTCTCAGACTCTTCATGTAACTTCTCTGTGAGATTTTTTTTTTTTTTTCGAATCCTAGCCCTAAAATAAATTTCACGACAGCTGCAATAAGTGGAAACATGATGAAACACGTACTGGAAAGCATATATTGTTGGCTCAAATGTAATTCCAGTTATCTGTTGTTGTGCTGTGTTGTCACTCAGATGCAACTCTGTGGTGGTGTTGTTTTTAGATAAGCAGCCCTGAGAACTTTGCTCCTCATGGCTTGCATCATTGTGTAGTTGTTGGAAGGCTGTCTTGTCAGTCTTGTAGAGTAAGCCTGACTCCCACTTGCTCACAGCGGGAGTCCTCTCTAGAAACAGCAGACAAATTGATTGTGGTGGCATGTTTCATGATCCCATAGACTTTGAAGGTGAAAAAATTCCTCGGGGTGGGGGGGTGGGGGTTTATTTGTTCACTAGTTTGTTTGTCTGGGTGTGCCAGTGCGTCAGACAGATGGCACTCATTTAATATTTACCGAAAGAAAAACACATATTGAATATTTCAAAGTATATATACAGTATAGCATTTTTCAGACCTGCAGGTAATTAAACGTGATGGAAGTTTTCCATCTTGTGTCTGATGAAGCATCTTTTCTGCAAAAGTCAAGGTAATATTAGTTCATGGTGTGTTTGTTACACTTTCAACATGGCACAAGTCACAATCAAAGGATGCCACATTAGTGGAGAGGCTACATGAGCACAAGGTTAATTAAACAAAGTCTTGCTCAGAATAAGATTACTGCAATAAAATCTTCACAGGAAATAAAATAATTTTAACAAACCATGAACTGCTGTGAATGAACAAACTTAACGTGCTGAGAATTTTTTTTTTTTTTTTTACCTTTTTCTATGAGGCCATCATCACGCCATCAGTCCCCCTCACTAAACTTTAAACTTTCATTCTTGCCAGCAGCTTACAGTTTGATTATCCAGCAGAAAATTCAGCATGCAAGCAAAGAGGGGGGCGTACGTGACACTCATAACCTATGCGTCTTGTAATTTTTTTATTATGCTTGGCTGCTTTCATAATATTGAATATAGAATTCTGCTGCCTGTCTAATAAATGATGAAATTGATGAGGAAAAGTAGGGAGCTCACAAGAGAGAAGCACGGGTGAGTTTTCCTCACAGTCACAAAGGTAATTAATTCATTCATATTAGAGCTGTAGTGGTTAGTCAATTTGTGGATTAATCAATCAGTAAAAAATGAGTTGGAAACTATTGTATTTTCAATGTTTCAGTCATTTTAAAGGAAAAAAAAATCCTGAAATGCTTTTGTTTGTTATTTATGATAGTGAACTGAATATCTTTAAGTTCGGACTGATGATTGTGAAATACTAATGACCATCAATGAATGAAATCAGAATATTATTATGGATAATATCTAGCAGATTAATTCGAACAGATTCAAAACCCAAAAGATATGATTTAAGAAAATAGATAAAACCAATAATGTTGGAGAGTGAAAAAAGGCTTGTGTTTGTCAAAAGCTTTACTGCACGTCTCCCTGTGCACGTATTAATTTGAGAGAGTGAGAGCAGATTAAGAAATGTTGGCCATTAAATTCTGTTTACTTTAATTAGTTGTTAGATGCCGTGCCTCACATCCTGCGGTTGCAAATCGAACTCCCATTGCAATTTGGACAAGCTACTGGTTGACACGCTGAGTGCAGGGCCACAGAGCCGCCGCTGCTGTAACAAAACCTTCATTTGCTTCCTTTTCTCGACTCTTCCCCTCAATCAAACAGGAACTCCAAATTGTGTTAGCTTCCATTAAAAAAAGAAATAAAGGAGCCAGAAGCAGCTCGAGTACCTGACATGCATGGCTGATGACTTTCTTTTTGATTTTGCAATGTGATTATCCTTTAGCAACAACTCCATTTACATGGAGGGCCCACCCACTGCACTCACATCAACATGTGCAGACACAGAGTGAATGTGTGTGTGATTCCCAAGTGTGTGTGTGTTGCATTCCCATGCTTAATTAAGCCAACAGCTGATGGGGATTTTGAGTTGAATAGCACTTGCGGCGAAAAAAGAATATGAATTAGCTTGATGATAAAGAAAAGAAGTCTCTCCTTCCATGGTATCAGAGAGCTGTGAGGGCTGACTGGTGAAGGACAGCTCTTAGCATTGAAGTGTCCTAATACATCTTCGTAACAGAGCAGACAGAATTGTCTCGATGACCATTATACCACTTTGATCTCGCATCAGTCAGCTTTATTACAGCCCGGAGACCTGCACAGACGTATACACAGTAACCTATCCGAGGCTAAATCTGCTCAACATGGACTTTTAATAAGAGGCATAACTAGAGTACGTGTTGTCTTCTTTGATGTTTTATAAAACTGTGCTCAGTGTATTGTTCGGAAGAGAAGACATGCCATCTGTTTAGAGTGGGGCTGTGGTGTGTCATGGCCGCTTAGTGCACCAAACATGCTGCCAAATAGCTTTTATTTGGAGTTATTTTCTGCTGTTATAACACTGAAACACAGAGGTGTGCAGCTGTTTTGATGAGATATTTTCAGTAAAGTCAGGGTCAGGTCTACCTCACTATGTCATTGAGTTCCCACTCTGCAATCGTTGCTTTCTGCATCCAGATGTCCTCAATTTAGAAATAAATAAAAATAAAAAAAAAAATAAAAAATTGAAAATAAGCTGTAAATGTTTAAGTCAGCTAAATAAGCTCAACCTTAAACAGAGTAATGTAAGGAGACAAATTCAACATGATAATCTCGAAGATTTGCTCATGTTACATCTACAGATTGATGAGCAACATTAAGATTTATGCTTCTTTGATTCTAACTGAAGTCCAGTACTCTCACATGAGGGCGAGGGCTTGAAGAAGAGTCTTTGAAAAAAGATTCACAGCCAAAATTGCACAGTTCTTGTTCTTGAATACAAATAGAAAAAGGTCCCAATGAACTTGCCACAGATTGGCTTGAAAGCCACTTTAAACCATTAAGATATTCTGGTTGCAAAAAAACAACAATCTGCTGATCTGCACAATTTGCTTTGTAGCAAAAACAAAAAAAGGATGTAAATGCAACAGAACATCCCAGCCTTCTTGTTGACGCAGCATGCACTTGACTTATGACACTATGGTTATGACTCTAACTATCTGCACACCCAGCATGTATGGATTTTTTATATACTGTACAAAAGACAGTCAAATGAATTTCATTTCACATGCTTCTTGTCCTCCTTGACTTGGTGTCACCTCTTTTCCTCTTCTGTACTGCCACTCTATGCACACATCAACTCTCAGCTGCTAGTTTCTTCTAAGCACATGGTCAAAAAAATGTAGCTAACACATCTGTGTATACATATATCTGTGTGTTTGTGCAGTTTTCATACAAACAACTGTCACTGTTAAGTGTGTGTGTCCATGGTTGATACTCCCCTCCCCTGATTGGCGGCTGGAAGTTTAATCGTCAAGCGTGTCTGAGTGCGTCCACCACCTGCCGGTTACACCTTTGGCTGTAAAATCTTTCTACCACGATCCAGAGGAGACACGTTCAGCTCCTGCTGTTTGTCTTTCAGGTCCTGGCAGTGATGCTGGTTTAATGGATGGTAAAGTGAACTTCAGTTGACATTTGGAGACATTTAATGTTTTAGGGCACCTATCTTTTCTAACTCCTTGGCTTCCATCTCCACATATTTCCATTACCCCCATTCAAATTCTGGCTAATGAAGATCTTTTAGTACTTAACCTGACTGATGGAAAATGTACCCACGGGACAGCAGCTGAATAAAACGACTCCCCAAGTATGGATCTATTACTGGTGAGTAGAAGAAAGTATGTCAAAAAGGAAATCCTTGCAGGTACCATGGTGATAAAAGATTAAAATAATTTGGGAAATTACTTTCAAGGCCTTGAGACAAAATTCAGGACAAGTAAGCCCATATTTTACATTATTCATTCTTTTCTATTGTACATTCACTGGAAAATATCTGTAGAGAATCGACAGAGCCCACCGGCCAGACCAGTTGGAGAGCCATAGATGATGAGACTGGGCTCCTCGCCCAACTCTTTGTTTTGGTCTCATAAGTGAAGATGGATTTTGCAACTGCTACGGCTTATTCCTCTCAAGCAAGTGATTCAACAAACAGTTTTACTGGACAAGTAAGAATCAGGAAAGCTCCTTTTGTTCTGGTTCGTAAATCAAAAGCAGAAACCGATGAAAGCTCAAGAAACCTCAAAACACAGGGTCACGGCAGGTGTTGCATTATCATTTCAATACTTCAAGGTGGTCTTTTGTCGAACGCAGACCTGCGGAGTATAATACCAGATTCAACATGTATGACCTTGATTTGAGTGGCCCTGTATAATTCAGAGTCTTCTCTCCTCAGCGGGGCTGTGAAAGAGATGCATGTAAATGATAGATGACTCGTCATTCATCACTGTCGTCACCTTGACACCCGGTAGGAAATAACAGCCCAGCCAGGGTGTGTCACTTCCTGTGTGCGGCTACTCTGTCTTCGCCTGAAACCGTTTAGCTGTTGAGTTGAATGTCAAATACTGTACACACACCACACCACACCACACAACACACAGTTATTATTCATTAATTGACACACTGTCATGTAAGCAGCAATCATGCACACATGAGCACACATACTGTACACGCTTTAAATTCCTTTGTCATTATTAGGTAGTTGCAGATTTTCTCAGGCTCTGACAACATTGAGCTTTTTAAATTTCTGATTCAACAACACCAGAGCTGGAAATGATCAAATTATCCACATAATGGTTTTATGTAAGTGTCTCAAACTTTTAATACATTACACTATGCTTCCTTCCCTAAGTCCCACTCAAAGGATGACTAGCTGGCTTTGCTATTTTAGCCCATAAACTACAGTGCATATTAGGTGTACTCTGTGCCTCACATTACTGCCAACCCTTTTCAAATCGTACTGCACCCCAGGCTTTAGATGGAGAAGATTTCTTGCCTTTTTTTTTTTTGTAGATATTTAATTTCTGTCTGGTATGAAAAACAACTTGCTTTGATGTTTAATGGTTCATAGTAAAGAATTGTCTCAATTTTTATGTCAACTTTTATACTGAGTTACGGGATTGGACTTGTTTCAGATTCCTGTTGCTACATTCAAAGCCTCACTGTCAACACAGTTTTGAGTGTCAGCTATTGAATAACAGCCTCTTTGATGTAACAAGCAACCAGACTCATGTTCATGTTCATGATCATATTCTTTTCATAATATCCATATCAACTTTTCTTGTCTTTGGATTTGATTTTTCTCAACATAGACACAGATTATTAGCATAACAACTCTGAGTCCTCGGATGCTGAAGCATCTTTAAATACATCACCAGTTTAGAAAAAAGTTTCCAACTGCGTTATCACATGATGATAAAACCCCACTGCGGTATGCACTGTGATGGATCACCCATCTCAGGGAAGTGTCAAGTGTCTGCTGGTTGATTTTCTTGCTGCACTGAAATGAAGTGAAATTAATGGTTGTGTAGAAGGTAGGGAATCAGTCTTAAAAGATATGGTGCGCTTTGAAAAATGTTCTGCAGCTAAGTATACATGACTTGTACTTAATAGGATAAAACATGCATAACCACCAGTCAGGTAATTTAAGACCTGAGAGCTTGCTATTTGGGGGAACACATTTTATCTGACTGCCGCTCTCCTAAAAGAACTACCACTGGTGACATTTCAGACTCTTCTTTGCACTTTCGCTGGTCAGTTGTCTGGTTGGTAGGTAACTTAAAATGAGTAATTTAAGATGATTGGGGCATGATTACAGTTATGAAAAGTTACTTTGATTTCTGCTTATTTTACATTATAGCAACAATTTCAATCAGATCTGATGTAACACGGATGAGGTTTTATAGTACTGCTGTTTTGTCACGGAATATGTCTTTTTCCCCTGCTTTTAGAAAAAGGTGAAATCATTTTTTCTAAAACAGCTGGACTTAGTTTCTATCAAACATGACTCAAACAGGAGGGAATAGTGCTTTTGTTGGACTCTTTTCAGGCATGCATTTGCAACAGCAGCAAGGTGAATGTGGTGTACTGTATGCTCATGTTCAATGCAATGAAAGAGCAGGTCACCCAGTGCACCAGTGTGACTCCATGATGTGTTTTAAGGCAACAGTACTACTGTACAGCACAAAAGAATAAGCTGTATCAGGCCTCTTATTTGGTGGCAGTAAGAAAAATATAGACTATTACCAGACTTATGCAAGCAAAACGGTAACACTTTGTTCCTTGAACAATACATTTTATTGACTGCACTTTGTACTGACTGAAGACTTGTGTGAATGGCAGTGCCAGGGAGTGAGTGGATCAGATGCTGAGTCATGTCCTCTTTCATCCTCACTCTTTGCAATCACTCTCCACTGACAGCTGCCCAAGAAATGAACAAGTGTGCCTTTGCTTTCTGGTTGTTCAGCAGGGTGCTCACTTCATATTTCATTCCAACGCTGATTAATTCCCCAGAAGGAGGGAGTCAGACGTACCTTTGACTAAAACTGTTCTCCTTCTTCCGACAGTGGAGGGTGACAATTCTGTGACCTTCACTTCTGACATCCTGGCTCACCGTCCACACAACAGGGTTACTGGCTCTGGCTCCAAGGAACGCCACGCCATCCTTCAGCTTGACCCTGAAACACACACACATGCGTGCACATGTGCACAGGTTAGAAAGAAGAACTAAAATTAAATCAGATGATACTTGGAGTGTTGCCAGAAAAGCTCACAAATTTTGTTTTAGAGCCTCAATAACACACGTGGCCTCTTTTACTCGTCTTTCTTCTTCTCTGATGCACACAAAACATGTCAAAAGAAAGGAATTAAATGAGACGGTGCTTTAATTGTGTCTCGCAGAGGTCACAAAACAAACACTCATGGTCTCCCTCTCACGCTCAACTAGGTGCGGAACAAAACATCACATTGGACGATACTAACAGATTCATCAAAAACGTGCTTTAATAATGTAGAAGCACAAAACTGGAGCAAAAACAGCAGATAAAAAGAGTTAGTAGTTGCTAAGTCTTGAGAAAACTAGACTTTTCCTGGTTGACGAAATAAATCTTTTCTACTGGATCTTATCCATTTTGAACGGTACATACAGTATATAATAATCAAGTGAAGAAGATTAAAATGTTTTCAAAATTTTGCTTCAGGAAAGTGAGTCTGGCAGGTACAAGCCAAATTATTTCATTAGCTGTGATGAAACATAACATCAGCACAACAGATGGCATGTTGGCTGAGCTGAAACAATCAGAGTCAGGGGGTAGCAAGCTCAAATTAACCTCTGTGAAAGTTTGGTTATCACAGTGAGTGTACATATTGAATGAAGGGGTAGCCTTACATAACATGTCTTTTTGTACATCGTGTAATATCCCAACATTAGAAGCAACACAAAAGGCAGCAAGCTCCATTTCAGACAGGTTTTAGTCATCTTCCCCCACACCTGGGGTTTTAAAGGACTCTAATCACTCCTGCCTCCATGCCACCTCTGCCCCTGCCCCACCCTTTTCGTCCTTGTATCACTTCCATCACTCATGGTCACAGTCTGTGGGTGGCTGTACAGGTGCCGCAGAACCATGACCTCTTCCTCCTCCTCCTCCTGAAGTCAGAGTAGACTGACTACACTGTTGCTCTCCCTCTCCTCTGTCAGATGAAATTACCATGAAGCACATGAGCTGCTTTCACCACTTCCTTTTCCAACATGACAAATCGCTCTCGTTCAAACCATTGGTACAAATGGGGCAGAATATTTTATGTGGGGGGGGGGGGGGGGGGAGGAAGGGAGATGGCAAGAAAATGCAGATCTAAAGTAAAACACCTAGAGCACAAAAAAGGTGAGGAGAAAGAAACGTTTCTATTCAGTAAAGCGTGAATGCTGGGTAATTTCTCCCCACATCAAAATAATTGGAGACTGTCCTCGTTCTGAGACTGCGAAAGACTTGAAGATGAAGAAAAAAAAAAAAACTGAGCATTAACGGGGGGGATAATGACATGACAAACCATGCAGCAGTCCTTAGAAGAGCACAGTCATTTCATCTTCCATGTTCAACTGGTCCTCTTTGATCTTATCCCGGCCGCAGGGGCAGTAATAACTGGCCTCGTGTTGGTTGCTGCTCCTGACGAGCAAAGATAAAGGCCGCTGGTGTGGAAGATGCAGACAATAACTAGGAGGAGATGACTGATTGCCGTCTGCCCTCCTGTTTCCCAGTTGTCACCTTAGCCACGGCACGGTAATAACTACAGACTCAAAAGCAGATTCAGCACTGACAGTGGACTACGGGGGTAGCAACAATCAGCAAACGGCGACTAAACCCTTAGAGTATACTTTATGATGCATTGCTCAAACATCAAATTCCAATTTGAGGGTTGGAATGCTTTCGGACCCCATGATGATGCAGGGCAGCTGCTTCTCGCTCTCCCTTTTCTGCTCTTTTGCAAATTAGTGGTGAAAAGTTTTTGTGCTTGCATTAGTGCTCAGTTTATTGAACAATGATTGTTTCATTCATTCAATTAAGAAAAACTGATCATTTTTGAAAAAGAAGAAATTTTTGTGTTTAATCCGCTGGTCAGAGGAAGTGAGCAATTTCAGAAAATCTCTTTGGCTTCTGGGGTTGTTTAGTTATTATATTTGGCATTTCATAGAGTAAATGATTAATCAATTAATCAATAAATTAACTAGTCGTTTGATGGATTGATCAATATTGATTGATTAATTTCTTTCTTTCTTTCTTTCTTTCTTTCTTTCTCATGCTCCATACTTGCTGTATTTCTCTCACACTCATGTGCAACTTGACACACAAACCCGAGCTGTAACCAACAAGCGAGGGGGCTAAATTAACAAATGGCATTTTGTAAATGAGATTGGTTTGGCTAATATGATTTCTGGTGAGGGAGGACGAGGGGGGTGCGGGTGGGGGAGGCAATAAAGGAAAGCAATTTGAAGGGAGCGCCCCCTTTCACATGCATCAGCACATGAAGCTGCCTCATTAATTCCATGAAACCCTGCATCAGTGGGATGAGTATTTACAGATGAGATGAGGCTCCTCCTGATTGATGCTCAGAAATCACACCCCTGGATGGCCACTGCCCAAATAACATGTCAACACACCTTGCACTGACATGCCTCTTGCTCGCTGAATGAAATGCCCCAAGAACATTAATATTAATGTACTTTACACAGCAGGAAATTACATGGCATACAAACAATTCTGAATAACTTGGAATACTGTGTGAGACTGGGCATTTTGTGCCAGTAACAACATTTTAAACACTATACAGTGAAGACTTTAAACTACCAGTGTTTCAAGATAACAATAATAAAGTAACAATACATTACCAATAAAATCAAATCCAAATTCTACACAATTAGAATGCTGTAAAAAGTTAAAAGAAGACTAAGACTAAGTCTACAGCCATGCTAGTGGCTCTGTGAGGCTGCACAGGGACAGTAGTGCTTTCAGCTAAATGCTACTGTCAGCATGCTAACATAGGCTACTCGCAGTCAAAATGCTTACATGTTGGTTAGCAGTTATCGTAGTAAATTAGTATAGTAGAAAAAGTAATTATAATTTTTACCATGTTCTTAGTTTGCATGCTTACATTTGCTAATTAGTGCTAAACATAAAGTATATCTGAGCCTAGTTTTAAATTAGCTGGTAGCCTATTTTGTCCAAAATGTTGGGGAAAATCATATTTTGACTTGAGGATGGTGCAAGATGAAAAGTTAAGGGGTCACCAAAGGGATTACCAGTAATCCCGAGGGATGTATCAAAGTCTTTCATGGCATTCCATCCAATAGTTGTTGAGACATTTCATTGCAAACCTCAAATTTAAACCTAATGGTGCAGCTGGGAAAAGTCAGAGATCACCTAAGTGATTAGGATTCATCTTCTGGGCGCTATGTACCACATTTCAAGGCAAACCATCCTACAGTCGTTGAGATTTTTCAGTCTGGAACAAGGTAGTGGGCTGACAAACAGACAGGCCGACGTTGCCATCTCTAGAGCCTAAAAAGACATTGTTGATCAACCTTAAGTAGAGCCTGAAATCTGTTGTGTCCACGATACTGTTCAGTATCAAGACAAAACTAAATGGGAAAAAAAGTGATTCCTGATCGTACTGTACTCTTTGGGACCGCGTTAAGAGTTAGAGAGTAAGAAATACATCCAGCAGCCATTTGTAGACATGCAGTCAGTATGATATTAACTTCAGTTCTAAAAGGCAAAGGTAGCCATTATTATGACGATAAAATTTGAGTGTGTCTGGCAGAGTGAGTCTTAGAGGCTCACACAGGTATACAGAAAGGTACTGGAGACAAGTTGTGACAAATGCATATATAAGAGTTTTTGATTATATATTGAAAAATAAGTATTATATACCTGCAGTTTAGTACACACAAAACTGGGGCAGGACAGATTTGTGCTGTACTTGAAAACAAATGAAAAACAGGAAGCAGCACACCTCTCTGAGAAAATAACTGCACCCAATTTCATTGGACCCTATAATGATAATGACCGGATAGCATTCACAAAAAGGGTAAAATTACAGCAATGATGCATTACATGCTGTCTTTCAAAAACATGTTTCTTACTTGACACGCCTAAATGGGGCTGTCTTGGTTCCCATGACAATAAGTGAAGATGAAAAAAGACTTGAGACTGAAGAAGAGGAAGAACAAACAAGAGGGCGGTGTGTTTGTAAGGATGCTGGAGAAGGCAATGTCATGTAAAGGTCTTTTGTGGTTATGTTTTTATCTGAAACTTGGCTGAACTGTGATGCACGTGCTGTTCACGTAGAAACGCCCCCCTCAGTCTATGACTTCCACCCTTTTAGACAGGGGGAAAAAGGGAGGTGGGTTAGCTGCCATTGCTCCTATTGCCTTTTAAGTGCAGACATGTCTCCTTTGATGTTTTTACCTCTTTTGAATATCTCACTACTTTTCAATTGCCAGTCACCCATGCTAACAGTTACTATATATAGAGAATGCATTTTAACTGATTTCTCAGAGTTTTGCTCTATTCCTTTGGCAAATTATGTTAAGATTGTTATTGTTGGTTGTTTTAACTTACATAAAGACAACATACATGACAAAAGAGCCATTGGTTTTATTAATCTATCAGAAGACCTAGAAGATGTCTATGGACCACAATCATGGCCGTGCTTTAGAACTGATAGTTAGTAAGGGGCTAAAAGTTGAAATGTCATCAATTAGAGATGTCGCTCTAGCCGACCATTGATGCATTGAATTATTACATTGATTTTAGTGTGACTGTGACCATGCCCCGGGTTAATGCTGAACTGTGAAGAGAAAACACCTGAAGTGGCTCAAAGTTTTATGTAGCCCTTACAAACTCTCCCTTCATCTGTTGACAACCATTGACTGCCAAAGAAAAAGCAACAAAGAAACAAAACAAAAAACTGTTGAAAAGACAGTCACCACCGCACACCTCACGTATCTAGTGCATGTGCCAAAGCCAAGGGTGATGCTCAATGCTCATCACAGCAACAACGTCATCACGGATAAACTTGAATCTCAGCCAGAGGAAGAGTCACCATGTCACCATGTCCATACATGTCAATTTTGTCTTTTTTTTCCACAAAGTAGTTTGAATTACTTTTTTAAGTAGCTTTAGTTTACCAAACTAGACTTCTCCCTAAGATAGCTTTGCTATACAACTTCTTCCAATGTGTTTTGCAATTTGCGAAGCGATGCATTCAAAGTAGCTTCCCCAACAGCTTATCCCTTGTGTTTATCTATTTCACTGACTTTTATTTATTTCTAACATTTTATTGCTGGAATTTCTCAATCTTGCAAAATTCTATTCATTCTTGTCTATTTTTCTTTTTAGCTTTTTTTTCAGTGCTGTTTCAAACTTCCTCTGTGAAGCCCTTTTAGCATATTTGTATGAAGGGTGTTTAAATCAAGTTGAGCAGGGTTGAGTTGGTGAGCACAGGCATGGAAGGATGGCTTGGTGTTAAAGGTGTTTGAGCAGAGAGCGGCGGTAGTTTACACTGGCCCACCAGGCAGATTAGACAGGTGTTGTATCGGGGTGGATCAAAAAGTACAGATGGGGATGGAGGAAAACAGTCGAGAGAGGAGGAGTTGAAAAGATGGCTTGATTAAGACGCTAGAATAACAGCTTGTAGTCAGCTCTGGCATTTTCTGCCTGTTCTGGTTTTATATTACAAAGAATAAGAAAAAGATTTATTTTATGTTACTTCCCCCCACTTAACTTTAAGTTAAAAAACACAATAATGGAAATGAGAAGGAACAGGAAGAAAATGGTTCTCTGTACTGGCATCCAGGTGATAACAAATCATTACTGAAGATGGAGACTCAGAACTGAGAGGAGCTAATCACACACCAACATCCACACATACATGACACGTACACACACCTTAGTCTGTGTCTACATCTGATATAATGTTAACTCATTGGGAGCGAGTGGGCTAGTGGACAAAGCTAACCTTTAGCAGAGATAAATGAAAGCGAGAACAATTGCTCTGATATCAGCTGCGCCACAAAGGAACCACCTTTGGTTCCTCCATCATAGAGTGGCCACTGCAAAGGGAGAGCCACATGGAGAAAAGCTGCAATACAGACGAGTCACAGTACATTCATATATAACCTGCACCCAGGTTCTGAGGCGTCATTAACTAATCCCGCTGAAAAGCTTGAAACCAGTGAAAGAAAAAGCCCCTTAGCTCACAAATTGGTCTGTTGGTTAGTTAGATAAATGTGAAACGTGCAATAATTCATGGTTTAGCATATTTTCCAAATTAATTTCAAAAAGGTAGTTTAGCTGAATTCAATTTACTGACAGCAGCTGAAATTGGCTAAATCACATTGAGCTACTTTAGCTGGCCCGTGTCCCTTAATTCTCAAACACCTGCAGCTAAATCCAGTTATGAAATAAACACGCAAGCTGTTGGGCTTGCTTTATGTTCTCTCCCTCCCACTCTATTCCTCTTGCTCAAAAACAAAATAATCTCCATCACCTCGGGGTAAAATTAAATTAGATGGTAGCCAATGACAAGTGAACCAGGCTGGGAGCTGGTTCAATAAATTAGGAAGGTGAAACAGGGCTGTGCTGGAGATGCTCCGAGTCAATTAGCTGAAGAATAGTTGTCGGTGAAGTGTTTTTAGGGGCGAGCGGACACAGGCAGATGTGGAGATAAAGAGAGAGCTAATTCAATTAATGAGTTTGATGCTGTTCTTTCCATTATCAGAGCTAGTTAAAAGTGCTGGTGCATGACAACGCTGCAAACGGAGGACAAGATTAACACTATCAGATAAAGACGCTCACCAGACAAAGCTCATCTCCCCCCATGCATTCTGTCGCGTTTCTCTCCGTCTCACCCTTTGCTCTCACTTTCAGCACGTCTCTTTTCCTGTCTCTAGCGTTTCCCTCTGAAACACGCTGCTTCCTTTACTGTACATACCCACTCAAGCCTTTCTCATATCGCTATCTATCATCCTCCTTCACCAGAGCTCGTCGTCTAGCTTTGGTGCTCTGCCCTTTTGTTTTTTTATTTTCGAAAGTGAATTGGAGATCCTGCACACTGTTGGGCGCTCTCGCTCCCTTTATTTAATCACTTCATTTTGGCTGGAAACCTTCATCAGGTAAATTGAGGGTCTACCGACTGAAATGAGAAAAAGCGAATGGTGTTTTGAAAGTTTTTAGCCACACTAGCAGTGAGGCTCAAGGATCAGCTGGTCCAGCACTCAGCAAACATATCAACAACTTGGTGGTTCACCATGAAACTTGGTACAGGCATTCATGGACCTCAGAGGATGAATCCTGCTGACTTTTGTGACTTTTATCCCTCTAGTGCAACCAGTAGTTGACAATGGTAGTTCACTATGAAATGTCTCGACAAGTTTTCAAAGGACTGAAATGCAATTTGGTGTAGATGTAAATGTTTTTCATTCAAACAGTTTGGTTTTCTTCACAATGAGGGCTATAGCCTCACAGAGATGCTAACATGGCAGTAGACTTAGTCCTGCTCATTTTTTAATAAAGGCCCACTGTCCCTGTGCTGTACTTTATAATACTACTCAATGTGCTTGAGAAAAAAAATCCATGAACAAATCCATGAACTTTTAACTTTCAGAACGAGCCGAAAATAGTGGGAATGGACACTGTATTTACACCTATACACTGCAATCCAGTACAATAATCTTGCAACAAATACTAGCCAAGCTGTAGATACCATCGGTGGTACTTTGTCAAACTTGTGCAGAGAGGGATCTCAGGGTTTAAAATTCTCACCAGAAATAAAGGACAATTGGAAGGATGTTTTGTGATGTATTCAAGCAGGCTATCATCACCTCACCTTCATCCACTCCCTCTAAATTCGTCTGGATGTGGCTGGAAAAGTGCTGTTGGAAAATGAAGCTTCATGAGGCTCATCCTGTCTTTCACTTTACCCTTGTGAAATGTCAATTTCACTTCTTGCTGCCATTGACCGCCTCCTCATCTCTCCATTCTTTACAGATCAATATTTGTGTGATCCAGACCAGACAGTGAATGGATGGGTAACGTAGCTGTAAAGGGTTAAAAGCTACATATCTATCAAGGGACAAAGATGATCAATGGGAGTGCCCCTTAAAGTGCTACTTAGTCATTTCACCCTGGAGTGGATTGTATTGAGTGCTACTTAACTGAGAAGATGCTGACTGTCACCAAACAGTCGACATGTTTACAGTCAGGTAGCTACACACAGACCTGTGCTGTCCAAGAAAAGAGTAAAAGAAAAACAGCATATGCTTTTCACACACACAGAGGAGAGGAGCTGGCTGCCTTCAGGCGAATTCTCTCTACATCTATGTCTGGATTCCTGAAAAACACACAGTGCGGTGATGCCTCATGTAACGCCTAACATCTCCTTCACAGTCTTTTTTTAATTAAAAGGAAGAGCAGGCAGATGACTGGCATACGGAGCTTGGACCTGAGCTCTGGGAACAAACTCGCACCTTTTTTTAAATAAAAAAGCAGAAGAAATAACTGTCAGTGGCGCGGCTGACTTCAAATGAGAAGAGGTTCAAAATGTGTGCTGGCCATAGCCTCATGACATGAACGAATCCATGACAGATCAAGAGCAATCATATGGGCAGGAACACTGAGAAATGAATTCAGAGAAGCCCCTGAGCTTCTCCACGGAAAGGAATATTTCATTTGAAAACCTGGGCAAGGTTACATATTAAATGCATCTTAGTGCTGAGAAAATCATTATTTCACTGTCAGTGAATAACAAATATCATTTGGATCCCAAAGCAGTATCATTATAATCTACAGTCACAAAGACTAGTTTACTCTTTCACTCATTCAGCGAGTGATCAACATCTGAACAATGAATAAAATCAATAGCGCTATAACTGTGAAGAAAAGAAAAAGGAAAAACAGAGACTGGAAAGCAAATGATCATTTCAGCAGTGAAGTTCAGAGTGTTATGAAGGGTTTCACATTAAAAAGAACAAATTAATCTGACACCGGCTTCATATATTGAACATTAAACAAATGAGCCTAATGGAATCCTTAAAACATAATTTTGTAAGTAACAGCCTGAGGAATGCTATTATAATATGATGACGAGATGGCACTAATGTGGAGCCCATTTCTGCATAATGCATTGCTGCTGTTTTTGGGCCAGAATGCAACCCATACATGAGCCATCACAGAGGGGGTGTAGGATGTAATTAAGGCATTATTGTCTTAAGAATGGGAGACAAAGGAAGAAAACGAGACCAAAAATAATGGGAAATGAAATTGCTGCTCACAAAAAGTAAAATTTATCAAAGCCAACAGCTTAAAGCAGTCACTGACTTTGTTTTCTTTAATCTGCCCCAAGCTCTCATTATCGCCTTATGTCACATTATAAGCTTATTTCTAAAAGTGTAAGAAAAAAAAAAATGTCAAAGAAAAAAAAAGGCAAAAAAGACTGCATGATATTCTGAATAAAGGAACAGGCTGGATGTGGGTGGGTATTGACTGAAATAACAAGGAGCTCCTTGTGTGTGCAGCGACTGTGCACATGAAAGCAGGCCAACGGGATGATGACACTGAGGGGCATGACAGCGCAACACCCACTGTGGCCAAATGCTAGTCACCTCCAGTAAATCACAGCCCGGTTCTCCTCACAGCGCAAGACTCAAAACGTAAAATTCAAGAACATTACCAATCTGGTGCCCTACATGTTGGGTTTTTCGACCCTCATTTGAGGCACGGGATTTGTAGAGCAAGCACGGGATTTCAGATTAACACAAATTTGTGTCACGATGGTTTTCCTTTTTATTTTTCATGTTTGCATTAATGTACACCAAGCAGTGTACTAAAAACTTCCAATTTTTCATTCGCTTTAATACTGGATTTCAGGAACTCACTACCAGTGCTGCTGTAGATTAGCTGAAGGAATGAGGTCATGTTGTCGCAGACAGAAGCTTGATCCCTATGGCTGCCATTTGAGTGGAAGCCTAGCCAGTTAAATAGGGGATAGGGAAAACACATGCAGACACTGCTTCCAGTAAAACCTATTTGACATAAGGTTGCATCCAGGGGATAAAAATTAGACTTTGCATTGGCTCTGTTGGTTCGGATGGATGATCCAGGACTGATCCAATATTTGGATGGACGCAGAAGGGGGCCAAGCAGTATAATCTCAGTATGTAGTGGAACAGATTATGGCAAGTTGGTAAACCTGATGTAGAGGAAGGGTTATGCAGATTAATTAACACCGATGCTGTCAGTTGGTGCAGTAACAACTGGGCACAGCAGGGAGTAGTCAAGTCAATTCTTTTTAAACGGCCCAATATCAGAAACTCTCCCCAAAGGTCTCTAAAGTGTGTACAGCGTGTGACATCCTTTATCGTGCTTTCATATTAACGTCAACTTGACAGGTGAGGAAAACATTTTAATGGCACATTGTGCAAAGCATTCAGTTCTAAACTCATTAACTCGCACACATTTGCTTTTAAGCCGTGCTAGCGCCACAGACAGTGCTGTGCAAGTTCACACAAAAAGCTAGCTCAAAGTTCAGTTCACCCAGATTAAAATGAACTAGATCATGTCCATAGTTAACAATTTTGAATTTAGAACTAAGTTGACAGTTCCAAAAGATAAACTAGTTCATGTCCATGTCTTTTTTTTTTTTTTTTTTTTAAATGAGCAGCGCTTCACTATTCTTTTTCAGTGAAACCTCCTCCTACCCTTCCATCCCCAACCCCTAATCATCTCCACATTACTGTACACTGCTACAGTCACAGACAGGGGTTACTTTTAAAAGCCGAGAAAAACCAATGTGATATGTTTTACCACTTAAACAGTCGGTTTACAAATGTAATTCAGCTCTATGTGCATTGTTTCTGCATAATAAAAAAATGTATATCTGCAAGATAGCTGCGTCATTTGAAGTGTGAGCACTAGACATGCTGGGTGCTGTAAAGCCTTGAGTGCCGCCGTAAAACACCGTCTGATGTTATTTGGTGCATTGGCACCAGAAATCAGGCTAGTGTCAACTTAGTGTGTTATTATCAGGGGTGGATTCAGCAAGTCTTATGAGCTCAACACATGCAAATGCAGTACAGTTGTAAACATAAAGACGTGTCAGTATCAATACAGGCGTATAAGTATCCTATTACAATTGCATGATTTGTGATTCTGATTTCCACTATGGCGGCCATACAGTTACATTATGAATATGAACGTTTTAGTTAAAAATGAATAAAAATTTACGGTACTGTCAGAAAACCGCTTTTGCAGCTTGCACATCAAGGAGAGGAGGAATACAAATTCATAATTGCCATATGTATGCAAATTACATCAATCTGAAGCCATTACTGAAACAATTAATCTTTGGCAATCGCTAAAACATTTTAATCATGATCGTTACAAATGGTTGACTATTCATTATGCCCTCTAATTAGATCATAAATTGTATGAATACACTGTTGTGGGAGGTTTTGAAGGATGTGACACGCTGGGGACAAACACAAAAGCCAGCTAGGACTGATGAAGGCTGCTGCTTTATTGGCGCTGAGAGCCAGGGCTGCTGAGAGGGGATTAAATGCACATTCGCTCCTGACTTCATCTATGAGTGATTAATTGACTCCATAACAGTGGGTTTGAGCCGGCAGATGTTTGGTCACGTGATTCAGGTGATCAGGATAAGGGGTCAAATGTTACAGTATGTCATTCAGCCGTCCTGTCGTTGCGGACTATTGGTATTCCTGTTGCCATTGATTAAATGCTACCTGCTGGTGTTAACTGAGCTGAGTGAGCCCTGGCTGGCAGCAATAGGTACATTCATGGTCTGAATGTCATGTGCCACTGTATTTGTCAATGTTGTGAGCAGGAAGTACAGTAAGTGTTGGAGTGGCAACATGAGGGATGACAGCCAACATGCTAACCCAGCATTTCAGACAACGTCTGTCTGAAAACTGTCACAGTAGTGCCACAAAATGTTTGCACAAAGTGAGAGAATTGACTCTTGCTGAGGAAACCCAAACTCCAGAAAAAAAATAAAGTCCATCTTGGTTTCAGTCATAGTCCCAAGGTTGTGTTCACATGAAGTCTCAGCTATCCAGAGACAAAATGAAAGCAATTCTCTAAAAAGTCCACACACTCTCATCTGCATTTTGCCATATGCAGATTATTGCAAAACCCACAAGTGAAATTGCAGGTAAATCAATTCAGGCCTGATCTGTAAAAGCTGGCATGTCAACCAGTACATTAGCTCCATTTGCACTCCATTATTTGCACCAGTGGGCACTGCTGAACAGGCACCATCAGCAGGCTCCACTACATACAGGGAAAGAACCCAAGTCTCTATAGTCATCTGGGCAGGGGGTAAAATTTGTGTGTGAGGAATGTGAAAGGTTTAGTGGTGATGGAGAGAAAGAGAGGCAATCAAAGAGAAGATAGAGGAATGATTAGGGGGTTGAATACTTGACTTTGATGACGGCCTGGACAGAAAAACAACAGATAATCTCTGCTGGCTGCTGTGATTTTCTTTTCTTTCCAAAGGATACAGAAAAAGTAAGAAAGAGGGACTTTTTTTGTTCGAATCTTTGTTTTTGAGTAAAATACTACCTTACCTCTCTCCTTGCAAGCCAAAAACAAAAATCTTGACAATCAAATGGGGATTTACAGATACAAATGTTTTTTTGTGTGTGTATTTTGCAAAATGGAGCTCTGTTATCAGTCATCATGAACAATATCTAGTTTCTCCCGCTCTCTTTTTTCCCTCAACATCTCGAACTTATTATTTTTCTCCCAGCTTCCCTCACAGGGACCTGATCAGAGACGTGAGACTCAGTAGATCTATAAAGAACAACAAAGCTTTCTCATCACTGTGTGTCTGTGAAAAAGTAAATAAATTTGTTTTTTTTTTTGTCTTTTTTAAAACTGCACAGCACGTATTTGTGTGTACACTGGTTTTGCATGCAGCTTAGAGCAAGTCAATAGTATTGGAGCCACATACTGTATTTAAAAAAAAAAAAAGGGTTAAAATACTAAAGTAAGAGTTTAGATCAACTAATCAGACAAAAAAAAAGAAAGTCAGACTAATTGCTTAGCAGACGGTAAACTGCAATGAAGTCAACTTAATATGATCTGTTTACTGCGTTAACATCCATACAAGAAAACTTCATCCTTACAAAATGGTTTCATCATGCACTGTTCATGGTGTACATTTCAGAGAGGCTGCAGTAGCTTATTTCGCAGTCGCTGGAAAGTGCATGCTTTACATCACCAAAGGCAGGGTGAAATTTAGGGCTTATTTGCAAGCTGACCGTGGACTTCATGGCAGTCTCATACACACAGAAAAACACATACCCTCAGTTTATATGCTGAGAAGACATGGATTTTTTTTTTTTTTTTCACAATGGATACAGACCAATGTGCTGCTTTATTTGATATTTTGGGCTTTCATTTCAGCCCCAGAGAACAAATATTTGCTCATAATGCAACTGTTACTCTTTTGCTTGTTCCTGTTATCATGTCAGTGCTTCCAAGGAGAGCAATTTTGTAAGAAATGAGCCCATAGCAGCTTATTATGACCAATAGCTATGTTTTATTGTTAGGCGACCTCTAGCGGCTGTAGTAATTATGACTGGAGCAAAGGACGAAGTCGGGTGACGTAGCACAAAGGATGAAAACTGTTAGGGGGAGGTTGAGGTGGATGGATGCGTCAACAAAACACGGGACTAACATATGAAACCACTGTTCATTTCCTGTTCAAAACCAATAGTTGTCCGTGTTTCTTTTGACTGTCGACTGCATGTTTATTCTTCTAACCGTAACAACAAAGGTCATCTAAGCTTAAGGTAGTACCAACCAAGTAGTTTTATGTAAACCTAACCAAGCCGTGGCTGTTCCATGAATTTAATGGAGTGTTTATTATTGTAACCATGACGACGAGGTCCTGCAGGCTGCCGCCAGTACACTCCGTGTCTTTATTATTGTAAGCGATATTACAAATGTCCAGTCCAGTGGAAAATGTAAACATAGGCCTTTTTATATGTTTGACCAAACCAACAGTGGTATTGTATTTCTGCTGAGACTCAAACATAGATCAACTCATGTATGATTGACCTGATGCTCCCATCTGTACACACATAAAAAAACACTTGCACAAACTTGTACCGTAAGTGCAGGCTGTGTCATGCCCTTGCTCCATTTTTCATTTCCCCTGCAGGAGGCTGATCCCTTCCTCAGTGTGATGCAGCAGCACAGTGGCACCAGGGGAATGGGTAACTGCTGGTATTTTTAACAGGGATGACCAACTCACTTCTCTCCTGTACGTTAGCAGTGCTTATCAGCCAGCTCCATGCCCTGACCACCGCTTCCACTTCACAGGGCCACCAACACCTCGACTGCCACTGGATGTTTACACTGATCCCTTCATAGAGGACTCCCTTGGGCTGCTCTCTCTGTTTGTGAGTGTGTTTGTGTGTGTGTGTGTACACGACTCCCCTGGGCCACAACACAGCTTGTCTGCACTGAGCCTCGTCGAGCGACAATGCAGAGTCTGTTCCTCCAGACCACAGTCAAACACAGTGTGCCAGGGGAGGGGAAAGTGTTAGCAAGGACAAGTGGTCATTCAGGCCTGAACCACCTTGACATGAAGAAAAACTATAAGGAATAATGATAAATTATTGCTGATAAGTAATTGTACTTTGAGAAACGTATGTTACACTCTATATACTCAATTCTACATTTTTTATATTTAGGTTTTCTAAGGCTTGCAAATTATTGAGTGAACACATCCCCCACCATGGTTCACATTGTGGTTTGGCTTGAGTATGGCTCTGACCATAGTCTATGAATAGGACATTAAATATCATAGCAAATGACTATGGATTTAACAATTAAACTGCACTTTAAACTCACTCTAGTGAATTTGCCTCTTTGGTTCAATTTGTTTGGGCTGGTCTGAAAGCTGTCATTCACACTCAAACTTGGCACAAATTCAAAAGCTAAACTATTGTTACACCCATCTGATTGTGAACAGTTACCTAATTGATGGTCAATATATGTACAGCCTATATTTGTTGCATCAGAAAGTGAAAAGGGCTCAAAGTAGAGGTGTGTTAAGCTCATGTCCCACATTGTGTATTTTAGCATTTCCCTAATAAAAGGTGAGTGAAATGATTCTCTCATAATATTATGATTCAAAATGCCTCTGTCCCATTTTCATCCATCCATCAGTATTTATTAGTCCAGCTGCAGTCTTGACACAATCTGTTAATTTTTTCAGGAGCTCTATGTGACACCAGAGAACACAAACACAGCCACTCATTAGGTGCAGGAAAACGCTGCAGGCCCTGCTGTCAATCACCGGAGTTTGATTTGACCACCTGCAGAGTCGATGATGCAAGGTGACACTCACGAACACGTTCAATGAATAAGATATAGATCAGATTGATAACAGATTGAGTAAGAACTAAATTGCAATAGTGCATCATTTTTTTTTTTTTTCTTTCTCCCCTTTGGCCCGGATCCAACTGACATGATCGATGAGTGTGAGAGCTCAGATTTACTCTGGAGGGTCCAGATTCAGAAACACTGCCCTTAGATGTATTTGCTCCACGATTTGCTTTGTCAAATCCTGCAGATGTAAAAAGCTAGAGCTGTAGCTGCATGGGTCTTTGCTGGCTCCAAAGCTCCTGTTAGGAGTGATGTGGGGTTTTTTTTTAATTTTTTTATAGTTATTTCTGCAGAAAATGTACACCAGGTAATGATTATTTTTTTAATACTTATTCATAAGGAAAAGCTTACGACATATAAAGCGGATATTTATGCCAACAGGGTAGTCTGTGATGATGTGGGGCGATGTTTTAGTTGCGAGCCACACTCAACATATCATAAACGTTTGAGGGTAGGGTTTTTTGTTAAACATACTGACATCTGCTCTTGAGTCTGTTAAGTAGCACTTAGCTAAGCACTGAGCAAGCAATCAATACGCTGCAGCCAAAAATGAAAACATTTTTGCTAAAATTGGGCCGTGCTTGAAAGTCCGCCATTAGTCACTCAGCTAAAGAAAAAGAAAAAAAAAAACAAAACACAAGCAGCCACTGAGGACTCAACCAGCCACTTTGCATTTAGTTCTCCCTTGCTTCCTGTTGCTCACTCTACTCGGCTCGATTTCACTCTCAGGTCTTGACACCGGCCAGCAGGAAGTGACCGAGACAGGCCTGTAATTTTCTCCTCTGGCCACATTAATTAGCAAAAGCCTCACGCAAACGGATCAAGATCCAACATCACACAAATAAATATGTACTTTCACACATTTTTTTCTCCATAGTTTCATGACACATTAAGAAGTTTGTGTGCTCACATTCACTCACACACACACACATCTGCAACCGTTTTTTCTTTTTTCTTTTTTTTTCACTCACTCGTTAGATCAGAAAACAGATCTTGAGCGCTGAAACCTGCAAAAACACCTCCAACATAACAGCTTTTCCCATCCCAGTTCTGTTGAAACGAGTTGCTAATTTATGCTGGTGTTTGAGGAAAATGACAAGGAGGAAAATGCAAACGTTGGATGAGATGGCGGGTGAGGAGGTGAGGGTGACGCGGGGCTGTAAACTTTGCAGAGAGAGCTGAAGGTGAGCGAATCTGTGAGACTGAGGTGAACTTCAGGTGGCTCTTCGCTGCAACCCGATGAACTCAATTATAAAAATAATGCTCCTGGTACAAAGCACTATTTTAGTGTTTGCTTGGCATTTCCGTCCATAATTTTTTTCTTTCAACTTTATCGCCTAACTGTCAGGACCAACTTATCCACACCGGAGCAGAGTCAGTCGTGACCCCCAAATCGAAATGCGTCTCCTCGCCTTAAAACGCACACACACACGCACAGACTGCTGTTGTGTTTCCAGTGAGTGAGTTTCTCACAGAGCTATCAGGGTGAGCTACATGAAGGTCACTGCAGTCTGGACATGGAGCTGTGACCCTGTCCTTGGAGATGGCTTGTAAATGGACTGAAGCACATTTCGTGTCTCTCATGAATACGCTAAGTAGCAACTAAAGCTGTTGAAAAAAGTGGGGGAATTGATTTGATGTGTTTGTGTGGGTGCACAGTCTGTGCTTTTGTGTCAGCTTGCATGTCAGGAAAGAGAGACAAAGAGAATCAGAGTGAATCCTTGGGGCCACAACACAGCTCATCTGCACTGAGAAAAGTGGAGCGACACTGCCAGATCTCCCCCAGAAAAGGGCCGACTGGAGAGTGAATAAGGTGAAATGGTCATAGAGGACTTTACAAGCCTTTACATAAATGGTAAAGTGTCAGGAGAGCAGATAGAAAAACATACACCAGCATTCTGGACTGATGCTCTCCTCCAGGGTTTTGTGAAGCAGCATCTAGTGCCCGACAGAGACGACAGTGGAGGCTCAAAGACTGCTGTGCAAAACACAAAGGGAGCTTCACTCCAGGGTGAAGGCACCGTTTTCTGTTATATTAGAGTTGAAAATGAGGAGACATGAAAAATGTTGTCATTCAGACTCAAACTTTACCATCATCTCCATAAAAGCAGAGTTCAGTGTCACACAGTAATGTTTTTTTCTTTAACAATTTATAGTCTATCAGCCTGTAAGCACTCATCTCTAAGGCATGCAGAGTAACACCCAGTTTTTGCAGAATTATTCTCTAACAAATTTTTTCAAGGTTGCCATCCCTTAAAATGAGTTTAATGAAGGAAATATTATCAATTCAAAATGCTAACGTGATCTATATTTACAGTTTCAGTGATGTACAATAATTATATTAATTTGACCATTTTAATTAGTTATTCCTTTATTTTTTCACGTTAAGCAGCTGCACACAGAATCTGTTACCAATCACCATTATGAAGAATAGATATTATGTACTATACATAATGATCTAATGATCTGATACTTAATACTCAACATATTAATAGTGCCTCTCTTTAAATGTAGCAAATTCATAAACATTTAAAATCCATTAAGAAAAAGAAAGACCATCTTTAGCTTGTTTGAACTTGTTTGTTTGCAGGCTGATCTGTTTGTATAAGGTTAATCATACTGACTGACGGCCCTTTGACATTACATGAACAAAAAACATCTTTAATCAGGTTTGATCCACTTACTGAAAGGAAAGTTCTTGACAAAATGAAGAGAAATTCAGCAGAACAACATAATGAAATCTGTTCATCTTGATCAAATAAGGTATATCTCTTATTTATCAAACTGCAGGCATATACAACCGTAATTATTTTTAATTCACAGGAAACCACAGCGATTCTAGGAAATCTCAAAGTCGTGAAATTAGTTCCCAACTTTAACTTACTTTAATCTTTTACCACAAGGGATAGTTGCATCACCTTTGGTGCATTGTTAATGAGAATTTCAGGCAGAACTTGAAATTAATTAACCTATAATGGAAAATGGAAGTAGGAAAAAAAACGGACTAATAAAACTCATCCTTTGTGGATTAAATCGACAAAACCAAAACGTGCTTTTGTTAATCTAAAGTAAAAATCGACACTTACTCTTATCTGGCACAGATTACTATTATTTAGTCTCCTATGCTTCAAATCACTTTCCTCATTGTTGGTACTTATGCTTAATGCACTGCGACTTTTTAAAGGTACTACATGGAGTTTTTGACCTTGAGTAGTGCTATGGAGCAATGTTTGCTTTACTCCATCAGACACCTGTACTACAGAGTAAGTTCAACAAAACCAGGATATTTTTTTGTTTTCTGGCTTCAGTTAACCCAACCACTGCAGTCGCACAACGCTGGTTATCAGCTTGGCAAGTCAACCCAGGCTTTCCCGAGTGCATTCACATACGAGGGGAGGTGTCTGTAGTATATGACC
The DNA here is from genome assembly GCF_021018895.1 of Seriola aureovittata. Classification (NCBI taxonomy): domain Eukaryota; kingdom Metazoa; phylum Chordata; class Actinopteri; order Carangiformes; family Carangidae; genus Seriola; species Seriola aureovittata. The sequence continues at coordinate 10,606,242 of NC_079381.1, read as the reverse complement.
AATCACCAACATGGACAAATCTACTGACAGCAGAGTTGGATACTCTACAAATAAAGAGCAAACTATAATCGACAAATACTAAGAAGTTGAACACATAATCCAGGCTGAAAGCAACACAGTTGCTGCTGCCAAATCACCAACTATGTGAATGCGAATGATAATAGACTTGTAATATCACTACCCCATCATTAGGGGCAAGTAAATGTGGCTATAATCCCATTTTTGTATTTCATTAAATTCATGTGCTTTGATGTATTATCGCTTGTATGACAAGTTTAGCCTTATTCTTTCAGCTGTAACCCTGGTAGCGACAAACAGACTCGGGAGCAAAAAAGTATAAATATAAAAACATAATTCAAAGCAATAAGTACTTACTATCGTATCTTATGAGTACAACTTGTACAAGGCTTTAGTGCTTCAATAAGTCTCTGTTGTAGGGTGATATCAGTATAGAAAACCACAATGGAATGGCTTTGACATTGCTTGAAATGAAGAAGACAGGAGGGGGGCCCTCCTACACAGGAGTGCACTCCTACTGAGGAGCTGGCCCTCTGCAATAATGGGGGTCACTATAAAAAATTGACAGGGAAAGCCAAAGCGGTTTGCCGGTCTCTGAACACTCTTGCCCTCCTAAGGAGGGAACCTCTGCAAATGATGATGCCTTTTTCCAAGAGAATTGATTGGTCTGGAGACGATGCTTTTATATGCGTTGATCTGTTATTTCAAACATAACCTGCTCCGCCGCAGGTTAAGTGTGCAGCATAAGTTACCATGGCTTTGTACCCTGGGTAGAAGTAAACCACCATCGTAACCCTGGAAACCCAGGTTTAAACCTCGCTTACCCCAAGTCCTGCTTTGTAGCACAGACCTCAGGTATAGCACCTTTTACCATACCCAACATTTTTAATCATAAGGGAAAGTTGCATCATGTTTTTGTTATTGTTGATGTGTATTTCAGCCGGTGCTTGAAAATTTCAGTGATGGAAATAGGAAGGGAAACGTGTGGAGAGGACACTCATTTTTAAAGTAACTAAATCACCTTAGAAACGAGCAGCTGAGTCATTAAGTTGAATGGCAGTGAACAGGAGAAACTTGTCACTTGTCAAAGACACCAAATGTTAACATCAGTCAAAAAGACACAAGACACTTTTTCAAAACACAGCCCATAAATTCAAGTCAAAATGTCCCAGATTCCCAACAGCTCTCCATCAGAAATAGATGACATCAACTGTGGTAAACTGAAGTTCACCCTGTCATTTAATCACCAGCTCTCTGATGAAATACTGTATGAATTTCATCTTGTGAGGTTTATTCTCATGTTGCTATTGAGTGATGTTTCCTTTGTTAAGTTTGAGTTGTTTTCCAAATTAGTGCACACACAAAATGCGTCTAATGAGTGCGTGACGATCAGTTACACAACCTTCGCTTTTTTTCTTAACCCGTAATTCTGTTTTCATCTTTTCATTCCCTCTTTTCTTTCCCTCACTCCACCCAGCGGGGCTGCCACTGACGTAAAAAGAAGCACACGGCGCACACGTACCACACGCACAAACAGAACGCAGCCACATCTGTAGACATATGTGGACGCACACGGACACTTGCATCATTTCTCTCAATCTGCGCGCGCACACAGACTGACACACACACACACACAAATCCGAACCCCCCCGAGCAGATCAAGGCTTATCCACCCACAGTGGTGGTAACCCTGCAGGATGATGAAGGCTTGGATCCAAAGTACCAGCTTATATCTGCAGATCAATGGCTGACCTCCCAACCAGCTACAGCCAGACCGACCAACACTACACAGCTTAAAGCCCAGCCAAAGGCACTGCTCCAAGCTGCATGCTGAATATTATATCAGTCTAATGATTCTCCCCTGAAGCCCAGACTCTTGTCAGTTTGTCAGTTCGTTTTTTTCTCTGTTGCTCTCTCTAGGTCTTTGTCACTACTTTTTTTTACTTTTTTTTTTTTTTTTTTGTCACTGCCTCGAACTCTGTATTTCTGCTTGAAGACGACCTGTTCTGGGAATGAAAGCAAAGCACATAAAACAGCAATATTTTTGGAGGAGCAGAAGGTGAATTTTAACATTCTGTAATGTAACTATCATCCCCAACGCAAGCGATTTGAAATGTATGAAACCAGGAATGATACTGTCACTCTTGGAGACTATGGAGGGCTTCTGTCAGATACCGAGATGCCTCAAACCTCTTTGTCCAAAGACGTTCCTGACTGGCTATAGAGTAAATACAATTTGAAGAAAACACACAGAATGATCACGTATAGCAAGAGAAAATATACGTGTCTGATATTTTGCAAATGCTGTTTTCTTGTTTAGCCCTGTTGTATTGAAAGGTGATTTAACATTTCAACTGGCTGAGTGAGGGGGAGGGGGGGCAGTGGCAGTGAGATTCACACATTGTGACATTTTGAGATGTTTTGTGTAGAACATTGACGCCCCGTTGATGTCTCTTAAACTATAACGGTGCTGGGAAAACAGATATGCTTCAGTTTGAATCAGTACAGGTGTCTGTAAGGAGACTGTCCTTCCTAGAAGAACGACATCATCATTTAAGCTCACGTCCAAAACACATCACACGTTTACGTTGAAGCGGCAGAGTCCTCTAGCAGTAGGAGTAGCATGCTGTATTAGTGGCACCAACAGTAATACCATAAGGGAACACTAGGCATGAGATCTGATCTATTTTCTACTGACTTACACATTTAGCTACATGTAAAATACATGCGACAGTATTGAGGCTGAGAGGATTCAGTGTAGACACTGATGGAGGACTGTAGCTGCTACTGCTGTGCTGATGACACAACACACAATACAGAATGTATACAACACAATAGCCAGTGAAAGAAAGAGCCAGGTGTCCCGGTGGTGTCGTCATAATCAGATAAAATGCCCAGAATTGGCAAGAATTTGGCATCTCATGTCCCATTTCAGGTTTAATATTATTATTGTTGTTATTGGTAGTAGTGGTGGTGGCAGCAAGAGTGTGTAGCATCCGCATCGTCATACCTCTATTGGTGAGAATTTAGAATTTTTGGGGGTAGGTCTTGAAAAACATTTCTTCTGGCAGTCTTAGTCTTGTTCTACCATTATGTCTAGAAGTTTGTACAAGCACAATATTTGTGTTATATGTCTTTTTTTTTGCCTTTAAAAGACAGGGATGTGAGCTATTACAGTACTGGACTCTTTTGAATGAGCAAGAGGTAGAAAGCTGAAGCAGGAAAAGAAAAAGCGCCACTAATCCTCAGTCAACAGGCACAGGGGTAACAGGCTTGCACAGATGACACCAGGCCAACTGCCACGATCAGGCGCTGGTGAGCTCTCTCCTTCCGCTGCGCAAACACATCCTTGCTATTTAGGGACATGGCTCCCTTCATTTTTTTTTAAGCCAAAGCAAAGCACGGACTGTAGTTTAAACTGTTTTTTTTTTTTTTATGTCATCTCGGACAGTGCTTGCCTTTAAATGAGGAAGTTCCCTTCCTTTGTTTCCACACACAGATTAAGTTTTAATGATTGAGATTTGGGAATAAAACCAGTTGTGGCACTGTTCACATGGGGTAGGTCATTACTCAAACACATTTTGTTCCATGGGGCAAACAACAAATGCTTTTTTACTTTGAATTAACTAGTAGGAAAATCATTTTGGTGTCTTTGCTTGTTTTCTGTCTTTTACACTCTCTCGTCTACTCTGACTCCCTATTTATTGTTTGTTTGACTGTGTTTCAATCTCTGTGTATATCTCTAACCCCACTGTGGGTGAAGCAATTTCTTTTATATCTGAGATGAGTTAGTGCATTTTGTCTGTTTTTGTGGCTGACTGTCTGTTTCTAAAATGGGCTCCCGATGTATGGCAACCACAACATTTCATAATTTCTCTCTCTCTCTCTTTATTTCGTTGCCTCCAGTCCACATTAAAATATGCATGATTTTGAGTTTGTGTTACAGCTGTCAAGTCTGTGGGATCAAACTAATCAAAGTAAATCCTTATGAAAAACATCAAGGATAAACAAGTGATTAGAAGGCCAAGCTTATGATTGTCTGGGAGAGAGTTTGAGACGCCAACCCACAGTTAGCCAGCAGAGCTTATTCTGCCAGGACGGCTTCACCACCTAATCCCACCCTGTTTGTCACCGCCTCTAGCCCCACATATATCATCTTCAACTCACATTGCAGGAGCTGGAGTTATCAGTGTTGCAGAAGTTGGAGTAAAAGTGTTGCCTGGAGATCTTAACAACAGTGTGATAAGTTAAGGTATTGCATCAGCAGTCCCAGAAAAAGATCTCCTCTGGCTCATGACAGGGCCATTAAGCGGGTACTCCGGTAGATTTCTGATCAAGTGCGATATCTGTTCTTATCTTAAATGTAGTCCTTGAGCTGTGTCCCATTTGGCCTTAACAAAATTATAAGACTATTCCTAATTGCAACCCAAATTGTTTGGGTTGAGGTTTTAGATGTCGAGGCTGATGTCTGATCATGAGCTGCACAGTACATTCAGAACATAATGGCTGTAATGGCAGTCAAGTCAAATGAAGATTGTTTTCACAGCCCTAAATCATAAGTTTGTCCCAGAGGGCTTTGCAATCTGTACAGCACACACCATGCCTCTAATGACAGTGGTCTGAGAACAAATTTAAGAGCAACCATTCATTATTTATAATTTGTCATTTCGGTGTTAAGTACACTGTCGATTTTGTTTTAAAGCATTACTCTGTGAGCGCCTCATTATTTTTAATAGGAACAATTAGTTAGCATTCAAAGACAATGTGATTCTCAGCCTTATTTGTGCAATCAAAACCCCCACGTACAAACTGTAGTTGTTGAATGTGGCAAAATTTTATTCATTTTATTTTGGAAAAAAAAAATAACTAGGAGCTCAAATTTTTTATAAATCATTGTGTGCAGTTTGGCTTCCAGAAGTAGTGTTGGAAATGCTCAAAACTGATTCTCAGAACTAATATCAAAGAGGTTTAAAATCTTTAGAAAATTTGAAATATTTTACTCCGGTTTACAAACATATCAGTCAAGAAAAAAAAAAAAAGGTGGTTCAGTTTGACTCTTTCTGAGAAACATCTCTATCAGTTAGTGATAGAAATGTCTCATCTTGCTTTTTCTTGCACTCCTCTTGTCTCAGTCATGGAGGATTTCTGTCACAATGATTAATGAGACCTAAAAGACAAAAGTCAACCTCCGAATGTAATTATCTAAATAGCTTTTCACCTGAATGTGAACAGAAGCACATTCAAGGATTTTATTAATACTTTCTCAAGTTTAAAATTTGTCAGTACAGAACCATTGATGTTGCTTCAAAGTTGACATTAAATATACAAGTGACTGATTCCAGTTCTAGTTAGAGCCACTTCAATATAACATTCCTTTCACTCTTTAGGCTCCTCTTATGTTGACTCTATATAAAATTGCGAATCAAGCAGCATTGCCTCCTCAGAATTAGATTTATAGCCTACAAATATGCAAAAGCAATTACATTTTGTCAGAAACTTAATGAAGAAATGTTTTTAATTAACAAAGTCGCAAATTGTTGATAGCCTACTGAACGCATCAACAAAATGTTCGCTGACAACCCATTTAATTTGTTTTGCCGGTGACAAAAAAAAAATCCTTTGACTTTGTTGTTTTGTTCTGACGAGAGTCATGTGGTTGAAATTGATTTTGATAGTTTAGCTGCCATTTGTTGTCTCAACACATAATGGGAGTGACTGCTTTGTCGCTGGGCAACTTTATGAAAAGAGGCTGTGAAGAGACATGAACCTTTCTGGATACCAAACCCACAGCCAATTTTCGCACTTTAGTGAGATTATTTATTGTGGAAAAAACTGCTTGTTATAGTTTTGCACTTGGTTTAAAGCTGAAATATTTTGACAAATGTCAAAAGACAGTAACATTTTTGCAGGAATAACTCATCTATACATCTGTTGCCTTTACCAACTATAGCTATGGATGTTGTAAGAGGCTCGGTATTATACTCAGTGTCGGGCATAAATTACTATGCAGTCATGATAGTATAACCTACTTCTGGGTGTCAAGATGAACCGATATACACTCAGAATCTGATAAACATCATCGATATCAATATGATTGAATATTATTAAACTGTATTATTTTGTATCGGATTGTGTGGAGTGTGTATCCCGATACAAATTGAAACATGTACGATGGACAGATACACTTCCCCACCTACCACACACACTTCAGTAATTCTAACACAGGACCAGACATGGAGCACTGCTCTCTTGGGAAGACCCACTCCAGCTTCCTTCATTCTCTCTGCTGCCCTTATAAAAAAAAAAAAAAAAAAAGCCTGCAAGACATTCACAAGTTCAAAGCAACCAGAGAGAAACAGCGAAGCCACCTCTGGCCCTGTCAGTACTCAAAGTCTTGGAGGCATGTGTCACTCTGAATGGTACGGCACATTTGTATGACCCACTGCCAAGCTGTGGGATTCCAAAAATTCCTTGGGGACATGCAGCCTTTCCAAAGGCAGATGGACAGAGCAAGTGCAAAGAAAAAAAAAATGAAGACAGGCAGCAGGGAAATGGGAGAGCAATGCATTCTGGGCTTCCAATGTCCAATAAATTCATCAGTTTAGACACAAATTCAAGAGGAGAAAAGTGATGGGAAATCATTATGGTAGAAAATACAAGGATTCAAATTACTTGCTGCGGGGAACTGGTGATTGCTTTGTGGTGGCAGGGCCCAGCAGAGAGTGGGATCCACATAGTGAACACTCTCCCCAGGCCACAAATCACTAATTGCTTATTAATGAGTGAATGAGTGCTATCAAGTAAACACTGGTGAGCAGGTCAACAGAGCGAAAGGAAAGACAGAGCTGGTTAAAGAAGGGGAAAGGAGGGTACGAAGACTCTGAACTTCACACTGAGACAGAATCGAATTTTAGTTTAAGGTACGGGTCTTGTGGACATTTAGATCTCGAAAACAAAGGAGGTTTTTTGCCCAACGTTTCAGCACAAAGTGGAGGAACTGTCGAACTCGGAGACAGCAAGAGAGCATGAAAGGAAAGGAGAGCACGTGTAGTGCAAGAGAAAGGTTATACAACACAAGAAACCAAGACAAAGCAGCAGATACAATACAAGAAAAAGTACAGAAATGGAAAATGGAAAAAGAGACATACCTATCTTGGTTGACCTTTACCAAGAACTGAGTCACAGAGGAGTGCAGTCAAGATAAGGCTAATACACTGAGGAGAACATCTTTATTCTAACCTTTTCTCCTGCTGATATTTCAACAAACAATGGCCAATAACAATCAGCCGGGGTCACACGACCTGTAAACCTGAACTGCGTTAAGGAGCGATCTCTGCTGACATGAATCACCGCATCACGTCTGCATCACGTCCGCATAACATCTGACGAACACTGAACCGGCCTCAGCTAAATCCACTTCTTTATTCATAGCCCGACACTGAACCTGGCTCCTTCACCTGCTCAATCTCTGAATAATAAAACAACTCATGCTGGCTGTTTGGGCTGGCACAGCATGAAGAATCTCATACTCATACCTTCACACGCTCAGATATTAGAAATTCATTTGCATTCATCAGCAACAGTGGCCCCGGGGGGGATCTGTGGAAATATGTCGGATTGTTTAGTCAAAATTACAATACAGCTGGGGCAATTTATCTATTGAAAAGCCTGTTAATTTGTTCAGGAGGAAATGGTGTTTTCATTTGCATGTTGAATAAGGAGTAGCTGGAGAGCCCTTTCCGAACCTGCTGCAACACTCTCTCCATGGCTAATGAGGCAGGGAGCAGGGAATTACTGATTCCAGCGGGAGCCTTTAGCTTGACAAACACACCATGACTTTACAGTTGGCACAGAGCAGGTCCGCACATGTATGAGTGTCAGTGTCAGTATGTGTCTGCAAGTGTGTATATGCAAATATTCATGACTTTGTGTGTGCTCCAATGTAATTTTTCAAGTGGCAGGGATTAAAAGCCCATAATTACATTCAAAATGATTACATTAGATTAGTTTAAATTAGATAAAATACAGCCAATTACACAATAAGGCAGATAGAACAAAAATGACCAATAAAATAGCCCTTTGGTTAAGTGGTCTGATTTGGCTGTGCAGCCAGAGTGGAGAGCTGGCGAGGCATCAATAATATACTGTACGATAACAAGGACACATTTTGAATGTTATCGTTCACATGTTACACCAGTTTTTCAGCTGGACATCATCATCTACCCTCATAGTTGTCATGTAGAAGCAACATAATGTCTGGTATCATTTCATAATCTCATATGCCAACAATTCCCTTGGAGAATATTTGCTATATGTGTTAAAATCTGAAGATCCAGAGACGTGACGGTTTTAAAGAGCTAAAAATAAAAGAAATGTAAGTTATTCTTGTGAATTCATCTTATTTCTCTCATGTAAATGTAGCTTTTAACTCTTAAATTATGCACGACTGAAAAGAAAACAATCAGCGAAACTGAACAAATATCAACTGTCTGATTGAGACTGTTGTGCTGTAATGGAACGACCCCTTATCTCGTCTGTGTCAGCAGCTTATAACGTCCTAAAGTCCCGTTTTATTGTTAGGTGACCTCTAGCAGCTGTAGCAAAGGAGGGAGTCAGGTGATGTCGTGTTAAGAGTGATGAAGTCCATGTAAGAAAAAGGAGGTTGGGTGTGGATGGATGGGTTGATAAAAACACAGGACTTTGACATGTGAGACTGGTGTTTGTTTCCCATTCGAAACCAATTGCCAATATTGCGTCTTTTAATCGTGACCGTTTATTATAGTTACCATAACGACGACCTTAACAAAGTACTTATTTTGATCCGAACAATGATCTGTCCCTAAAACGAACCAAGTAGGTTCTGTTTCCAAACTTTACCAAACTGTGACAGCTCCACAACTTTAACCTCATCTTTATTATTGTAACCATGACGATGAAGGTCCCGCACTCTACAGCTTCCTGTTTTAATAAGTTATTATGATATTATATAATATTTCAGCTAATTCCAATTCCAGCTAATGAGGAACATTTGAGAGTCATTAAATAGAGTCATTAATTCATTGAAGTAAAAACTGGTCCAGTGTTAACTGATCCCAGTTTTAGGAAACACATTAATAGACTTTTTTGCCATGATTCTTTCCTATTTGTCATACCATAATAGGTAGACCAACGCAGACACAAGTTATAACTAAACTATCTAGAATTAACAGTTAAATAAAAGTGTTTCCATGCATATTGCATTGACCTGATTTCTCCAGAAAGTTGAGTTACATGATCGGTTTAATCCTCCCGTAAATATCCTGAAAGGACAAGTAGCAGCTGACAGAAGACATCAGTGTAACATCAGAGCAGCGAAGGAGAAGGAAAACTGTTGCTGATCAAGTTCATGGTATCAGTGCTTACACTTATTTATTAACTGAAACATGGAAGCCGCTTTACAGATACCAGAGATCTTTTTTTTTCCCAAAACTAGCCGAGCTCTGGCTTGTGCATAAAATTACTTTTCTGCATTTGGGTCACTGTGGCCTTTTTGCACAGGATTTAAACACAGAGACATCAGAATAAGGCTCACACTAACCACCGTGACCCAAAAAAATTGATTAGTTATTCAGTTGAATCAAATGACACGAGTGCATGAAAGCCTGCTGATTATATCATAAACAAAGCAGACTAATAAATGATTACATACATTGATGCATCTTTTGAACTGAATTGACGATCATTAGCCCTCGGGAACCATCTTCACATAATCAGTCAAAGGAAATCGCTTGATTTGCCTCACTGTGTTGTCACACAACGCAAGCAGTGCTGTCTTAGTTTGCCTTGTCATTCGAGAAGAGGAAGCCAGCTGAATTAACTGTACATTAATTTGCAGGCATGTCATGTTTCATTTAACATCAACGTTTTGCTGGGATTAATGGACAAAGTGTAGAAAATTCAAGGTGCTCTGTCTGGGCAAATGCAAGTAATCCTTTGTCAATTAATCTGATTGTAAACAATAAATCAAAGAGGATTATACACTGTGTTATTTCCCCAAAGTACTATAGAGTTTTGCAGTTTTATCAAAAAAAAAAAAAGTGTAGCAAAATGCTACAAGTATAAAAAAGCCAACTGATTCCATCTGACATGAGCACATGTAGGAATGCAGACTGTCCAGAGAGATTCTCAGTATTCTTTTGTGACAAGTTAGACAGTGGTGGAGGAGAGGGGGGACACAGATAAGAGGGGGGAGAAAAGATAATGTGGAAGAGAAGGGAGTAGCTCCAGAGAATATGAATAGTTAATGATGCCTTTGCTGCTGGGAGAAACACACCAGAGGTACTTGTAATGTAAGCTGTCCATAAACACACCCACACCAGTGAATAGACTAACACTGGCCGACAGTGTGCAAACAAACACAGTGAGAGGGAGAGGAGAAGCAGAGCCTCGGCGTGCAAACATTAGCGGCTCAAAACGTTCGTCTTGAACAAAGATCAGCACAGATGCTCACACTCTGCAGCTCCCACCTCCTGTGGACACGGAACATGAATTCACAGCACCATCAGGAGGATATCAAATGCTTTAAGGGTATTTTAAAGTGAAGTTTTTGCTTTATCAGGAAATCCAACAGCTGAGACGAGATTAATCATCAGCGTTCGGATGTTCAGTCACAGACTTTGGTAAGCTGGCAGTCAAGTACTGTAAAGTAGCCTGTGATTTTCAAACACTTTGAGGTTTTAATCTTTTGGTTGCTAATGAGGTATTTTGGTTGAATTTTAAGTCTGCGCCATCCCAACGGAAAACATAAAAAAGATGAACTTCTGAACGATCGGGGTGCAACAGTGGTGCAAAAAGGCACTGAAGGAAAAAATACCGCCTTTAAAACCCCCTCCCCATTTACACACATGCTGACAAATGTGATAAACACACACTGTGAACACTAATACTTCGCGGGAGTTCATCATCACTGGAGTGAGAGAAAAAGCAATGAGGCTTTTTGGCAGATTTCCTGCTTACCCAGGGTTGACAAATTGCCAAGGCTCTCTGTCACAGCTCCACTTTGAGGCTGCTAACTGTTTCATCTGCCATGATTTAGATCTCAGGCATAAAAGTAGCCCAGTGGAAATGCATATTGCTTACACCTTAATTTGCATCAAACAACATGGAGCAATTACAGTCTCTTTGAATAGTAATTTGTATGAGACAAAGCTCAATGAATCAATAACTACTTTGCCGTTGTTGTGCGGAATCACCTCAGATAAAATTTTTCCTCAGACAGGCAATTTTGAAGGTAAGCACATGAAACAATTTTCATAAATAACACGAAGGCGTAATTAAGGCATTATCCAGTCAAAACAATCCCCTCCAGACTGTCATAGATGGTGGTTTAGAAGGTATTTAGCAGTCCAATATCCGTCTCTTTCCAAAATAATTTGGAGAGCTACAACAGGCACAAATAGACCTTCTCTACTCTGCCCACTGCAATTATTAAGAAATATTTCCTCTATGGCTGCCAGTAAAGCTCTCCCAAAGAAGCATAGCAAAATAAACTCCTTGTTTTGGGGGGTGTATTTAGTCAAAAGATTATCATTAATGTGAGCAAAGTTTAGGGTAAAAGTATGAATAGAAAAAGAAATCTGTGATACCAACTCATGAACACGACCCTTCAATTAGTAGCTTGTTCTTCCGCTTGCACAAAACTTTTAAATAAATACCAAGGGGCTTCAGGTCTGTCCAGAGCTGTGGTTTGGTGTGTGGAAAGCTCTTCCTTTGTCATATTTCATAAAAAGAGAAAAAAGAAGTGAAATTAGCATTTGCTAACAACAAAGGAGGTTAAGGATCTGTGTGTTGTTTGTCTGTGTTGTCTGCACACACAATAAAGTCACAGTAATGGACTGCATGAGGGCCCTGCTGGTTACTTATGTCTTTTCATTTCATTATGTTTTTTTTTTTTTCTGATTAGTTCAGAATGACCTAAATAAACAGGCTAAATAACCCGTCTGCTGCTGTGGATGGCAGGGAAGTAGTGTCATGGCAACGTTTTCAATGGACTGCACTTTGCCACACCGGCAAATCAAACGCTTATCATACTTGCATTTTCTAATCTCGAATTGCCAGAGATTATTCCTTAACTTTTCCAAGTGCAGATTAGATTGGATTGAACGAGCTGTTATAGGTAAAGTCACGACAGCGTCTGGTGAGGAAATGCAGTGACACTACTGCTAATGTGTGTTTCCTACAAACATGTTTGACCAGTCTTTATAACAAAGCTACATACTGTACAGTGAAGTATTTGAGAAACAAAGAGGCATTGTGCTGGATTAGTTATACCCAGCATGATTCATTTCAGTACATGACTCAGACAAACAATGACTAAGACTTTGTTTAGAAAAATTATAACTTGTATGCCTCACTGTAATTTCACACTTGAATGACAGATAGCTATACTGTAAATGTTGTTGTGCATTGACAGATCTCACTGGTGCTTTCTTTAATATCCGACCCATTCTGTCTTTTCAACTGCGTGCATGTATGTCTAGTGATTTCTGTTTATTAGTGGAGCAGCAGAGGAAACTGTGTTGTCCCCGGGAGGAGGCTTACTCACCTGAGGGTGAAAATTTGCACTGAGGAAAGCGTGGACAGAGCCAGAAAAGTCGAGACAGTTTCCCTCTGACGGATGGGTTTGGAGGGCGCCATCACCACAAAGTTATTGTCCAGCTTCAGCTCCGACAGCGGCTGAAACAGCCTGACACTCCCGATGCGCTGCATAGGCGTATGCCCTGCAAAATAGCCCATCGGCCTCTGCTGGTCCGTGTGAACGGAGCTGCCCTTTCTTGAATCCTCTGAGCTGCAGTCTCCATTGTCTGTGGTTTGAATCATGTAGTAGAGCTCCACGGGAGTGCCCTGGGCCTGCTCAGAGACCCTCTGCCTCCCCGGCCTGACGGTGGGAAGGCTGAACCAGCTGGCCAGGGGCTCCAGCTCGGCGACACATAACCCCAACTCACCTTTTAGCCTGCATGTGCCACGCACTTCTTGAGTCTCATGGAAGGCGAACATCCTGACGCAGGGCAGCTTGTGGATGGCGCTGTAATCGTCCCAGTCCCTGCCTGCGATGTAGAACAACACTTGAACCTTAGGCCAACTGGGGTGAATCCTCTCGCTGATAATATAGGTGTGGACCTTCCAGTTGAATGTAAACAGAGGTGACGATGATGAGGACGCAGATGTTGGCACTGATGATGAAGTGAAGGAGGGGGTATTGAAGGGCCCCGGCAGGGTTTGCAGCAGCTCCAGTGGGACAGGCTGCTGCACGGACAGCGGCCCGTAGCTAGCATTGACAAGGGGCATCTGCCGAGCCTGGTGGATGAAGAAGGACTCTGTGCGAGCCTGCAGGCTGGAGTTCCTCATTAAGTCCTGGTTTGCCTCCTGTAGGAAGAATGCTGACTCAGCGTTGAGGATCTGGTAGCTGACAGGCAGATAGATTGGCGTGGGGCCGTACCTCTGCAGGCCCTCCAGGATCACCTTGCTTTCCACCACTGAAACAGAGAGAGAAAATGACAGTGACTACCCCTTAATTTTTGTCTCAACAACTGAGTTACAAAACTCAGCACACTTGTGGTTTGGCATCATTTTATTTGTAGCATTATGAGAGAGACTCATTGTCTAAACCCTATAAACAAAACCTGAGCCAGGTGTGAAATCAAAGAGCAGAATGAGAAAAATTGGAGGAAATAAATCACGACCTGGACGGCGGCACTTCACATTTAACAGCACATTTGCATGCATTGCCTGCAACCTGAAGCAATCATATCTACAGTCAGTTCCAGCGGTGAATGTTAAATGGTTCGTTGGAACCATTTCCATATGATATCACTTTCATGAGCCGCTGCTCTAATTTAAAAGAATTTGTTAGACTCAATTCCAAACATTGGCGTCTTTCTGAGTCACTTGCTTATCAGGCTTGTCCACGTTCCCTCCTGCTCTCGATCCTTTTCATTATGACGCACTAACTCGATCTGCTCTCTCCTTCAGTTTCTCCTTCCTTTTTTTTTTTCCTCACACGACTTGATCTGCTGTCTTTTTGCTTCATTCCCGTCTCTGTCAATCAAACCTTCTCTTCGATACTGTCAAGTACGGAAAGTTGTCATGGAATTCCTGGTCTGATTCTTAAGCTGTGTTCTCGGTTCATACATTAGTAATCCTAATCAGGTTTTGTGTTCACACTGGAAAATTGACAGAATCACAAACATTTGTGCCGCTGATGTGCACTTCTGTCCACAATGCAATGCAAATAGGAAAAGTAGGAGCCACACTCAGCTGTAAAACAAATTGTGGATGCTGGTGAGCAGCTCGGGGGAAGATCTCCGAAAGCAATCTTACTTTCTCTGTGTGAAGTTTAATTGGCAGACGCATTTAAATGCCTCTGTTTGATTGATGTCAGTTGGCTCACGTAATGCATAATTTCCTGTTAGCACAGAATTTTATTGCTGCAAAAACATTATACCTTGACATTTAGTCCATAGCATATACAGAATGGAATTGGGAAAGAGTTTTTCTTTTTTAATTCTTTGAACAAATTATTCCTAAATCTACATAAATCAGGAAATCTGGAAACTTTGATTATTTACGCTGTTATCTGTATTCAAGTTCTCACACTGTTTTTAGTGTTAAAACAATGTTAAACATGATGCGCTGAGGGATGTGACATATTTTGTTTAAAGGAAACAAAAAGGTGTTTAGTCATATTAAGGTGAGTTTTCAAGGTAGTATCAACTACCAGTAGAGGAATGCTGAATTAGCAGCTCCTGTTTGTAATGCACCGTGGACGTGCACATAACTCTCACTGGATTACTGTCTTTTTTTTCTTGTATGATTTCTAGGTGTATTTATGGACGTTTATCCACAATAAAAAATTATAGTGGTATTCTTGGAGTGCATAAATCACACTGGATATAAAACTATGTGTATCGTGTCTGTGTTATGATTCTGAGAAGGAGTAAGAATTATTCTGCTGCAATTGAGTGCTAGGGGTTTTTAAAGTACCATAATTGCCTCCATGAGCTGTGTGTCACAGCCAGTGTCGTCTGGCATAGTCAGACCTACGTCCTCAGCTCTCTGTCAGTGCAGGAGAGTGGTCTGGCATTTTCATTCAAACGCTCTGGTTTGTTTGTGTTTCATTAAACCAATTACAGTCGTCTTGGGCGGTGCTGAGACCATGCAGGATGCAGTGATGGTGCAAAAGCGTGTCAGGGGTGGGGGGATTGTTTTGCTGGAGCATTTATGAATGGGGAGGTGATCGCTGTCATTAAAATTGCTAATTCACTTCAAAGAAAATGCCACAATTAACAGTAAGATATATGCCGACTGTGTGATTGCATGATCCGAATCTGCGTCAAAAAGCTTTTCAATTTTCAGCGTGAGGGGCTGCTGGTTCAGAGGTTGGTGCTGCTGTTTCCTGTAGCGAGGAGTGTTTTGAAAACAGTAACAGGCTGGAGGCAGAGAGGGGGAGGAAGGGAGGGGATACACACAGCCGGTGAGTCACACTTACAACCAGTGTTGCTGCTTCATCTGCTGACCTTGTCGATAAGCCGGAGAAATTAGCGGGCCGAGCTCCCTATTGTTTTCAGGACACACTGGCATGCGCCTGTCCCCTCCAGCTCGTGTAGCGTCTTGTTTCCCCATTCAGCTCTGCAACCCTGGGGAGACGCATCAGACCCCGCATGGTTCGGAAACCCGCTCGCATCCCTCCCCCTCTCCATCCTGCAAATCCTTCTCACGGCCTCTTTGCCTTCGCCATCAAACTCCAGATATTTGGACCGATGGAGTAGCCCATGAGAGCCCATTGATTTTCTGTCCCGAACCCTGCGTGCTGTGGGGAGATGTGGCGTGGCGGTGATTTGTGACAGTCCATGGCAGCAGAGCAATGACCAGCTGGCCTGATGGACAGAGCCAGCATCAGGCTCAAGAGCAGCACTCGAGACTGGACCATCCCAACTCTGACACAGCGGAGGGAGGAAAGGAGGATCGCCCCAAAACCCTGTTTTATTCAGTTAAGATAAAAATTGTGACTTAATCTCAAGATCAAGATTACGGTACATACAATAATATGTATACATAAGGTTTACTATGATTAAAATGGCGCTATATATATTGATCTAATAATCAATACCTCTCGTAAGGAGACAGATATGGAAAGGAATACCGTGCCTTATACTGTCATGCACCAGACTGTTTAAGAATAATGGGTTTTCATTATCCACTTTTTATTTGTATGTGTTTCAGAGATGTCTTTTATCAAGAGGTGCTGTCTTTGACCGTCACCCAGCCTAATGGGAGGCCTAATGAATCCACTGGAGGGTTAATATCTCATCCTTCTTCATCTGTTTTAACTTTTAAGTCTGGATATAGAGGAGCAGCGAGGTATATTTTGGTATATTACACAGGTCAGGACTTTACGAAGGAGTATTAGGGCAATGGATGACAAAAAAAAGGGGGAGGAGGAATATTTTTTTTCATCGTGGAGAAAAAAAGTAGAAATGTTGAGAATAAAGTCAAACTGAATCAGAAGAGAAAGATTTTTATTTTGCCTTTCGAGAATAAAGTCGAAATGTCGGGAATAAAGTTGCCATTTCGAGATTAAAGTCGACCTTTTGAGACGATATCAAACAGCGAGTATGACAGCCAATACAAAATGCCTTGTATAGATGAACTGATGAAATCATACTTCAGAATCGGCTTTAGCAACAAAAAAATTCTCTCTTTCGGCTCTTAAGCACAGTGTAGTTGTCAGCATTAGGACTTTGAAGAGATTCTGCTGAAAACTGCGTCTGTACAGATGGAAAAATCACACAAGCTTGGGAGAGGTGGCTGCATTCGTGCAAACTGAAATGGCAGGTAATAGACAAATGCAGGGATATTGTTGGTAACACCTGCGTCCAATTCAGAGGGGATATCTTGTATCATAAGACACAATAAGACAACTGATCAAGTTGTTTGATCCTGAAGGTGTGGAGCTCAGGCGGGTGCGGCGTCTGAGACGCAGGCGTTACCGCAACAAAGGTCGCAACACGGTTGTGTCTATCAATGGTTGTGCTGATGGTTTTAGTTGCTATGTAGTGTGGATGGAGGTCTACAGAACAAACAACGACCCCAAAGTAATAGTAGCCTATTCCTTCACATCCATTGCGCGCTTGGGAGGATGCGTGGAGCTACTGTGCGCTGACAGTGACACAGAAAATGACGAGGGAAGTTGATTTTGTCCTCAAAATTTCTACTTTATTCTCGAAAAAATCTTCTCATTTTCTTTTCTCATCCATGGCCCTAATTCTCCTTCCTAGGACTTGGATTAAAGCTTCAGTTGCACAAAATCAAAAATCAACCTTCCTCCATCAAATTCCATTTTGTTAAAAAATAAAATAAAAAATAAATTAAATTAAAAATATTGAAACTATTGCCTGCGTCTCCACCACAGCTATGAAAATTGTGTTGGCCGCTCAAATGAAAAACAGTCGCACAGCTGAACCTAATTACAGACCTCTCTACTCTATAATCATATGCATTAATAGTGAAATGTCTGACACTGATATGGGTAACAAAGCCATGGAAATAATAAGAATGAATCATAAATATAAATTAGTTGCATTATTCTCTAAGCGGTTGCTTTTATGTTTGTATTCATGTTGGGCACCTTCTTCAAAATACTCGGACTCCAGAGTTAAACTGCATTTACATTCACTGCCGCATCTCTGATGAGGAAGGAGGAATACTAAAGGATGTAAAGGCCTTCACTGAGACAGTATACAGTGAGACTGCTGCTGCACAGTTCTGACTGAGAGACCAGTTTTTACCCTTAAACATGACAAAACAGAGAGTAATGTCAGGGGAGCAGGTGCTTAGTTGCTGTTGGATCATGCTTACAGTGCAGTGAGAGGATTTGCTTGTCTCTTTTTCTCTGTGGGTTGTGACACACTGTCCTACTTTCCACTTACCATGACACAGATGAAACTAAATACCTCATTACAGCCAAAAAAAAAATGCTGTAATTTGTAACTTCAGATTTAGAATATGTCCCGTTCTATGACACCAATAGGACGTCCTAAATAGAGAGGCAAAGCCAGTGTGATTTGTAGCCCTGAGTTGCCCTTGGATTTCATGTCTGCAGCTACTGTACTTGTAAATCATTTCCGCAGGACTGTTTCTGCAAATGAAAAGGGGAATGATTTGCGCAGATAACTTAACCCCTGTGGTAAATCCTGGTTGTAAACTCTTGTGGAGGATTTCTTGGCGTTGCCAACCCCTCAGGATGCGGACCGAGGAGTCAGATCACATAGCAAATGTGCAGCTGAACCGGACTGGCCTCATCATTAGACAGATGTTAGATTCAGGGTTTAATGTCTTGATGTTATATTCATGTAGCCGGAGCCAGGAGGCCCGAAGCAGCATGGGACTCCAAATAAAAATGCATTTAAAGCATTTTCCATGACGTTCCTACAACATGCAGAAAGCTACTTCTAAAATAAACTCTTAAAATGGCATTAAAGCATTTATATCCCCAAGAGAGACATTTGTGGCTTCAAATCAAACCCTTTTTCTTTTTTTTCTTTTTCTTTTTTAAATAATCACCTGTTCTCTAAGTAGAACTTCACCCAAGAAATGTAATCCCTCCCTCCTACTAGTCCTCCTCCTCCTCTCATCTTATCTTTATCCTCCACCATGTGTGCATCTCACAACCACTCCCTGATCAAACATATTAAGTTGGCTCAACTTCAGTAATACATTAATCAAACAGATTTTTTTATATCAGATCTATAGGGGGAGAGAGGGGTGATCGAGGAAGGAGGTGGGAAGACGATCAGCAACAGGGGATGGAACGGGAACGTGTAAGGTCGTGATGGTGGTGATGCTCGGAGAAAGTCAAAGATTACAGCACAGCGAGAGATTATGTGTATGGCCCACATGCCTCCTTCACTGTAGGATTCAGTTTAAAATTAGACTTGTTTTTCTTGCAGAGCCATCACAAACATGGCAGAACATTGCTCTAGCCTGTTTTAGAAGCACCTGTACAACAGTTCACAGCTTTCCAACCTGCTGATGCCACTTGGTATCGCTTCTGTTCCCTAAAAAAAAAACAACAAAAAAAAACAACCACAAGTTGCCACTGACGGGGAAGGCATCTAAAATTTAAATCTGGTCCATCTGCCTCTCCATCAATCATTTACCTCAGTCTCTGTTTTGGTCCAAGATAGGCTCGAAAGAAAAGGCTGGATACAGTCTATGTTTGTCTTATTGTTAAGAAATCCCTACTAACAGGCAGAGTCTGGTAATAGCTGAGTCATCTGTGTCCTAGAGCCTCAGTGTTGTCCAGAAACACATCAATGTGCCACACCTTATTACAATGAACATGGGCACTGTAGTTTATTTAGAGTCACTGCCATAGAAGCAGTCCTGGTGCCCAAATAAGTTTAATCTACAGCTGGAAATAAATTTACTATTCCTGTTTGTTTTGCTACAAATAGGAAACTCTCGAACCTTTTACCTGCAGTGATGTTTGTAGTTTTGTGTGAAATGTCTTGACAACTGTTATATGTTTTGTCATGAAATTTGGTGCAAACATTCATGTTGCCCTCAGGAAGAAGTGAATCAACTTTGGCGATCCCTTGTCTTTCCATCTAGCGCCACCGTCAGGTCGAAATTTTAATTAACCAAATACATTAAATCAGCGTTAGCATTCTAACGCTCTGGACTAAGATGGTGAAGTCAACTCAAGTCAACTTTATTTCTATAACCCATTTAAACACAGCTTGAGCTGACCAAATTGCAAACAAAGAGCTATTAAAAATAAATAACTAAAATACTTGGTATGTGTGAACATGTTAAACATTACTGTATACCTGCGAAGCATCAGGATGTTCGAATTGTCATCGTGAGCATTTTGATTTTGCCATGCTAGCATCACCATCTAGTAACGTAGGTTGTACATACGTACAGTCTCACAGAGCTGCTAGCATGGCTATAGGTTGTTTCAGAATGAAGCATTATATCTGTGACTTGTTGAGGATTTTGTTGGGCCCAGTGTGCCTGGTGGTGAGTTGGTGGCTTAAAGTATTACAAGACAGTTTAATGCATTGTAACCTCCACCAAGGAGGTTTTCACCTGTGTCTGTTTACTTGTCAGCAGGATTACGCAAATAGTACAGAGCTGATTTGCACTGAACTTGGTGGAGGGATGGGGCATGGGCCAAAATCCATAAAATTTTGGGGCAGATCCAGATTATTTACTATAGATTAGATTTTTTTTCTCTGAAGTCTGGTTTATGTTGTTTGACATTGGCCTTGCAGAGGTCTGAGTGCCGTACTACTTTGTTGGATTGTTTGTTTGTCAGCAGGATTACACAATAAATGCTGAACCAATTTGTGCCAAAGACTTGGTGGAGGGATAGGACATGGGGGAAGAACCTGTACAATATTGTTGTGGGTTTGATTAAAGGGTCAGCTCCAGGAGTTTTTTAAATTTTTCTATCACTTTTTTAATAATCTGGATTTAGTGTAAGAAAATGTTTGGCACTCAGTGCCACTCTAGTTTTGTCACTGAATTCTAACATTTATAAAAGAAAAATATAGAGTAACACCAGCCCTATCATTTAAATCAAGGTAGTTGTTTCCAAACCTAAATCATTTTCACAAAGATTGAATTTGTGAAAAATTGTCTTTATTGCTTAAATTAAACCTTCAATATCTTGCAAAAATGTGTCTTTTCAATTTCCACTTTCAAACTAAACTCGTCCTCTTTCCAAAAGCCACTAGGACTTGTAAGGAAATGCTGTTTGATACTGTCATTTGTTCCTCTCTGCTCCAACTTTTGTATCAGGTAGTGCTGACGCTTTTTAGTGTGTTCTAAAGAGGAACAGCACATCTTGTTTGGTGACTTCTAATACTGACATTTAAAAAAGGTTTTGAAATCCCAAATTTTCGTAAGTCCACAAGGTAAAACATTAAGATTCGATCTTTATGTGGCATTTTCTTTTGTTAAACATGTGCTCTATGTGGTGGGTTGCTCTGCAGACGAACTGCTTTGGGGACCTTGAAGTCACCATCAATGGACCAACTGTCGGTCAGTATGAGAAGTAACTTTTCCATTTTCGACCACAGAACAATGAAACGAAAAGGGTATTTTGGGCTCTTGGAGGGCTGAATATAAATGTCAGCTGCTGCTCAGATGAAGAAAATGCCATTGTCAAAGTCAAGAAGTTTAAAAACCTTATCAAAGACGGCTTCTGATAAAGTCTTGTTTTGCACACGAAGGGGAGAGTTGGCTAAATGTCTCCAAAGCCACAATGCAGCACGGCAATTATCTAAGCTATTGAAAACCCCCAACAATTTAAATTACTGTACTGACTAAGGACTGGTTTAAACACATTTAGCTGAGCATTATAGTTTTATAATAAAGAAAAAAAATACCTGCCATCGCTGCCCATCTTTTCTGTCCAATACGTATATTTTTACGATCTGTCTCAAAAACACAATAACAATCTTAAGAATTGGTCGCTCTTAAATTCATTGCAGACTACTGGGTATGGAACCATGTTCAGTGGCCAGCAATATAATCCCCTGGTTAGTGTAATGTTCTAGGTGATATCTCAACACAAACTAAACACACGCAGGAACACTAATCACTCTAAGTGCCCATCACATGCACCCTGACACCGCAGGAGAACCCAGGCAGAGCAGAGAGCCCGCTCCCAACTGGAGGTTAATCGGATCGCATAAAAGCAAAGCACACCTCATCTTTCATCACTAGGCAACACATTTATGCAGCAATCGATAGGTGGAATCATATTTTCCCCTTTCAGAGAAATGAGGGAAAATGAAGTATTGTGACCCGAGCGAGATTGATGTGGCACGGCTTCATACCTTACGGATATCAGCAATAAGTCTGGGCCTTGTGTTTGTTCAAAACTTGACTTGTTTTCATCGCTGACAGAGCTTATGGCCTCTTTAGTTCCAAAATGGCCTCTGGGTCATTTCTGTCGATAAATTCCCTGAGTCTGAACATAAGGAATTTACTACATGCTGGTCATCTCTCTTTCTCCCAAGCACCTGCCTCTTATCTCACCTTTCAAACCCACATCACACACACACACATATATAATCACATCAATACACATATATTAGCAGGAACATACGCTGAATTCCTTTGGGACTATTGGTCTGCAAGAGGAGAGTGAACGGCACTCTCACATAGGCTGTGACAATCTTATAAATGAAGCCGCTGGCAGAAAATGTACATTGCTTAACAACAAAGAATGATTCATTACAAAGGCATAATTCAGCATTTGCATATTAAGAATAGATATTTCAACATGTTCTGAGATTATGAGTTCAGCAGGGATAATGTTGAATATGGCCAAGACACAAAGAAAATGGATGGCTTTGTGAAATATGCTAATATATTTGATATTAATGATCATTTGGTGCCTGTTGCATCCTTCAATAATTAAGTAAGATAAATGAACTAAAAGACCCTGAAAAGAGAATTAAAATGCATCGTTCTTTGATCGTTCTCTCCACTATTTGGTGGTCTCGAGTAGGAAACCCTTGTTTTTTTGTCTCGGACAAATTGGAAACTGGAGGTTTTTAAGCTCTTTGTAAAGAGCAAATCGAAAAGTTCAACATTAACATCAAGGGGCACAGAAAAAAACAAAGAGCTGAGGTTTCCTCCTGTTCTCTGCGTGAATGGAGATGCAGACAGTAATTATATATTACACGGTCTAAACAATGCTGAAAATGAGTTGTTTGTAAGCTCTGTAAGCTTTCTCAAACAGCCAGCGTGTTGCACCACAAGCTGCCTCAATTAGATCTGAAAGGTAACTGCTGCTAAGAATGACATTTCCAATCCATCCTCCATCTCTGCTCTGCAAATCTTAAAGAAAGACTAATGGAAATAAAAAAGATACACCTTCAGTCTGGGCATTAGCTATGCCCGACTGGGGAAAACTTCTAGCAGCTTCCAAACATCTCTTTGTCTGCAGAGAGAACATTTTCTCACACATTCTGCAAGGCGCCATGTCTCCCTGGTGGGGGTACCGAGCAACAGCAGTGAACAGCACTGCACCAGTTGTACAGAGAGGAATAAAAACACTCAGAGCTTTCTACCTTGAAGACGCATTTGGGACATGAATGGGATTTTTATGACACTTCAATTCTGTCCATTGCCTGTGGGGCCCAGTGTTGTGCAATGTATAGTGTCGGGGAGGGAGGGAGGAGGTGAATGAAGGAGCAGGGAGTCGCTGCGGAGCTGGTGGTTGTTTAGATGAAATGAACTAGGAGACGGGAGCTCTTGAAGGAACAGGGCCAAATGTGCTGAGCAGAGCAGAGCAGCAGTTAGCCTTCCTATGAGGACACCCGCAGGGGTAATCGAAGGCTTCAACTTTAACTATGTGGGCTCTGCTCTTGTCATTTAAGAGTGCGTATTGCCTCGGCGAGCTCATGAATGTGACCAGCTCTCGCTTTTGAAGTGCTGCACTTTGAAAGTGAGTCAAATAAAAGTAGAGACAGTGACCGATGATGGCGTTCTTAGACAGGGGTGGAGGGGGCGGACCTGTGTCATAAATATCAACGACTCTTGGCAAATGGTAATCATATCCAAGTGAATCCATTTGAGGTATACTGTGTATTATACACTGGGGAAGTTGTTGTTTTTTTTTTTTCCTCTCCCTTTGTGCAAATATATGAAATCAGATGCAGTTAAGTGGGCAAGAATAATGCAGTGTGTTGGCAAAAAGGAGCAGGGTGAGTAATGTCCTGGCATTTTCAGCAAGGTTACATTGTAAGAAAGTCAATGGGCCCTGGACGTCAGGCACTGCAGCTGCTGCATGAACTTTAAATACAAATCTAAGCGTGGAGAAATAGTGACAACGTCTTGTTCCACAATTTGCATAAATCTCGCACGAAAGTATCATTTTTATATTAACAAGTCAATGAAATTAATATCAGTTAGATGATTTGATATGCTTTAGGTTACTTGGCTACATTTAAAACATGAAAATGTGTTAAAGATAATGAGAAGAACATCCATAATATTGAATATGAATGATTATTGTCACTATCATGGTCAGTTATGTTTAATCTCCTCAGCTACTGATAAGAGATTATTCCTGCCAAACATCTGCAAGTCCACAGCTGATAGGTCCATGTAAATATCTACATTAATCATAAGTTTGATGTTTAGAAAGTACTGCCCTGGCCATTGAAAGCTTAGGAGGAATGATTTCATACCAATAGCTGAAGGCACATTGTCCAAGCAGTTGAATAGGGGACAGAAAAAGGATTAGGAAAAGGAAATGCAGGTGAGCTGTGCCAGATAAATGTTCAGAAAGCATCTCCACACTCGAGGATGCGATTTTGAGAGTCAAAAATAAAAACACGCGCTCAAATGTGAGGAATAAAGATAACAACAGGACACAATAGGAAACTTGACAGTTGTCTCTTCCCAAATGTGTTCAGGTCTAACTTTATTTATCCTATAGAGAAGTAGAATAGTATAGAATGACAGTCTGTTATTTCATCCTCCTCTGTAAAAGTGTTTTTTTGTTTTTCCATATCACACAGACAGAGGGCCAACTCTGTAATAACAGGTTGTAGAGATGTAAAAACAAATAGGAAAGTCAAGGTATGTGAATGTGACTTGAGTTGCAGACGGTTTACATTTTCTAGATTTTCAAAATCTCCACATGCTAGCACATGGAGGAGAGCAATGTAAAAACATCACTACATAGTTATATTGAAGTATTCAAAGATGTTAGCGATGAGGTCTCATTACATCTGAAGGATCTGTTATCTGGTGCTTGGCATAGAGGGGCAGGAGGCGTGGGGGTTTGTGCATGAGTCAAGAGAGGTGGGCAGGTGGGTGATGGGGTTGTGTGCTTCAGTGAAATGAGTGCTCTTCGTGTGACAGCATATGTGTCAAGGTTTATGTGGTTTGGGAGTAGAAAATCCAATGATCAGATCATGCAATGAAGACGTACGATGAAAAAAAAAAAAGTCCACAAGCGAGGACGTGTGGATTGTTGATGTGCTGCGTGTGTGTGCGTGTGCATGTGGATTTCTGCTTGTGTGAGAGTGAGTGAGTGTGTCTGCCTAAGCGTGAACACATATAGAACTCCTTATGGACGCCTGTAATACAGCCTCAGGCGAACAGCATCAATAGAGGTTTAGATATAGAGCCAGCATGCACCCCACTGGTCAAACTATAGATGATCAAAAGTTTAGCCTCTGAAGCTGTAAGTGTAATATCTGTAAGTATGGCACAGATGCAGTGTGTAGTGAGCCTCTGGCGCAGATACAGTGGACCACGCTGATCGGTGGCACTGGCGGAGAGTTGTGCACCTCTGACGGCGGCGAGGTGGTAAACAGCATGGAAGAGAGGAGCCTGGTCTCATACGGCCCTCAGGACGTCTACTGCACGCTCCAGCAGGAGCACAGGGAGAGAACAGACAGTCATTTCGCTGCTGCTCAGAAACTCTGAAATGAGATGAACTCAGAGGTCTCTCCCCCTAGCAAGCAGTGCTCACGGCATGCATTTCTTTATCCATATCCTCCCCCAAAAGTGCCACAGAGAATTTTGAGTCTTTGAGTGAGCTTAGTGGTTAGGGGAATAAGCGGGAAATGGAAATAAAGATGCCAAGAGAAAGGCTGTCTATCATTTTCACTCAATGCTCAGACCTAGTTTTATTTGTCAGCCCCATCCTTCTCTTGCCAGAATTTGTGACTAACAGAAGCTGTTAAAGGTTTAGTCAGATAATTACCTCGCGATCGCCTTGGGTTTTTGCTGAGAAAAAGCTTTTCAGAGAGTTTCTTCATGTTTTATAGCTGGTCATAAAATAAGATGCCACGCATCATAAAATGTCTTTACATCACTGTGGCAGTCTTTAAAAAGCTGTCTCTCTTTGGTACATCACTCATGGTTGAAATATGCGCGATACAGAGACCCAAGGTTACTCATCCTGTAGGCAGGTAGGATAAATCTGGATCAATCTAAGTGAGAGATTGACAATGTGTGATTTCATCTTCTTTTATGTTGTAAAACTATGAGAGTTTCCTTTTTTTCGCTCCTTATCCCTATTTCACACGAGCAAAAGGACAACTCCAGGGGCCCCCTCCATAATAACAGGTTGTGGAAATCACAGAAGAGAAAAAGGCTGTTGAGATAGGAGAATCTTAAGTTGGAGACATACTCCGGAGTTGAGTTTAAATTTCCTTGAACAAGGATGAGAAGTCTGACGGTACAGTGAGGTTGGCAAAAGTAAATTACCTTGTCGAGAAAGAATAAGGGCGTACAAATGTGGAGCGCCCTGTGCTTCAGCAGCAGAGTAGAGAGAAGATGAGTGGCTGCACTGCTCTCAGTGTGTCCTCTCACTGACAGTGTGGAATAAATGAATGAATGAATAAATGAATGAATGTGTGAGGAAGATATGTTCTCGATCTACGCATCTAAAAATGTTCCTTTTGTAGTAGGCTTGAGAAAAAAAACCCTTGAAACTCTCCTTCCGCCACATGTTAACACAAGATTTTACTTAACTAGTTTGAATATCTGTCTAACTCTTGACACACTGAGACAATAACTAAATGTAAGACTCCTTTTCTGAGTGGGAAAAAAAAGCCATTAAAACTCACTTCTTCCAAGATACTTGAGAGCCCATTGCAAGGTGAATACCTCAAATAAGTCTCATCACGATGCATTACATCAGTGGGATAACCTTTAACACCATTCACTCAGGTTTTCTCAACGATGGGTCTCTAATAAAAGTGAGTGGGCAACAGCACACTTCTGTACATCTTGGACAAGGACAGAAAGAGGTTTCCCTGCAAAGTAACACGAGGAAAATGCACCGTTAGAAGAATTCAAGACAAAACTGATCAAATTGTCTCTTTACTTTTAAACCCGTTTGTATATGTGCGCTTTGATTGCCGGCTGCTTAGGTGCTACACACTGTATATAGATGGACGCTATAAAGCGAAGACATGTGGTCATACATCACAGCTGCAGGATATTAAAGCGTTAAACTACAGCAGAGCTAAACTGCAGCTTAGAAAAGCCAGATATCCTAATCTTTACTGGGTTGTTTCTTGTGTTCCTTTAGTTTACAAGTATCGACTGGAGAGTTGTTGTTTCCTCTAATGGAGGTGATATTGTCAGAGGTTGTTTAATTCTAAAAATGATTGTTATTCCCTGTATCCTCATGCTTTGGTGGTGGTGGTGTGTGTGTGTAAGAAAGAAATTAACATGAACAATTATGCAGGTAAATTGCACTAGACCTAAAATAGAAACTAAACACATATTTGACTTGTGTACTACAGAAAGGAAATGTCTTTCAAAAAACTTTGTGTTTGATTTTTTGCTTATCAGTAGTATCATGCTGGCTCTTTCAAAATAGAGAACATTGGTTATTATTTCAATATACTGTTGAGTATCTTTGAAATTACATTGACAAAAAGTATGCATGCTCAGTTTAATACCCACACAAAGTGACCAGAAAAAAAAGCAATATAAGATGAGGATAAGTGGTCTGGCAAATATCTCTCTGGATTATAACAATGGCCATAATTGATCTATAATGTTGAGCTCTATGCAGGTTATAACCAAGCTGTTGTTTTGGGCTTCTGAACTTTTACAATGACATTTTACTTTGCAAAGTTAATTTTCACAGCAACCTCCAAAATGTCCTCCTAACTGTTCATGAACTCATTAAAGAGAGTGTGTTAAGCACTGACAAGCAAAGCACTGGTTACACCACGAGTTTCTTTTTCTGGGATCAGAACATACAGCCAACATTTGACACACTATGACATCATATATTGCAACAAGACTACCCTGTAAAGGGTCAGCATTGCCATCATGGCTGAAAGCTGAATCCAATATGAAAGTGCTTCAAGCTGAAAGACAACAAACATCTTCTGATCTTGAAAGTCTCCAGCTTCATTAAAAAGATACCAACTGGATCTATGTTCAGTCCAAGTCCAGACTGCAATATCTTAACTATTGGATGGATCGTCATGAAATTTTGTAAAAACATTCATGGTCCCCAGAGGATGAATCTTCCTTTGACTTTTCATCTAGTGCCATCATCAGTTCAAAATTTTCAGTTATCCAGTGAACCATTCATTGTTGCCAGATGATGCAGGTTGACATTTGTGGTTTTGAGTGAAATATCTCAACAGTTAGTGGATGCCATAATTGCCATTATTCATGTTCCCCTTTGGATGAATTCTAATAACTTTAGCGATCCCTCAACTTGTCCTCCAGCATCATTATCAGGTCAAAGTTTTACTTTGTTTATTTTGGTTTATGACAAAATACCTGCAAAACTATAATGACAATTCCATCAGTCTCAGCCGTACTTGTTACTGTGCTAATTAAGTGCTAATTAGCAATGTTAGCTGTTATACTAACATGCTAAACTAAGGCAGCTAGCATGGAAATTTTAAAATAAATCTTAGCAAGTTAATATTGTCATTATGACCAAGGTAGCATTCTGACTTAAGCATTTAACTCTGAGCGTTGTAGCTGCCTAATCCATGCTGGAAACCCGATTTGCTCTACGCATGTGCGGAAATGCGGATATTGGTTGGGGTTAGGGATAGATGTTGGGTCAGGCAGATTGGAAACAGGTAAAGGCAAGTAAACTGTCCTGGCCTGGAACCACTGATGTGTGGATTAAACTGTTATTGGAATACAAACTTGTTGTAGTTGGTTGCCTGAAGTTGCTGTTTTCACATCTATTCTGAGCTCAGCTGCCACACAGTCACATCGGTTTTTCATGAGCTTTCAGGTCTCCACAGTCTCTGCCTCTCCCACTTTGTGTAGGCCATATTCTTTCCTGACATATACCAACATGTAGCCACAATGACATTTATGTCACAGGCGGGCACTTCCACATCGATTGGTATCCCTGGAAATCAGTAAAAAGCATGTACAGACACAGACATATACCTTTGTGTTCCCTGTCAGGGTTGTTCTCATGCTGTAGATCATCCAGATGCCATCAAGCTAGCAATCTGGGGATCACTTACCCTCTTAGCTGTTCTCAATATTAACAATAACCCATTTATCAGAGGGGTAGACGATGTTAGTGCTTTTATTCGTGGAGATTAGAAAACTGCAGTTATGAAAATTAGCATCATACAGCTGTAATGGCGTGTGGTTCACCAAGAACTATAATGAGTGCACTTATACGTCCTCTCTTGATTTTCTCTATTGCATGAGTGCATTTGTGCCTCCATGCATTAGTATTCACGTCACATGCCTGGGTGTCCAGAAAGCAGGGCAGGCTCTTAGAGAAAAGCAGTCTGTTGATGAGGGCAGATCAATATCTAAGCTGCCTATTATCATCCAACCAAACTGGGAACCCAAAATGATTCTCTATTCACAGTTAATGACGGTTCCTAAATACCAGCACAGGTGAACTCACTCGTTTATGCTAGTTTGCATCGATCTGACACAGAGTGTGTGGCCCTGTACAGATTCATTGTATTCACACCGGCCCTGTTTACACAAAGACTCTGCCTGAGTTTGATCATGGCTCCCAGGACAAAATGTAAACCAGCGTGAGTGGCCAGCCAAGCAAGACAGGAGGTCCACTGAGGGGAAAAAAAAAAAACAACAAAACAAAACAAAGGTAAAGGTATTATTTTTTTTCCAACAGTAACTGCAGCTGATTTACCAGCAATGTCTTTACTTAAAGCTCACTTTCACTGGCTTTCAGTAGTCATGGTTTTACAACCCAGCTGAGCTGCTCATGAGCATCATATTGGGCATCATGCCTTGCAACTCTTGGCAGCTTGGCACCGCTCCCGTGGCCACCAGCAAGCTCTTGTTGTTTTTATATTCACACTTCAGCAGCAAGAGCCATCAAAGATAAAAGCACAGTCGGTCTTTGTCACACAGAGACAACAGTCATGAAATTTTAACAGCTAGAAGTACTGATCGAGGAGTGGAAAGAGAACTAGTCCCTGAGCAGAACTCCAATCCAGTGACACAGATTCAAGCAAATGAAATGCACGAGTCAGCCTGTTGATGGAGGGATAAGGCTTGTTATGACGTTTCCTGGGAATTGAAATTGTGCAGGGGGTTAAAAAATAATATTATGACAGTGTAAATAAATTTTAAAAAGCAACAACAACGACTCATTCAGCTGTCACAATTATTCCTGTGAGAGATTAGCCTACAGTGTGGATCAGTGTCTTGAACGGGGCTACATTTATTTTTCTCTATTAATTAATTTACTGTTTGGTCTACAACAACTAAAAAATGTCCATCAGAATTTCCTAGAGTCCACGTGACATCTTAAAAGCCTTTTTTTTTTCCTACCAACAGTGAAAACCCCAAAGACATTCAGTTTATATTGACATAAAACGGTGCCAAATAGTTCATTCTTACATTTGAGAAGCAACAGTTTGGCAGTTCTTGCGTGATAAATGACTGAAATTCATAATCTATTATAAAATGTGGTTGGTTAATTCTCTGTCTGTCAGCTAATTTCACAATTTATTCAGCAAATGAATTTGATATTATGGAAATGAAAAGCAGAGACAGAAGAAGGAGCAAACAAACAAAGGAACAATACAAGAGCTTTTTATATTTATATTTCATAAAAGCGGCTTCAAACTGCGCATACCGCCCAGGCCGCCCATCCATCACAGAATATTACAGTCTGTCGGCGGCTACAGAACTCCGGCCTGAAATCCCCCCACAAGGATGCCGCTCATAGCTGGGCAATCTCTCTAGGGCTCTCATTCTCAAGTCGGTATAACTGTGAACTCATTTCTGAGCCACACAGGATGTTTCACGTTCCTCATTCAGTCAGAGATGAGATGGCTTCAAAGGTCACACTGCTTTCTGTGCGAGGGGGTCTGCTGTGCTCAGGAATGGAGTTTGTGTGTGTGTGTGTGTGTGTGTGTGCGCACACACATGTTGTGTAAATATACAGTGCACAGGTTAGTGCATGTACCAAATGTGTGGCGTGTGTCAGTGTTTGTGTAAATGTGGGCGTAGATACCTCAGAACGTAATATGGACCTGTTTTATAGGAATTGTGTGTGTGTGTGTGTGTGTGTGTGTGTGTGTGTGTGTGGGGGGTGTGTGTTCCAGATCTGTGCTCAGCCCCCTGTAGAGATCAGTGGGCCATGTAGAAGAGTGCCTGTTCCTACCAGTACACACTGCTGCTGAGCTGACAGCACGCACTGTTCAGTGGCTTGGATATGAAAAAGAATATTGGGCAGCTCAAGGGGGGGGGTCTTAGAATACCCCACACACACACACACACACACACACATACACACACACACACACACACACACACACACACACAGTCCCAGTGGCTACAGTGTCTCTCTTGATCTTACTGGTGAGACGAAATTAACAGTGGACATCTCTGGGGTTTCACAGTCATTCAAAAGTAACGACACAAAGATATTAGCTAAAAATGACCCAAACCTGTCTGCTCACATTCTGTCTCCCAAGTTCTACTTCAAAATCTCCCTCTTTTTCTTTCACGCGTCATTTACTGTTTCCTGTTAAGGAATTTTTCAACTAGTGTATGTGTCGGCAGCTATTGCGGAAAACAGTAGAAGAGAAAGCCTGATGAGGCCATGCTTTCCTGGTGCAACATTGATATGAATTAACTGCATGTGTGACCCCAGTCTGTAACTAATGATTATTTTTGTTATCTTTTAATCTCTCAATTATTTTTTCATTAATTGAGTAACAGTGCATATCATGAAAATGCTTATTACAATTTCCTGAAGGAAGATGATGTCTTTAAATCAACAGGCCCCCTAACCCTAAATGAGAAAGTATGCTGTTTGTTAATGGCTTCAACTAGAAATGACTGCCTCGTGGTTGTATGTCTCCAGCATGACGGATGGATATGTGACAGCCACGTCAGGAGGCATTGTGTTTAAGGGTCGTACGTCCGTCAGTCCTTCCGACCGTCCGTCCCATTCTTGTGAACGAGATATCTCAGTAACGCCTTAAGGGAATTGCTTCACATTTGGTACAAACATTCACTTAGATTAAAGGTTGAACTGATTAGATTTTGGTGGACAAAGGTCAAAGTTCAAGGTCACGGTGATCTCACATTCTTTTGAATGCAATTTATCAGGAACACCCAGCGGGAGTTTCATTACATCTGCCATGACATTCACTTGGGCTCACTTGGAATTTTGTCAAAGGTCACTGTTACCTTTAACAGAACACATTTTTTGCTGTAACTCACACTTTTGGCCATTATTCAACATAGGAAGGGGAGATTGAGACCCTATTTCCTGCAACATGGCTGGTTGGGGAGGCATACAACTGTGAGGCGGTAATCTCTGTAATAAATTGATATAGAATTAATTGACAGGTCTGTTTTCTGACCTGCCACCTGTCTAATCCACTGATTCAGCATTGGGCTTCAGCATTGCATGTCGCACAATGGACAGTTTAAAAAAAGTAGCAGAACGAATGCATTAGAAACAGAGATATCAACTTTTTTATCGCACGCATTCTTCTTCCTTGTCAAAAACCTGATGCCCACAATGCAATACTTGCCCGCCGACAGTTTGGTTGGAGATTCTGGTGTTTTATGCTAGAAGCCACAAACTAGGCCTCGAGCCGCTCGCCTCAAGCAGAGATGAGGAACGGGCTACAGAGGTCTGGTATGCTCACTTCTTTCTAACTCTGCAACTACGGATTCACTTTCAAACTTGTAGTCTTCAGCTACAAACAACTCTGACTCAAATGACATAATTTGAGGCAATTTATCAGACTTCATACAGTTCCCCCTGGACCCACAAAAAGCTTTATAGAATTTTTCACATATGCAGTAGTCGGACTGTAAACAGACTTTGAAGTGTAAAATCAGTGAATTTACCCTTGAGAGTATTTGGGAAAGATGAACAACGGTATTCTATATCAACTATAGAAAGTGTAATATCACACTACATCTACCTGGATAACTTTGTCAGGTAAAGATTAACATGGATCTTTTAGGCTTTTGAACTAGCAACTCATGCTGGTTTTTTCCTGCAGCCTGTTGAAGCAGCTGTGCGTAAGTTCAAATGCTACATGTTAGTGGAGGAGTTCTGCAGTTTGCACCATAATAGTTAGTTACAACATAGAGTTATGTCAGGTAAGTGAGATGAGAGAGAGCCAGTAAAGAGAATGATAGGATCAGTAAAACCTTCTTTGGACCAATGCAGCAGCCCCACTGGGATTTGTCCGATGGTCATTTTGACTGTGGCTGTTCTTGTTCTAATGGCGTTGGGGTGCTTGCCGGCTACGCCTCATTGATCAAAGGCTGGGGGGTTAATGAAGCGCTTTAGCCAACAGATGTTGCTGGTGAGTTTTTCAGCCACTATATCCATGTTGCCGACTGAGCCGCCCCAAATTCCCCAAAGCTTAGGCTCGGCGGGTTTGGAATACATTGGTGAAAACCCTGGAGATAATGGATGCATCTGATCGCTAGGTCACATGTGGAAACACATTACTTTCTCTCCTTTGATATAATTGCTATCACTAGTGGCTTTCTATCCCAAAAAGACCAAGTGCAGCACTGGATGAATCCCTTTTGATCCCACAATCTCGCAATAAAAAAAAAAAAAGGAATTACATTCGTTAAGTTGTAGAAGGTGCAGCTGAGAAAAGGGGTGAGTTTAGTCTGATACTAACTAGTCTCATTGTAGCAGTTTCAGTGTTGACTGATCTAACATTCAGCTGCATGTCTTGTCTGATGCACAGTCTAAAACCCAAAGCCATTAGATTTACATTAACATAAAAAAGAAAAAAGACAAAATCCAACAAATTTAACAACAGAAAATGACTGAACTCATTAACCTTTTATCAAAATTGCTGATTTGTTTTGTTAGACTAATTAACAAACATGATTAATCAATATACTCTTTCACAACTGTGACTCTCTTTTTCAAGTTAAGTACACATTGTAAAAAAGTATAGGCTATTATTTGCGATAACAGTCATTATTATAATTATAGGTCCTGATATCTAACTGCAATAGCTTTTATTCCCTTGTGAGTTAAACATTTAGAAAATACAGTGCTTGCTGACATCAGGGAAAGACTGAAGAGTGCCTTCACTATTCACCATCAAGAGGATAGGCTTAATGAAGATACATACCAGGAGATCAGATTAAGACCATCCGAGTCTTTAGTGTGATTGATTATGGCAGCACACCGGCAGCTAAATGCAAATGACAGCTCATGAGTCACGCACACATTTTCTCTGCCTTTCAGGTGCCTCACTGAATTGAAAGAGCTCATATTCCAGTGGAGTTTTGACATATAAATAATACATGGACAACTTGAATGTGGATGTTTTATTTAAAAAAAAATATATACTTAGTTTTGCAGATAGATTCAGACAGGCCTCTGGTTTGGCATTTACAACCGGGCATGGTCGTGAGCAGCATCGGTCTGTTAAAAAGAAGTATAAATCTCTACACTCTGCCAGTTTTACAGCTGACACTTAATTAAGTCTATCTCAGTTTATTTCGTAAAAGCGCATTATTTTTTTATCCATCTTGAGATAAAGTTCATTTGGTGAGTTTATGCAGAGCAAATATGCACTTTTGATTAAAACAGCTTTTTTTAATTTATCCGTCTATCTTTCTTCCTCTCCTCCCTCCCTCCCTCCCTCCCTATGAATCTGATTCATCCATCTTTTTCAACTTCGCCTCCTCCATCTGTCTCTCCTCCTCTTCCTCGTCTTCTTTTCCTTCTCTACCTTAGCCTGCAGCTAAACCCTGGAGAAACAGGAACCTGACTCCCTCAGGTCTCCTTCAACACCACATCACAGAGACTTTGCAGTGACACCCTGCCAGACACACACACACACACACACACACACACACACACAACACACACACACACACACACACACATTCAAACATAGAAACATGCACATAGAGTCATGTATGTGCAAGCATGGCCATGTACTGTGTGGAAACAGATGTAAAATGTGCACAGAGACTTAGAATGAAACACCACCAGCATTCCCATGCAGCCACTCTGTATACATACAACACCAAAGAGGGACAGACAAAGGCAAACACACACTCATGCATACACAAACACTCACAGCGGCTCTGTCCCCAAACACAGGCGACACTGACTCTGTATGGCAAGCTGAGAGGAAGTGTACAGCGGCTGTCGCGGCTCCTGTCACGGTCAGCTGCCTTTCCCCCGCTGCACCCTGCTCACTACGCCCAATCTACAACAGTCAATATTTACAGCCCGCCAGAGGAGATGCTCCCCGCTGCCAAAACCAACCATTTTACTGCACCTGCTGCCTGGATAATTAGACACATTTGTCTTTCATTTAGCCAAACTTGAAGTGTGGGAAAGGCATCAAAGGCGTGCAGGCAGCATCCCTGATTTCCAGTTTCACTCAGAGCGTGTTCCAAAAAAAGAACAGCTTTGTTTAGCAATTTCTTCATCTGTGAAGATGCAAAGGAAAAGTTGATACATGGGTTGTTGTCTTCTGTCTGTTAAGATTATTAAATGCTGATTTTAATGCCACAAATAAGCTTTCAAATCTCCATTATCCTTTTCACAGTGTCCCTGTTTGTGGATTGCTTGTGTTCTGGTAATCAGAAAGCATCCCTTTGTGAGCGTTCTTCAGGAGTCTACTTTCAGGTCTTGTTCATCAGATTCCACCACTTCACTCACATTGCAATTCACTGATTATGTAACTTTGACAAGAACAAAAGGTGTCAGGATGTGATGGATTGCCTCTGACAAGAAAGCTTTTTTTTTTTTTTTTGTAAATCTCCAAGTAGCTGCTTTTTCATTCAGTGCATTCTCTTCTTCATCTCTTGCCCCCGCGTCTAAACTCTGATTATCTGTTGTCGATGCTGCTCTCTGATTTCAGCCCGGGCGAGTCTGGTGCCACTTCACACTACATGAGCCAGATAAAATCAGACATGTTTGAAAACATTTTGTCAGCCCGCAGTGCTGCACTCTGCAGTCCTGAGCCTGTTCACACTACAGGGTAATCTTCCCAGGATGCAGGGATGGTCAAGCCAGTTGCAGAATTACTGTTAAAATCGTCTGGTGTGACCTTGGCTCTGAGCACAAATGGGATAGTTGTGTTGAGGGGTAATCACGCCGAGATTGTCAAGGCTACAGTCTCCTTCTCAACTTTTTTTTTCCATCTTTTTTGTCTCTGCTATCTCTCCTTGTCTGGAACTCCAACCCCAAAGCTCAAATGTTTTGTTTGTTTTTTGTTTTTTTTTACTTTTTCATTTCAAATTCAGTTTTTTTCATACGGAGTCCAGAGCTCTGGACACTAGCAGTATATAGATGCTTGAGGGGAAAGTTGGCCTTTGGAACAGATGGCTATAACAAAATGGTCCCTCAGAATTTATCTTATGGTCATGGCAAAAAAAAAAAAAAAAAAAAAAAATCTAAATTGAATTCCTCATTATTCATGTTCTATGTGTCCATAAATGAGCAATTAGCACAGACTACTTACTTGCTGCTGGCAATTAAAGCTGTGGAAATACTAGTTCAAATAGTGTTGGGCAGTGGGATCAGACAGGGGACATGATTTAATTTAATTGCTCATTATTGAGGAAATTATCCAGTGTCTCAAGGTTATCAGTTGGTAAAGATATGTAGGAATGGAAGAACAACATTTTATATCAACTCTAAAGAACAAGCTACCTTTTTGCTTTTATAAAATATCTGCCTCTTCCCATTATTGTTCCTCGAATATTCATTTATTCTAATTGCGTGGCTGGCTGTAAAAGTTGCTAAAGTTCTCAGTGGGCGATGGATGCTTGCAGAAGGATTGGAATATACTAATGAAAACACAAATCTCACACAGTCCCTGCAGCTCTAAAACAACACTGATGAGGGTGATATTAATGGAAAGCTAAAGAGAAGACAAAGCGTAGTCGTAAAGTGGGAAGCCGCAAACGTTTGATGCTGACCTTCCGTAAAAGATTTTCCGTCCGTGTGATCTTCAGATTCCGAACTAAGTCCGAAGAGTTTTCATCACTTTCATTCGCATTTGTGGAGAGCATACGTACATACACTCACAAACGCACACGCACATGTGAGCAAAGGAAGGAAAGATGAAGGGAGAAGGAGGTGTGGCACAACATGCTGCAGCCGCACTGACAGCAGCGAGCAGACAATCTGTTTAAGATACAGTCTGTGCAGCTACAGTACACTGACAGCACCCCATCCTTCCATCACTGCTCCTAGTCAATATCACAGTCGGCCCCAGAAATATTTATTAAAGTGGGGGAAGAGCTGATTTTTTTTTTTTTGCTATGTGCACGATGGAAAAAGAGAAAGGGTGGGCGAAAGAAATTGGCACTCTCACAAACCTGGATGGATTCTGCACAGTTAATTAAGATAAAACGATTCAATTCAAGAGAGATCGAGGCAGCGTGTGCGCGGCACGTGGAGGCCATTCTGATTAGTAGCCAGCCAGCGCATTCCTCGACATTTTGATGCGAGACAATCTTTTGCATTTTCAATTACACACTCCAACAGCCCTCTAACTACCAAAACCAAGCTCATTTGCATGATTGAAATATAATTATGGTGTGCCAAAAACACAGTTCTGTTGTGGTTCCTGTTGGAATCCTTTTCACCCTCTCCTGTTTTCTGGCTGAAATCAATCTCCAGTGACGAGTCCATAAGCAAATGCATCAAGATAAAAGTTTGTCTGGAAATACTTTTCCCCTTTTTTATTTATGGATAGAGCTGATTATTCTACTTTTACTATTAGTCTCATTTTCAAATATCTCAACAATTCAGCGTTTCATTTTTTTAACCTTCCCAAAGTTTGGTCCACTTGTTTGATTTTGTGTCCGATAACAAAACAGGGTTCTTTTTTATTTCTTTGCTGTTAAACAAACCCTCAAAATCAAAGTGGTGCAAGACAAAAAATATGAATTATTCATAAAAAAATACTCCAATATTTGAGAAACACAGAAGGCGTTCTATTCTAGATATTTTTGGGGAGCCAGCCTCAGAGCGGAGCCCTGAGTCATCATCAGTGCCTCTGTGGACGAACACAACGCCTCAGCATGCACACATGACAGCTGGTGGGAGAGAAAGTAAACGTGTGTGTGTGTGTGTGTGTGTGTGTGTGTGTGTGAATATGTGTGCGTGTGTGAAAAGGAGAAAGTATGAGAGAGAATGAGGAAGACAGACGGAGAAAAAGTGTGAAAGAGAAGCTTTTGACATGTAACTCTACTGCATGCCCCGCTCTTCTCATCCTCTGCTTAGTCAGGAGATTTATTAATAGAACCAATAGAGGCAGAGCAGATGGCTGTTATGACACTGTCATATCTTTTCACGGGTCACTGAGCAGCTTCTGGGCATTAGTCTGTTGTCTGTTAGCAGCATGCCGGTCATTTCCCTGCAACACACACTCGTTGTAAAGGTGAAGTTTTCTCACCTGACACACAGATGGTATTTACGCATCCTCTCAATGATCAGCAGCTGGGACTGCCGGCACCACAATCATTCAGCAAGTGGATGCTTGTTTATGTTTTGTGTGTGTGTGTGTGTGCGTGTGTGTGCGTGCGTATATGTGTGTATATGTGTGTGTGTGTGCACTCACATATTTTGAACATGCCGGGTCAGCTCTTGTTTTTGTTGTCTAAGGCTATAAGTATACTAGCAAAGTAGGCAACCAAATGCTGCTTGTAGACCCCCTACTGGTGACAGCAGTGACCTGTTATAAAAGTGATTACCAGGCAGCAGCATTAGCAGATAGCATAGCAGCATGTGAAATAAATAGGCTCCACTACATCCTCCCAGACGCCTCCCAGAGCAGAATCAATTGTCGGGAGTCCACAAAAGATGTTTTCTCTGTTGTGGATGCTTTGAATTTTACTTTTTTCACATTGCATTGTGGATTGAAATGGTTTTGTTAGCACAGCATTGTTTGCTGCTCTTTGTTTATGTCTGGCAAGTCAATTCGAAGGGTGTTCTCTGGCTGTAGCACCTGAAGCCAAGGATACTGGTGTTTAGCTCATGCTACCTGCTTGATTTCCTGCTGGAAGTGGGTGATGGTGATATTACTGCAACTGCTGCTTATAATACAAGAAATTATAATACGCCCTATGAGCAGCACTACATCTTGGCACAACATTGGAAGCTACAGTGAGTTGCTATCGTAAAGTGAGGAGACGGGCAGGGGCTAGCTGGTTAGCGTGCTAACTTCAGTAGAAGAAAATACATGATAGAGACAAGAGTTAACATTGGTGTTGCTTTCCACCAGTGGAGACAAGTTTGAAGCAGGACTCACAACGTTTCTTCTAGACTTGTTAGTAAACAGCTGCTGAAGCTAACTTTGTCTATGTAGGCAAAAATAGAGCAATAGCAAAACTAACAAATAGCTCCTTTAAAGTTAACAAGGTCCAAGAGCATAAAAAAGTCTACATGTCCTCTCTTGGTCTTCTCAAACTGTCCATAAGAAACTAAGGGTTATTTTTCAACTCCAAAATAATCAATCATCCACAGACCAGATGCTGAGATTCATGCATCCCAAGCTGCTGACTGCATTTTCTGTAATGCTGTTGAACTCGATCACCGGCAAAGTATGTGCTAAAATGTGCTATATTTGACAACTTAAAAGCCCTACTCACTGCTAATCTGTTACCACAAACATGCTGTTAAGATCACACAATGGCCCAACAGTGGAAAAAGAAGTATATAACATGCATATGCTCGGCAAAATTGGCCACAACATATTTTCTGACAACCAGTGCTCAGCAGAGAATGAGCAGCTATCGGCTTGCAACAGGGTTAGCAGGTGCTCCCACCTCATGTTATATCCTGGCTCAAATAATCCACAGGAAGCTTGTTTTTTGCTTAAACATATAAAATACCGTGTGTGGTGAGTCACTCCTTGAAGCAAGCAATATCTACTTTCACCCTAAAACACTGGATAAAGCAACTGTTACAATAGTTGTAGTTACAGTCGTGGTAATGTGCTGAGTCGCAGTTGGACTGTGGTAGTTTGCCATCTGTGTAAAGTCAACAAAGCGATAAGAAGTGCTCTGACAGGAAGTAGTGCACAGTCCCTTCATTAACGCAAAAACATCCTCCATATTCTGACTGGATGCCCTCTGGCGATCCAGACTGACCTGACTCAGCAACAACACTACGCTGTGATGCCCCATCACTCCAGTCTCAGCTGCTCCACTGTAGAGAGAAGTCACAGCTCATTTTTCCTGAGAGATAAAGGGAGTTAAATCCTTTAAACAGTTACATAACAAAGTTATTGTTTCTTCAGATAATGAAATACTTGATGAGTAAATTTTCTTTGTACAGTTTTGTGTTATGTGCTAGATGTGGCACTTTTAGATTTATTCTTTGTGGCTTTTTGCTGTTGGTGATATACTATAGTTGGACAGTGAAGACAGGGCAAAGATCCAGGGGATGACAGCAAATGCTATTGGCCAGATTTGAAATCGATTATGACTTTACTTTAACTCTGGCCAGAAGCCTTTGTCTAAGGAGTTCACAAACAGTTTGTATGCCAAGGACACCCAAAATGCTTTCAAGGGTGAAAACTAATACTGTGGACAGCACATTGCAACACTAGTTTAATTTCCAATCACCATGTTCAAACAATTCAATTTATTACTGAGTTTTTGTCTCAAAATTCACTGTCCTCAACATAGGCTACCTCTCAGTGAAATCAGCAGTGTTCACGCTGTCTCTTTAGTCCATTTTCTTTAGTCAGATTCTCTTTTGCAGGTTGTTTCTCACGCTCAAAAGTAACAGCGACATTGAATATTTTCATACGCTCTGTGCTGCTGCTATTCAAATCATGTATGTACCTGAGTGAA
The DNA here is from genome assembly GCF_021018895.1 of Seriola aureovittata. NCBI lineage: Eukaryota > Metazoa > Chordata > Actinopteri > Carangiformes > Carangidae > Seriola > Seriola aureovittata. Next base: position 10,565,373 of record NC_079381.1, on the reverse strand, counting down.
GTGGCAGAGGAGTTGGATTTAGAGCAGACTGTGGAGGACTTCATGGAGCACAGTACTCACAGAGTGACGTTCAGAAAGTTGAATGCAACAAATGACTGATCGTTGTAACTCACTGTACAGCATCAACAATTGCTGCATTTTGTGTCTGTTTGTCCGCCGCAGCCACTGTGGAGTTTATGTTACATCTCCTTTTGGACACCGGCTATGGTATTCAGGTGTGTCTGTTATTTTATCCACCCCATGACTCTAGGCTAAGTAACCTCTCTGTATAAAGCAGCACAGCTCAATAGCAGCACACACTACATCCTCCAAAATGATAATACAGTTGAATCAAAAGCTCTGAACACAAGTGATTTGAGTAAAACTTTGTAACAGTACTTTTACTTGAGTACAATTTTCCAATACTCTCTCCATCTGTGTTTGAGACCGATAGAGGCAGAGGAGTGTATGTACAGTATGTGTGTAAGGTGTCTGTGTATGGGATGGGAGAGCTCAACAGACACCAAATGCAATGAATGTGGCAAGCTTACCACATCCTACGCCATGGCACTTATGTGGCAGGTTCATATTTGTTTGTGTTTCGTGCAGCTGACCCAGGTTGTTGTTTTCATCAAGTGTTTATACATCTCACATTTCATCCAATCACCGAATACTCTTTAGTTTCCAACTTAATGGCACCCTGCTTAATTATAACCAGCTGAAGAATGTGATTCAGGAGGAAAAGACACTTAAAAATTACAATAGGAACGACGTAGTGTCAAAACAACATTTTTTCATCTGGTAATGAGATTTATTTCTAAGTAAGTTTCATTTGTTTCTCTATCTGCTATTGCACAAAGTTAACCGGCCTCTTCAGTGTATTTCACTCACATTTTAAAATGCAAATCAGAGGCGAATAGTGGCTGAGATCTAATGGTCTCATTTGTTTGCATTAATGTCTCAACATTAATGTGGCAATGATTTACTGATGCTAAAATTGCTAAAAGCAGCAGTTTCAAAGTTTCCAGGTTCATTTAAAGTTTCAATTTATGCTCGTTGACGTCGATGGACACACGCGAGCAGTTTCCTTTCCCTCCTAGTTCATTAGGCCGTCTTGTTGTTTCAGAGGTGAGCAGAAATAAACCCCCAAGTTAAACTCAAAAGTTTTGCCTTGTGCTTGGTAGGAATTACTTGAACGAGTGAAATATTTAACACACGTTTTACATATGTTTGAGATGCAAAAGCAGTTTTGTGCACATACACATTTTCCCCACAAAGTACACCCTCTTGGCATCTATTATTGTGGCATTTATTTATACGTTAGGAGTGTGTGTGCGTGCATTTATGTGCATGAGGTGTCTGAACGCTTGAATAACTACATAAGACTGGGCACATTTGTTCATATGAGCGTATTTGTATGCATGTGTCATGATGTTTGTGTGTCTGTATACGCACATGTTGCGTACACTCAATCAGCAGATGTGTGCAAACACATCCAAACTCACATTAATCATTACTTGTTTTGATCGAGCCTTACCCATTATGGACTTATTTCCCATTCAACAGCGAGCAGAACGTGCCGGGGGCATTTTAATGTTCCACCTCCTCAACATTCCTCAACATTCTTCTTCATTACAATGCCACAACCCCACAAACATGACCTGCACCAATAAAATGTCCCATTAATTTCATCACAGCCCAGAATAGATTTCCTGCAATCCTAGTGCTGAGGCAGGGATTCGGCACAATGCGATGTACTGTAGCTGGCCAACATTATCATACAAAATAAAAAATATTAGGAATAAGATTTCTTTATTTCACGCAGCCCCTCATCAGACACTTGTGCACGCAACACAGCTGCATCAAAGCAAGAAATCAATTTATTTTTCTGCTCTGCCTTATTCAGTCACTGCATGCAGTCCCCAAGTTTATGAAGACACACATTATAATTAGTCTACAAAGACTCACTGAATATTCAGTGGTCCAGATCCACTGTCTTATTTTACCACAATGTGGAATGAAAATAGATGAGTACATAACACAAGTTTGGGGCAATGTAGCACAGAAATAGATTAGTATACATAAAGAAAATAGATGAAAATAGATTCATTTCACCGCAGTGCTTTGAAGGATGATCCATCTAAATGTATTACATCACTGATAATATATAATGAGCTTGTTTGAAGATAATACTACATTTGGTGGGATATTAATTTTCGGCCACACTGAACCCACCATCGTGGTAAAATTAGTCGTCTAAAGCCTTTTCTCCTCTAATAACATTATCACCATCATTTGTGTATTTCTTTTTCTCTTTTGTCTCTGTTACTTAACACTGAAAGGAAGAAGGAAAGGGCCTTGACATTGGCCTGAGGAGCATCTCTCCCTGAGCCACAGCAGCATCGCAACCACACAAAGACACAACAGGCACTCGTGCCCCCCTCTCAGTGGCCGCTTGTCAGTGTCACACGGCCAACAGAATGTGTGCCCTTCACTTTGTCCCAGCTCCCAGTTATGGGAAAGTGCACTGGGATTATGTACAGAATGCTCTGCGCAGTGCAGGAGCTTATACTTCACACCACAAGTCTGATGCCCATTGAGAAGCCTGTAATACCACACCTGCAGAGCTAGATAAGCCCTCAATCCTCCCTTTTATTCTACCACTATTATTCTCCTGTGTAATATCACATCAGCTAAAAAATGATAGAAATCATTAAGAAAGAAAAGCTGCGAGCAAATGAAAATACGGCCACAACTTATGGTGTTAATATTTATAAACATACTGTACCTTGTCCTGCATGTTTTGCATGCCGTCTGCACTGCAGGGTCTGCGGCAGCTTATTCATGCCTACGCTTTGAGCGGTGAAAGTTAATCGGTGTACCACAACACTAACATCATAATCAACTAGCCGATCATTCCTCTGACAGCTGGAAAGATAAAGTGTTCTTTTCCTATAAAACTGCAGTCGGGGGTGGCGTGACGCTGCAGAGGTAATTTGACAGCGGGAGAAACGGGGGTTTATGATTGATGGCTACCTCTCTAATTTTTTTTTTCTCTCACGATTAGATCCACTGCTTTCTTTAAACAAGCTAACCTAAAACAGTCAGTCATCCTGCAGATACATCCATAGACAGCCCAGCTCAAACCCTTAAGCAAAACAAACTAAAACAAACAGAAATTGTGATGCAATGACTTCATGCTTCTCGATGAAAAAGTGAAGATTCGAATTTCAAAATAAAAGATGTATCAATCAATTATTCATCAATAAAAAACAAAGATGATTTGCTCAAAAATCTAAGCCTAAGGATGAGTAAAGTCTTCCATCTTTGACTGACTGACACAAATTTGGTGTCTTGACTCTACACAGGTCCAAAATACTGAATGTATCTACCAGAGGCCTTTGATCTGCTCTCTGACCCACTTAATTAACCGGCTAGGCCCATTACAGAACCATGAGAGTGTTTAATATAGCAAAGTGAACCACGAATTTGAAAACAGCATGGTGCCATTTCCTAGCTTTGATGAGCAGACATGACTTTGTGAGTGTGCAGTGCTGCGGCGGTGGAAAAGCTGGCCGGGAAATGTCAGGTCATCAGAATCCTATGATTGCAGTACTCGCGAGAGGTTTCGGGAGGAGGGAGGTGGGGGGTGGGACGGAGCACAAAAAGATCTCTAAATGTAAATCCAATCTAATGAGCTCACCCCGGCATAATTTAATCAAATCTACATATGAAAGACCATCTGCCCTGTACGACATCGGGATGGAATTAGCTTTACAGATTGGAAGTATGTCCCACCTTGTGAGGAAATCCAACAAAAGAATGGCAAGATAAATATTTGCAGTGCGTATGAATATGCATTGTAGATAAATCAAACAGGTTTTAAAGACGAGAATAATACAGAGAAGTGTTTGATGCAAGAGCTCCAAGTTACCAGGCTATAAGTATGGAGCAGCAGATTTCCTCAGTGTGATGAAACGTGATCTGTGCTTTGTTTTTGTCAGGCTGATTTCATTTGGTGCTTTTTACTCTCTCACTCCTTCACTTTTTATCTGCCACTGATGATACTAAGATTCAATTCCTTTTGTTTTACCTGCAGTAACATCTGTCCCGCTTTCATTTTTCTCTCATCCGCAGCAATTGAATAGGATTCCAGGAAAATTCCTCCAGTCGATTTCTCCATATAGATTTTGGCTTTAAAGGATTTGCAAACATTTGCTTCCTCACTTTACTCTGGGATATTTAGACAGCGATTCATAACACACATATACATGAAGTGCTGTGTAAATACCCTTTATATTGGTGCTGGAACTATTACGCGATCAATCAGTTGATCAACAACAGTTTAAAAAGTCAATAAATTAATAAATTTACCACAGATTTTACAGCTTATGCTAGTGGCTGCAGTGGGGCACAGCAGAGGTTAATAAAATTGTCAGCATTTAGAGGATCACCAAAGTTCTTCGACATCATCTGGGAACCATGACAAAATTTGGTGTCAGTTCATCCTGTAGATGTTGGGATATTTTGCTGGATAAGTGAAAATGTTGACCTTCCTGTGGGTGAGTCAGGGAGTCATCCTTTTCATCCAATGGGGACCATGAATATTTGTGGAAAAATCTCATAGCAATCCATCCAATAGTTGTTGAGATATTTATAGTCTGAACCGAAGCAATGGACCGACACACTGACATTCTGCTAGTATGGCTGAAAACAATTTGCAAACAAACCAAGCTATTTGAATCCTCAGTTTGTGCTCTGGGAGCTTGTGATGGGTATTTCCTGATATCCTAAAGACTACATTAATAAACTAATTGAGAAAAATAATATATAAATTTTGAATATAATCACTTGCTTTTAACAATCCTGCCACATTTAACAACCCCTACAATGTACCAATGTGCCTCATACTGAATCAGTGATATCTGTCTCCTCTAATACTGTTGTGAATTAAACAAAGCCTGCACATCTGCAGTCGCTGATAACTGTGTATGCTAGGCAGTCACTGCGTCGAGAAAAGCTATCTGATCCTGCACCCTGCCTGGGAAATATAGAGCAAATATTGTACTGTATCACAAGGACAAACATGTAAAATACTGTAGTGTCAGGTCTTGTTTACTCAACATCAGTATATCAGTATATCAGAGGATTTTCTCAACATTTCTGACTCCCGAGACTATTTTCCTAGTCCAAAATATATCATGACCCAAGCAACTCAAGAGTTGGCAAGTTGTCAAGTGGATGTGAGCTTGGCATATTCCTGTTTTTTTTGTTTTTTTTTCTATAAAGGATGGGGGAGCTCGACAGAGATTATGCAGAGACGATGATATACCAACCGCAACCTATTTTTATATGAAATTATTTAAAGTGAAAATCAGTATCAGTCTTTGAATCTCCTGGGAATCCACGAAGCAAACCCACACAGGGACCTAACCAGAAAGATGAGAAGCTAAAGAAAATGAAAGTGCTGATGGAAATCACACCTCAGGCTGTGAGTGATAGGGCATACACTGACTGGACCACATCAATCCAGCTGTCTACCTCATCAGTTACCCTAAATAAAAGTGGCATATGTCTTTCTTCGTCTACTTTGGAAAGGGAGGGGCCTGTACCCTCACTGTATTCATGGAGATCTTGTGTGTGCACGCACACGCACACACACACACACACACACACATACATACACACACACACACACACACACACACACACACACACACACACACACACACACACACACACACACACACACACACAGGCTCAGAGAGGCCCAATTACCTGCTGGAAAATGCTGGCACCCAAGAAGCCCAAGACTGGTACCAAGAGCCCACACAAGGCTCACTCACTCAGCTTCATGCCCACAGCGAAACAAAGGGGATTTCATGTCTCTGTTTAAATCCTTGGGCTTTGGATACATCTCGGCTTCCCTCTATATGGACCTTTTAAGAACTGATTTATCATCTATTACTGAGGCACCGGGCCCAGATCTGGCCCTGGGCATGCTCAGAGCAGCACAGTATATTGCTCATGTGGGAAACGAGGACAGGATGACTAAATAAGAGACATCGTAAAATCACTGTTATTGCCTTGGATGGGGTGTAGGCGCGTGCTAAGCATAGATTAAAGCACTCAAAATACAAATTACGGCCTATAAGTGATCAGATATTTGGGGTAATCTGATCAAACGGTTTTACAAAGCCTTCAAATCCCCTGTGTGCTGACGAATGTTGGAGTTACAGCCAGATGAGGGAAAAGCTTCAAAAATGGAGGCAGAGATTTTGTTTCCTTACGTAGCCTATGACTGGATAGACCTTCACTGGAGCCGCATAGGGTGGGAAATTGCAATATCAGAGCTCAGGGCCACAAGCTCGTCCCTCTTCACTTTGTCTTTTGGTTGAGCCAGCGCAACCAGCCAAAACAGGCGACGGATTGCCCATTCGTCTTCTGTTTAGATTGATTCTGGTGACAATTCATGTTGGTTGGTCTGGTTACCCATGGTAATTCAATTCTGCCGAGAAGTAAAGGCCATGGATGGTGCGAGAGTAAAAGGAATGAGTTCATGGAGACTGATTCATAGATACAATGGGCAAAGAGGGAACGTGGATGAAAGATCTTACCATGGATTACAAAAATAAAGCATGACCAAGAGGTCAGTCGATTTTGGCCAGTGAACTGCCCTGTAAAGTGATAAAATGAGGGAAACTATTTACAGCATGGCTGAAACGGATCATATAACAGTGCTGGGTGAAGACTATAAACACTAGGTCGCCGGTGACAACAGGCAGAGAGCTGCTGATGGGTAACGGATAATTTAAACTGGAAGATTTCAAAAGAGTGAAAGAGAGTGTTTTGTAGGATATGGTTTTATACCCGAGTAAAACCATATACTACAAAACAAACACAAGATACACAGAACTTCCATCATATGTATTTAAAATACAAGCAGACTTCAACACATAACTCATTATTTGTTCCATTATGTGAAGTAAAGGAAGGGAGTTAAAAAAACACAACAACAAAACAAAACATGTGCTCTCTCGACAAGAGATAGATGAGAAGATTGATGCCACTCTCATGTCTGTATGCTGAATATGAAGCAACTGCAAGCAGTCAGTTAGCTCAGCACAATGACTGAAAGCAGGGGAAACTGCTAGCTAAGCTAACTGGCTGCTGACTGTAGCTTTAAATTTACGTCTATTAAGTCTTGCCAAGAAAGCTGAAAAGCTTATGACCCAATATGTCAATATGTCTATTCCTTTCATTCATTTGAATTGTTATTTGGTATAAAATGTATTGGAAGGAGATCATAACAGTAACAATTTTTTTTATCTTTCTGTTTGGTAATATTCCTAGATATTATACTGTTACATAGAAAAACAGCAAGCAAAAAACCTTGCTGCCAAATCTGTCTCTTAAATAAATGTGATATTTCTCTATTGGTGTATTCAGCTTCACTCTGTGATGAAAGAAACCAGAACATGTGAGAATAAGAGATGAAAAGAAAAAAAAACAGTAAATGAAGAGGGAAAGAGAAAGGTTGCTGGAGATGAGAGGGTGAGAAGAAAGATGATGAAGATGTGAAGCTGAGGGAGAGTATGGTAGGTGGGCAGAAGAGAGGGAGGCGGTGAATAGATGAGAGGGGGAGAAAATGAGAGGGTAAGAAAGACCATATGTGTGGAGCCACATTTCAGATTATCCTGAATTTGATTACAGATTCTTTTTTTTCTTTTTGGCAGGCTACAGCACTATTGAGGAGCTAACACTTTTTATGTCAACATTGGTAATACACACGCATCCACACACACGCACACACGCGCACACGCATGCACGCACGCACACACGCAACACTCAACTATTGAAGCTCAAAAACAGATTTTTCTCATTTCGTGCTGACATCTGTTCCACCGCTGCGCAGATTGCAATTTTGGGACCTAATAGGGCCGACCAACTGGTCATCAGCAGATTTAATGTTAACTAGAAATTGACCAATAACAGTTTTTTAAGGCTGCTCACAATTTTGTGCTCATGTCTGGCCTGAAGTCCACAGATCGATCGATCGATATCTTCTCTCGTTCTCTTGGCCAAATAAACCGAACATACATAGAACCACTGAAAAGCAATCCACAAAACCCTGGTGGTGTATGAAGCTGAGTCTAACCCTATAGCCTGCTCCTACATCAGTTAGTTATATATACCGTTACAATGTTCTGAACGTACGTAGTTAGCGACATTAACATATAGATTACGCAGTAAGAGCTTTATTTGGCATAAATGTTAGACATTACATGCACATCTGCAGACTTCTGATCATCTTTTTTCATCTAGTTTGAAAAGTGCAGAGACGATTCCAGTCCATTTATCACTACGGCTGAAGTGCTCTGAGCCTCACTTGGCTTACTGCAAAGTATTAACACCTATACAGATATAGGTTTTGGAAGATGGAAAACCTATTGCTAATACATTTTTTTATTGGCTGGAGCTCTCAGCAATGTTTACCTCTCTTGAGGCAGTGTTGCTGAAAATTGGTAAGGGAATTGAGTCTTGGTTTGGGAGCCACATTCCTAAAGGTGTGGAATAGTTTCCCCTCAGGTTTCAATTCTGTAGTGTCTATCAAGTTTGAAATTAAAATTCACCTGTCTGGGTTTTTCTTTTCTTTTCTTTTTTTTTTTTTTGCTGTTGTTGTGCCAGACTGAACTTTTGATATAATAACTTGATATTTTCTCATCTCTTAACATCTGATGAACCAGGTGGTAAATCAATCAGTGAGGAGTAGCTCTTAACCAGAGTCAGAACCGCTGATGAAAACCAGGCAATTACGAGAAAGATAGAGACAAGACAGACCGAGAGTCGGTTGCATGCTGTGTCTGAGGAGAGCAACAGAAACAGAAAAAAAGACTACACGACAGTGCAGCCCATCGGGGCCATTTCCACCGTTATCAATCATGTTTTCCTGCTGGACAAAAAATACAAAAAAAAAAAACATAGCTTCCTCCTGCTCTGACCTGAGCAGATAACATCAATCCCAGAAAACTCTCCCACTGTCATCATCTCTACCTCTGTACCTGCAGCATTCACACACAAACACTCACAAAAAAATGACACAAGAAAAAGGTTAGCGACTTTCTCCAACAACTTACTGCAAAACTTCTGCACTCCTCCTCTGTAAAGTGATGCAGCGCGAGGCCGGCTCTGCGGGGGCTTGAAGCCCAAGTGACAGACTTGTAAGAGAGAGGAGCACGTACTGTACCTCCACTGACGTATGGGACCGAAACTAGCGAACAGCGATAAACGTGTGATCTCTCCCTGTCAATCTTTCCTACAGGAAGTGACAAAAAAAAAAATGCTGTTAACATTCTTCGTCTGCTCTGATTGTGTAGCTTCATTTTCATTTCCCTCTGATTTGCTGGGTGTGCACTGGGTGTTCTGTTAGTTATGCTAATTGTCTCTAGACCTCCCGCAGAGTGCGATCCTTTCCCCAGTTGGATGGCTGTGAAGTTGTTTGCCCAAGGAGATGAGTCTGTGTGTGTCTCTCTGTGTGCGAGTGTCTGTTTACAGTGTGCATCTACAATGTGTCACAAAAAGCTTTAGCGATGCTGTGCACGTGCATTTGTGTGTGATTATGTGTGTCGGGGTGCATCAGCACGGATCTTCATGCGCCAGCCATGGTTAGGCGCGCTGTATTCCCAATCCCCCAAACGTTCGGAGTGAAGAAGGAAAGCGGGGCAATGTTTGATCCTAATGCTGTCATATATCGATTATTCTCCTTTTCATCCTTCCCAGCTTTTGATCCTATTAGTAAAGCAAAACCTGTGGGAAAAGAAAGACACTCTTCACATTTCTTTTTCCCCAGTGGATTACACCCTATGAATTTCTGCAGAAGCAAATGACCATGTCCTATGACTGAAGAAATAGTTAAGGAGTAAAATTCCTTCATTTGTCATGCTGTCTAAAGCCCACGCCTCTCTGAATTCTCACGTTTAACTCAATATATACCTCTGTATTTTCATAGGAGTTGAGCAGCCCAAGCCATCCTGGCTTCTTTTAGTCATCATAATCAATTATTGCTATGAATTCATTTTAGAAAATTAGTTATTAGAAAATACAACTAATTAAACAGTAACACTCGACACACTTTGCTGGCTTGGAGAAAAAAAAAAAGGAAGGCGCTTCATTATAACTGTGGTTTGAATTCCCTGCACAGAGACAAGCACTGGACCGTCCTTGTGTGCTACAATCACTGTGCAACATCAAAGTCAGTTCCTGTCAATCACTCAGCTTCCACGACTAATAACATTAGCTAAAGCCATTCGCTAACTAAAGAAAATAAACCCTCAACATGCATTTCAGTTAAAGCGCTCCAAGCCTGATGCTGCTTATGAAATTCTCCACTGATGAAACAGACACCTCTTCCAAAGCGTGTTTGGTAATGAAGATAACGCAACCAAGGCCATCCTGTACTTGTGTCAAATTAGTTGCCAAAAAATAAAAATCCCCTGGAGACATGACCTGTGTTTCTGCTAGTATTTGAAGTTTGGATGCTCAGAACATTTTTCCAGAGAGCCTAAGTTGTGGCAGGTGGATAAAAAGGGTGTATCAGAAACCCTTCAGTCCAGTTAATCAATTAACAATTGTTCATTGTCATTACCCCCACGAAGAGCTGCTTATCTGCATCATCCAGGCACAACTCATATACTGGATTTTTTTCTGATTAATATTTCACTTAAACTCTTTCCTATCATAAAGATTCAAGGATGTTGCGATAAACAACTGGAGATGCTGCAGGATGACCCCCGCTCCACTCGACCAGTTCTCTGCTACGGTGCTGGAAATATCAATGAGTCCAAAATGACAGAAACACTTAGATCTATGCAGTGTCTTCACTTTTCTTCCAAAGCTCCCGATCTATCAGACCTTCATTAGAGCAAACAATCTAGAAAATCTTCCCTATATTTGATCAAATATTGAGTTTGTTCTCTCAGTCGCTGCAATACTGTACTTCCACAGTTGCAATGAAAAGGCTTTTTATGTGAGCTTTCTGTTGTGATGACAAGGGAGATGACATTTTAATACAACCCTGTCATCTCGAAATTACTTTTTAAATGCAACCAATTTATACATAATTTTGCTTGGATCATGTATTTATCAACATAATAAAATGTTGACAAGATTCAATATTCAAGATTCATAATGTTGTTTATGAACTGCTACTTTAAAAAGTGTTCATAATGTTTAAAAGGTTATGTTGACGCACAGCGCTTGTTTATTCTTGGGAGAAGATTGCGGTCTTGCTTTAATATTGAAAAAATGTGAATAGTGACTTGAAGTATGCATTTTCATATTTAACTAACTATTCCCCCTTAACCTTTACCAAAGTGCTCTTCTACTTCGATGTTGATGCTGTACAAAAGCACAAGGATGCAAGTTTAATTAACCAACAACGAGGAACCACTCCTGCTGGGCTCTTGTGACTCTAACCGATCATCTGTTGCCATCAGCTCCCTCTGTTGTATGCTGCTGTGTTTATTCGGCAGCACTGTGACTAACTTGATATATAGTTGCGGGTATGGAGACTAAGAAAGCTCTGCATGGACAGCAGACCGCAGTATGAGTAAATATCGTCTCATTGTCTGTAAAAACGGCACTTGAGTGAGTTGGTTGATATTGGGATTTGGCTTTTGTGCAACACGCTAAATTTTAATTGCCTTCCTTAATAGAAATCTGCCATTTCCCAAATTATAGTTCATTGGCTAATTCACATTTTCCCCTCTTTTCACAATCGGTTATTAATACCAATACATCATAGAGAAAAAATAGTCCCCTTTTCTACTTCAGTATTGCTTGACTCCATCATTAAATCAGCCAGTATAAGCTTTCTTCATACTGACAAGGTGGGTTTATAGTCTGTGTCTCTTAGAACTACTAGCGGCTCAGTCCATTGAATCTAATTCAATTTACTTTATTCAGGACCATGGGAGCTTTTTGAAGCAATTTTGTGGGTTTGGACTCCAAATTTTACTCAACATAACTTTGCATTACCTTTCACTTTATGACTTGTGTCTCTGTGTTATGACCCACATAATATGACATATGGCTCCCTGGTGCAGCGTTTCCTTCTGCTGCTCTCTGGAGCCTTGTGTGAAATACAGTGTCACACAGGGCAAGCCAGGCTTCATCCATCACCTCCTAATAAAGCATTTCATTCAGTGTTAGTACATTTTTGCAGTGGATTTGGCGAATTGTGTGTATTTGACTGGAGGACTATTGCTTTACAGGCAATATATTGTGTTTTTTTTGTTTTTTTTTTCAATGTGATAAACTTTGACTTTGCCACTGGAAATTCAGACACTTTGTTCTGCTGTGGGGAAGGACCCACAATATTTAAGAGACTGACTCAATTTCTAGCTTCCTGGTCAAAGCCTCCTGTAACAAGTACCCCAATGCTTGTATTATGGTAATGAACATTACAGCTCCAAGAAAAATACCTTTTGAACCACTTAAGGAGAAAACGGGTGCAAAACTAAGCCAGAGAGGGGAAGAGAAATTTTTCATATGAGAGTTTTTCACAAAGTCATCTTATCGCTGCCCAGAAGCACGCAGCCCTGCCAACCCCCTCCCAGAATTAAACCAAGAGATGCTTAGAGCCAACAAGTAATATCCCGTGAGACTTTGCTCTCCTGGAGGTAGATGCCAGTTTAGATTTCACGGCCTTAAGCTGTGTGCAGGGTCACTCTGGGCTCTTCTTCTCTCCTAACATTGGCACAGGATAATCTGTTTTAAGTTTCTCGGTCGTTTTGTCAGTAGAACTGTTAAAAGCTTATTGTGGCAACTGCGGTAAAACAGTCGACAGAATGACTTCAGAACTGTGAAATCCACTGCAGCCTCTAAAAGGGTGTAGATTCTGATTGCAACAGCTCTGGTAATTCAAAAATATATACTTTTTGGTAACCTTTTGAAAACCAGATCTGACCTGTTCCCAGGTGGAATCAGCTTGCTTCAGTATGAGTTCATTATTTGCGACTTTCAAAATGATGAAAAAAAGCTGTAACAAAAACATCCATACTGAAGCCGGGGATGTGATGCTGTTATAACCCGGTGCAAGCACTGTAAAAGCATCGCCTCTCTCGAGTGACAAGGAATTCATCAGGGTAACAGACAGTGCTGCTGAAAAGGTGAATGGGAGCAATTAATTTCGTTTCGTTTGTTTGTGCCAACTGCACTCAACAACCTCCAACATCACTATCACGACAGCCCATAGATGGATAATATGGAAATAGCATCAAAGCTTACTGAGCTACAGTATACAGGGCTGATGTCGGCCCTCGGGGAACTCGTCTGGAACTTGTTAACTGGCCTCATTAACTCTTTCTCATTTAGGAATCACCCATCAAACATAAACTCTCCACTGTTTATTGCACCGGAGCAGTCACGTTTTGCATGTGTAGACTGAAGATCTGATACAAACCCGCGGCCAAATGACCACTTAATAGAAATCACTGGTGCGTAATATTAGTTCTGTGAATTAGCAAAACACTGCACATTCCCTAACTTTCACCAAGTGTTTTAGTTAACCAAGCCTTAACTATAGTGTATTTGCCATAATACCAACTTTTTCCTTAAATGATCGACACTGCGGTTTCCATGCATGTTAGAGAAAGCAAGAACGTGAAAAAAACCTTGTCATTTGAACATAATCTGTTGCTTTGCAGAATCGTCCAATATCAAATTTCTTGTCTGGCAATAAGCAGTGGTTACATTAGCATCTCCTGCTATCTGCAGCACTCTGTTTGAATAATCAGCCTGTGATGTGTGGATTGTAACAATGTGTGCATGACCACGTTACAGGGATCACATATCCTGAAACTCCAGGCATGTTCTCGCCTCCTTGCCTGAGTGTCTGTGGCTTTTGTGACTTTGGTTAGGATTCTGTGCGTGCTGAGGTGAGTATGTGTGTGAGAGAGAGAGAGAGAGAGAGAGAGAGAGAGAGAGAGAGAGACCAGGACAGCTATTATTAAATTGAAGCTAAATGTGTTTTTGGTTTTGCAACTTTTCAACTTTTCATCTCAGTCCACTCTGGCACATATAAAAGGCCCACACATACATAGAAGCGCAAGAAAACTCCGAGTGGGAATCCTCCCACTCTTGTTTAGCACACTGCCCTTTATACCAGGCATTCAAGCACTTTGTGGAACAAGTGATGAAAACTATACCGTGAGCACATAGGACAATTATAGAGATATGAACAGAGAGATATATTTGTTTTTGGTATTTCTCCAACCATTCAGCATGACTTTATGGAGGCTAAAATCAGTTATTAATGCTTCACAGATCAGCAGTAAGACTATTATAGTATCATACTCACATAATATTTATTTGTTAATAAGAAATTCTGCAACTTTTGTGTTTCCCTTGTTGTAAAATGGTAACTAGGCAACACTTCACTCCTGAAACTTTTTCTAACAGTCCTCCAATCTTGTTTAAAAAAAAAAAAAAAAAATGTATCACATCCTATAGCATGCCAGGATACACCGAGTATTTCCAAATGTCCTGATGGCCAGTCTGACAGCATGTGCGTGTGTGTAGGTATCCTCTACAGTATGTGCCTGTCAGTGTGTGTGTCTCAAAGAGACAACCCAGAACCTGTTCGGTGAAAGCAATCAGATGGCTGGAGAGGTATAATATCCTCTGAGACTCTGCACACCAGGGGGTTGACTGACAGGATTTCCTCCTCTCCACTCTCACCTGCACCAAACCCAGTGAGATATGGATCAGTCGTGGGGCCTACCTGTACATTTGTGGAGTGGCTTTCTCCAGGTGAACACAGTTACATGGCTGAAAAAATATTATTTTGCAATACAAACTTAAAGGAAGATTGTACTTTTTTTCCAAATATTTCTACTAACGTTTAATCTGCAACTTCATTGTGGATATTCACCAGAAATACTTCATCTGACTAAACAAAATGAGCAGTGAAATGATCAGACATGTTCAACTTGAAAGTTAAAATGAAGGTGGATTTACCACTCAACTTTAAAACTGTGTTGCAGCTTATAGGTCAAAGGTGAACCAGGAAGTAGCTCTGATGACTCTGAGGGGTGTTTACAGCAGAGAGTCTGGGTATTAATCTCACTCTGCCCACCTCTGCAATACAGTGTTTTAGATAATATGGCCAAACTGGGCGTTTTTTTTCAATCTGTCTCATCATCTCACTGCTATTGTTACTAATGGACCCAGGTTTAAGGAGTGTCTAGACACGATGCCACATCCCCCAACATCAGCAATGACATTTTTAATGAAATATTATTATAACCAAATGGAAGGATGAAGAAAACTACACAAATACAACCCAATGTTTTTAAAATATTTAATTTCCCTCTCAATCCATAGCTACAGTAAGTGTTTCCCCATCATCTAAACGTAAATCTGTAGTTAAAAAAAAAATGATATATCTTTCTTCTAGTTCCCACAACCAAGTGAGAGAGCGTGTTTCACACATGCCTTCACAGTGAGGATGGAAACACACCACATAGTTTTTTCCGATATATGCATTTTGTTAATTACAGGTCTGCATAAGCCCACTTGACTTGCATAAACTAACACATAACACCCAAACGTCCCCTCTCACAGGCAAACATGAACACTCCAGCACCCCAAGAATGTTATTTTTGTGAGTGTGTAAGAAAACACAAACACACACACACAAACACACACACGTCTCTCCAGGAGTAGAATTGCACAAACTTGGTGAAAAGATGCACTTTCTCCCTCTTTCTCTGGGTTGTGTCTGCAGCCTGTTGTTACTGCTGGTGCTCTGCAGTGCCACGCTCACACACACTGCATCCCAAATCAGTGCTGCTACAACACCCCAAACCCCCACGCACACGCTCTCTCTAGGCAACTGTCACAGTTCATTCATGTTAATATTACAAGTCATTTTGTATTCTGCCACAACAGCTTACAGCTAATTATATGTCTCATAAATTATATATGTCCTCTTGACTGAAAGGAAATCATTTGCATTTCATTAAATGTTCCACGCTGAATGGAGTCACTCTATAGAGGTTGATGCATTTACAGGCGTCTCTTATTATGTGACCATTGCCTTTCATTTCCATAATTCTTGTTCAGCTGTGTGGACGCAAGTGCGCACTGACATTGGCGGAGGTTTCTCAGGGGTCTTACCTGAGCACAGGAGAAGCGCGGTGAGTCCCACGCACTGGAGCGGCCCCGTGTCTCGCCGTGGACTCATGTTTATTCAGGGACGGGGAGGGGGGAGGGGGGGTTGAAGCCGCAGGATAACTCCCTCAGCAGAAAGCCGCACAACTTTGCACGCAATTTATCCTCTCTGAGCAGTCCCCCGTTTAAAACAAAACTGTTGTATTCCGTGCGCCACCACCTGCCATCACAGACACAACACGGTCAGTTAACGCATCATCCCCCACAAATACAATTAACAGCAGATTTTTGATCCTAAAGAAGGCAAATCGGGAGGGGGGGGGGGGCAGTGAAGTCCTCATTTGTCGTTCTCACTCCTAAAAAATGGTGAATTTACACAGCAGATACAGTGGATCAACTTCTTGCATCAAGCCTCTTTGCTGCTGCGCTCAGTCTCCACAGTACGTGCAGTGTTAACTGTTCATTTCTGAGGATAAAACAGGTGCCTCAGGGTGTGTGAAAACAAACCGCCTGTCACCAATCACGCCCTACAGCACCCAGGGTGTTTAATGTCTGACAAATGTGTGCTGGACGTGTCAGGGATTTATTAATCGTCTTCCAAAAATAAACAGCTATAAAGTAGCCAGTAAGGAGGATATATATAAGACAGGAACATTTATAAACGCCCTTAAAGTATAAGTCTAAGAAACTGATGCAGTGTTGGGCTGTTTCTTTTGCTTCTTACCATTTCTCTTATTGCACAGGATACGGCGCTGAGGTCTCGACCAATGTTGGCATGTGACATCAAAAATAAATACGTCTGTTCTTTTACCAGGCTGCGATATTTTTCATCAAGTATCAAAAAATTAAAAAAACAAAGAAAAAAAAAAAAAAAAGAGGAGAAAAAAAAGTCCTCAACAATTTATGTTTTCCAGAGAGATCTCATGACACCGCGCAGCTATGTTATTTTCTTCTTCTTCTTTCTCATAGAGTGCCGGGGGTTTGCAGCAGTCCAGATCACCTGTATAAGGATTTTTTTCTTTTTGCAATATCTAACGAATGGTCCTCCAACTTCAACTCCACGCGACGAGGAAGCGTGCACACACCAGAGGCGGATGGTGAAGTGGATCCCGAGCTGTTGCACTGAGCAGCTCTGCGCCCTGTGGCTGTGGACCGGAGAGTGCTGGTGCAGAAACTGAGGTTTGGAGGGGAGGGGGGGGGGGGTCGGGGAGTCGGGGGTGGTGGAGTGGTGGTGTGGTGGGGGTGAGACGCGCACTCCGGGCTGGATTGGCAAATTAGAGGGTTTGCGAGTGTCACGTCAGCAAGTATTGTGCCATCCAATTCCTGGCTCATATCACATGGGGATTGTGCTTTTTTTTCCCCCAAAAGTCCCAATATCGTTAAAAAAAAAAAAAGAAAGAAAACAGCAAAAAAAAAAAACATAAAGTTGACGACGAATTAGACAGGAGCTCCACACCTCACCAAGGAATATGTTTAATTACATCGCTGCTTAGGTGGTGAAAATGAGCATAAGACTGTTGCTCTGCAGGTAAACACTGATCTCAACTCAAACAGTAGAACATGAATGCCGCAGATTTGCATCTTCATCAGGTGTAGTCAGACTGCATGAATGTTTGCAGCTTTGTTTTAACGCTGTTTTAACTGCACCTAATGAGATTCTTGGCAGGTGGAGCCCCCTGTAGTGTAGAGCTACTCTTCCAGTACAATCCACAGTATTGCTACAAAACACAAATGTGAGAGGTTTGTTATATGCAGTGGAGTAAAAGACACACATCTGTATTTTGGGGATTTTCATCATAAACTCATATGAAAGTGGTTAAAAATTAAACAAAACAGCACCCCAGACATTTTCATTTTTACCATCCTCACAACCTCTGTGAGGATCATTAGTGTCCAGTGAGTGAAGACTGGAGTTGAGTAGTGCAACCTGTTGTTTCCATGGGAGGTTCATGAGAACCAACAGTGCCCCCTATGGGGCACCTCTGACTGCAAGCAGCTCCCCTCTGAGCTTCATGACTCAGACATCAGGAAGTGCTGCATCAATCTGAGTCTTCCTCAGAACAACTGTAGACTGAACACGGAGGTACATGTAAAGAAGTAGCACTCCCACCTTAGTGTAGGCTCTGGAAAGTCAGTAAATAACAGGAAGGGTATCTGCACACTTCAACAGTAATCACTGAGAGTGGGTTCAGAAAGTCAGACATTTTAGTGTTGCCATGTTTTCCCATTTGACTGGAGAGAACAAGAGAAGATTATTTTATCTGGAAATCTTGCCACAAAGCAACTTTTATACTTTGTTGCTGTATGGATTGTATTAAATGCTGAAGATCAGCTGATTGTAGTAGCCTACAATTGGTTAAAATGTTACTTTGAAAATCACTGAACTGTGTAAAAGCATTTAAATATTTTAAGGTTCTGATGAAGGGGGTCTAAGTTTCCTATAGCAGTAACAGATGTGGCAGTAGTGAGATTATAATATAGGGTAAATAAAAGTTCTATCTATCCATATATATATCATCTAAAAGCACCATGGAGCACAGCTGTGAGGAGTTTTTCTTTCTCTGCACCCTGCTGGGTGTAAAGCACAAGCTGCCAGTGTACACGCTCACTATACAGAGCGAACAAGCCATAAAGAGACACACAAACCAGTGACATGTTGAAAGGGAACCGGAGGAGCCACCCTGCAGCTGAGGCCTCTCCACAACAGCACTAAACACCAATTACAGGCCATCAGCAACCCCCCCCTTATCCTCTCCTCTACTTCCTGCTTTCTGCTCAACCGGCACTATTCAAGTAGAATGAGATATCAAAAGAAAATCAAAATCTGAATTTCCCTCTCAAATGACGGCGCTCAGGAACAGCTTCCTATAACACACAAGAGCCGATTCGCCGGGTTGACATGAAATATGAATTGTACATTTTTTTACTGCTGATTTACATACTGACTTCCATGATGACACCCGGCTTCATCTGCTTTCTGGATCTTGGCCTGTCGCATTTTCACTCAAACTGAAAATCCAAACATATAATTATTATTCTTTCCTGTCTGATATTTGGGGAAATCATTATGTGGCCTTCAACATGTTATTACTTAAAAGTTGATGCCTGAATAATGGTAAATTAATGCTTTACAAAGACATAAATGACAGAGGGTGGGTAGCGACTAATGTTTATGTTAAAACAGCAACAATTAAGTAGTTTTTGCCAGCTGAAAGCTTACTTTTTTAAATGGTTTCCTCCATCAGGCTCTCATTAGGATATCACTGGAGCTTAACTTGCTTAAAAGTGTTTTTTTTTCTCTTTCCTTTATTTCTATTTCTTTTCACAAAGCTTCTCTGTTACGTGATGATGACTATTGATTTTATAGTCACAGAAATATTCCGAGGACACCGTGCCACTGACCTTTACAATCCTTACTGGCTGCTTGTAATGTTAGTGATCTAAGTTTATTATAGTCAGTATAAGTTCCACTGATGAGAACATTAGCTGCGTGCCGAAAATACAAAGTGTTCAATGTCTTTCCCGAGCAACAGAGGAGGAGCATATTATTCACCTTTTTCTCCTTCACGTTTCTTTCTTGCTTTTTCTTTGATACAGAAATCAGGAGGATCATTTGTGTTTTCTATCATTTATGTACGTCATGTTGGATTCCCTGTCTGGTGCTGTTTGTCTAATTCACATATGAGGTACAGAACGGCAGTTCAATTAATAAACATACTGTATATGACTTCTTAGAAGCTGCAGTGGATTTCACTGAGCTGAAGTCATTCTGTAGCCTTTTTCACCTACAAGTTCCCACAGTGAGTGTTTAATAAGTGACTGATGAAAGAGGCAAAAGTAGACTTAAAACAGATTATCTGATGGCAGTGTCAGAGGAGGGCAAAGACTCTGTGCTTGACCCGGCACAGACACACATCCCGGCCCGGCTGTGAAATCTTCTCTGGCGTCTACGTCCTGGCGAGGACTTGGCAGAGTCCCATGGGAAGTTTTGCTTGTTCGCTTGGCTCCAAGCGTCTCCTGCTTTTCTTTCTGGGACAGGTTGCTACAGCTGCACGTATCTTGGCAGCTGCTCGGCTTGCAAAATGGTGAGAAGTTTATAGAATGAGCTGACTTTGTAGAATTCTCTCATATATAAAAAAAAAAACAAAACAAAAAAATAACAAAAAAATCTCCTGTTCTCTTCTTCCCTTCAGGGGCAGTCCTTTAGATTGCGATGTTCAGTGTCCTGCAAGAGACGTGACGCTGTGTGTGGCAGTGGTGACATAACCGTTTTATGTGTCTGTGGTTCATCCGAACTAATTTGCACACACCAAGAGGCTGAGATTATGTAATGTGTTTCTTTCTTCAAACAAGCTTCAGAGGCAGCGAGTGAAGTTGTTGTTTTCTCTCTCAGATACTGCAGTTTTGTGTTTGTAAGGGCTTTGCAGGAAACCTTACATAGTACTGTATACGTATCCTTTCCTGAGCTACTTCCTTGTCACTTTACTCTTGGATGCTACTTTCTAGGTCTTTGTTATGCAGTTAAAACATGCATCACTAATATCTGAGTTGCTGAAAGTGTCATGCCTCCTTCACATGGATTTATTGTTGGTTGACTACAACAGCAACCATCATCTTTCTTGTCCTTTTTTTATTTTGTCCTTAAATTTCTCTCTGTGTTACGGGCTGTAAACCCCTTACTAGTGAGCACTGATCCTGAACATCAAGGTGCAATTATTCTTTTCTTCTTGGCCAGTCAGATGTCAGTGACATTTGTATTATGGGGACTGTTAGGTGACATGGCCCAGCAATGTTTCCTCCTTTTGTTCAGTGTGTATCACAGGCTTGTGCGTTTGTACCTGCAGTATAATCTTGTGTTTTTGTAAAGGTTAGCCCTGTTAGGGGCTTTTCTCATCGCTGTGTAGAGACAGCCCTTGGTGGTTACCACAGAAAATCTCAAGGAAGCAGTTGTGTGCTTCTTTTTTTTTATCAGAGGTGGGAGTCTTCTTCAGCTTGTTCTGGTGCCAGTTAGTTCAGTGCTGATGGTTGGTGAGAACCACAGTGGATATTTTATTTCCAGCGCCAGCCGCAATGGGCAGCAATGAGCTCATTCCACACTCGAAAACAAACTTTGACAGGCGGCACAAAGGTAAGGTTTCTGCTTTATCAGAAGTGTTTTCAAACAATATTTTTCCAGAGAAAAGACTTCAAGGATGAACACTAACTGTGTTGCCTGGCAAATGTACTGTATGCCTGCTTAACTTGCCAACCTCTGATGAAGAGCACATCTACTCTTATTCCTCATAAGAATAACTTCTGGATCAGGCTTTGTTCCCCACCCACCACCACGGCTTGCGCTAGGTTGACAGGTGAAAAAGCAGAGCATATCAAGATGGATAGTGGAGGAAACATCAGAAAGACTCAGCTGCATGTTTGAGCCTCAGTCAGACCCAGTCTCAGGGGTTTTTGAGGAGTATGTTGTGCACGAAAATCGGTGACAAGAAGACATATCAGAACGGTAAGCATTGTTATTTGTTTATGTTGTTTTTTAGCCTTTAACTGGAATTGGCTTACACAGTTTTAGTGGTTGTGCTAATTGAAGCTCTCGCTCTCTACTGACGAGGTTTTGGGTTCATTTTTCCCAACCCCCGTCGCAGCAAGTCGATGGGATTGGTTCCTTAGTTATATGACGTATGAATCCCAGGCTGTCTGAATCTGTTTTTATGAGACTGTCATTGCTTTGCTGCAGTGGAAATACTCAGTCATGGCGATGACTGTTTAATTCACTCATGATATGTCTTATATTACATAAAAAACACCATATGGACATGTTAACAAGGTTAAAAACTGATTTTCATTGGAGGGACTCTTTAAGTGGGAATTCAGAACAAAAGCAGCTCTGCATTAAAACAGCACAGGGAAGCTGCCTAGGTGGGAGTGTGTTGTGATACCAGTGACATAATGACATACAATCCAGGAAGCCCGGACAGTTCTGAAGTAAAAAGTTGAAATATGTCGTTCCCCCTACAAAGTAATCCACCAGGAATAAGTGCTTGCATGTATCTGATTGGCCAGTGCACTGCTGGATGATGTTGTGTAATGTAGTTAAGCAGAAGCTGAGCCTAGTTAAATTTTTTTGCTGGACGACAATGCATTGTTTGGTGTCAAGTACTTCGTCTGTGCCTGTTGTTGCCCCTTTGCTCCATCATTATTATCTAAGAACAGGAAATTGCAAAGAAAATCTAATTTTGGATTGTGGTTTTGATCTACTGTGTGTTCAGACATGCCAGTCAAACTTGTCTAATCAGCAGCTGTCATGTGATAGACTGCAATTTTTATAAATCTTTTGGGATGCTTTTTTTTGGTTTCTGTTTTCTGAGGACCTTGCTAGTCAAGTCTTCTCCCATCACCAGTTTTTAAGCTCCTCCATCTGTCATGGACAACATTAAAATGAACAGACTTGAGGTTGCACTGGGCTTGCAAGCACTGTATTTCACAGCATCCCACCAGCCTTGGACAACATACCATGTTCGATCTGTTTGTCGTATACAGCTGGCATTACAACTAAAGAGTCTGTGTGCAGAGATCTATGGGTAAACATCTGCTATGTTAATACCTTGGGTGAAGTTCACTAAAAGGTGTTGTCAATGGAGCTTGTCTGGTCACTTATGCTGCACTGGGATGAACAGAAACATCCAGTGATACATCATGTGGTGACATGGAATGAATCTTAAGGGTTGAAGTATAAAGGTTCAAGGCTGAGTTAAGTATTAATCACATTGCTCCTTCTCTATAAATGTTAAACGCAGGTTAGCTGGAGGCCCAGCTGCACTGTTAAGTTTTTACAGCAAAAGATTTAGCAGTTAAACTGTTTTCTTCATAATGCAGTAGGTACTGAACGCACCTACATGGAGAGAGCAGAGAAATGAATCAGTAAACGCACCACTGTTATAATTGAATCTTTTTTTTTTCTCCCTCTCACAGACACACACACGTACAAACATACAGTACATACAAATATGGTAATTAATTACCGGAGGCTGACCTGATTAAGGATTTAAGAAGAAAATTGTGTTGAAGTTCATCGTGCAGCAGGAGCAGCACAAACAAAACAATATCATAATGTGCTGATGAATTAAAGTAGAAAGGCAGACGCACAATGACAGCAATACGTTATGAATAAAAGATCAGATGCTGCTGGGAAACACACCTTCCTTCACAATGCGATGCTGGTTTTAGATATTGCTCCACACACACAAAAGATCCAAAGAGGTCAGAGACACTGAGTGTCACTGAAATTCACTGAGAAATGGAAGCAGTTGGAGAAAACCATTAGTGGAGTAAACAAGTTGTCAAGCATGCTGATTTAGCTCACCTCAAAGCTCTCTATTAGTACATTACATGCAATTTATTTATAAGACATAGCTGTAAAACGGAGCTGAGAAAAAGCCTGCAACTCGCCGATAAACTGGCTCATGTCAAGATTGTTGATGGTGTTGAACAAAATCAGTTTCCTGTTGACCCATCGTCAGAACAATCACGCCAACAATCAAGCAGTTTTGTAATTGCACATCTATCGCATGTTGTAATCTTCTTGCCAGCATGTATTTTGCAATTACTGAAGGTCCAAGAAGCCAAAGTTCTCACCTGCTTATAGCAGGGCCGTAGAAAATACATATTTCTAACAGGCTGGCAGGTTTTCATTACAACATGGCGTAACAGTACATATTAACACCAACTGGGAGAAGTTGCCTACCAGCATCTCTAAAGCTCACTAATTAACACCTTATATCTTATTACTTTAATTGGTGCAGTAACTGGAATGTAAAAATAGCAAGCATGACATATGATCGCGAGACGTGGTGACTTTATGGAGCTTTGGCGTCATTGTTGGGTGCCAGACAACAAACGGCAACAAAGCAAATAAGCACATTTCCCAAAACAGCTTTAAGCTTGGTGATTGTTTTTTACTGAAATGCTCCAATGAGTCATAAGGCTTTGTATGTTATACTGTACAATTTTGGCCTGTAAAGATGTTGTTAATGATAAACAGTCGCGAGAGAAATGCGGTAATATCTGTGGTCATCAATCCAACCCAGTACCAAAACCATAAAATTCTCAGTGAGTGCTGCTACAATCCACATTTACGAGCCAACCTATAGACTTGTACCTTGACTTTTATGTTGTCATATTTTCCTGGCACTTGTTGCTCATCTGTATCAATGATTCTGCAGTGAGATTCAGGTTCTTTCAAACCTCGGAAGTTCTTCATCAGTCACCTAGAATTGTCTATATGCAAAAACAATGGGACCTTTATTTTCAAAACACTGAACACCCAAGTTAACACTTCCCAACTTGTGCTTATCCACAGGTAACTATAGCAATAGTAACTTTGATTATTTACCTAACTGTGGGTTAAACTGCCTACAAACAAATGTAACAAATGGATTACAATTTTAGCATATCTATTTGCCTGTGGAACAAACGTGGTAATACAAGTTGTACAAGATAATACAAGAGTTCTGATATAAAAACTAACTGACTGTGGTGAAAACACTACTTCACTCATTTTCCATTTCCAATTTGTTTGATATTTTCATACATCGAGACACTTTGTTGTGTATTATAACCTACCCAGTTTATGAAAAGAGGCATTTGGAAATTACTGATGACAACCTGATTGGCACTATAAACACATTTTTACCAAAATTGGTCTCAATATCACAAAGATCTATTTTATATACAAATAGTAATTTTGATAAACAATCATATACATGTGTCCATAGTAATGACTCATCTTTTTGGCTCCCTGTCCATCTCTATCACTCTAATTGTCTCTTTTACACACACACACACACACACACACACACACACACACACACACTGCTGGCTGCATCAGACTGTGAGATAATTTGAAGAAAAGATTTCTCCTCTTGTGATGCTAGCTTATCTCTGATTAGTATTTCTTGCGGCTACATCAGCTGGTTCACACACAGAGCATGTGTTCTCTTCCAGGCAAAATCACTGAAGTATTGATTAGCTGTATTACATCCTTGCAGCAGCCATTGGGAGTAGCAGACTTGGAGTGAGGCTGTTAGCTGATCTATATTGATTAATGAGAACAAATGTATGGCGGATATGCTGATACACCGAATAAAGACTTCTTTTGTTGTCCTGTGCACGTTTTCCTCAGTCATTCACTTCAGTCAATCAGTTTTTACGTTTCTGACACACACACGTACATTCCTGCTGCACTTATTTTATGATCAGTCTTTTAACGGAACACAGTGCGGAAGACAAACTTGGAGACAAAATACTAGGAGAAAAATCGACTGAAGGAAAACAGTGATATGCAATAAAACAGACTAATGACCACATAGCAAGATACAAGCAAACGCTTTACTTCACTGGTCCGTCACTGCTGATTCAATGCATTTATACTCTGAAAATAATCAAAATAAAAACCACAGATGAATTGCGGTGTTTAAAAAAAAAATAAGGTAGAAAGAAAAGCTCAATCGGTAATTTCCCACTCGCCGTCACCAGACCCTCATCTTGCTGCCTGGGCTGCATCCTCAGCTTATGTCAGGGTAGAGTAATTAACATTTATCAGTCTCCAAGAGAGACCTTTCCCCCACCAGGGGAGAATGATGTGTAACCTGCCGTGGTCTTTACTTGCCCACTGCAGCACTCCCTCAGCCATTACCAACAACAAGGCAGTCAAGGGGAAAGAGTAGGATCGAGGCCAAACCGTCATCAGCTGTCATTATACGCTTCAGAGCAGGTAATAGTGAGTAACTGGCCGATTTAATATGGTGATTTCTACTTGGAAAGTTCATGACCAGTGATACAGCCAGTAGATCTAATGTGCACCGACATCCTGTGATGATATCTGTAATTTTAATAATAAAAACTTGGCTCATCATTACCATACCTGAACACAAATATGCTTACACTACCGTCAGTGTAGTTAATGGGTCGACCACATTTGCTAAACTGTGGTCAGCAATAACAAACATTTGAGAATAGTACAGTTGTGAACTATGTTGTATATTCTTATGCATATTTTCTGTTGTATAGCTGTGTTTGGTTTTGAATAGATGAACCATACAGTGCATAAGTACAGCTTGAGCAACTTGAAGTTGATCACGCCACAATTTGGATCACACCAAATTATCTAATTTGGATGCAGTTATATAACAATATTTCAGACAATGGTGATCGGTAGGCTACTCCTCATTTCTGTAGTCTTTTATTTTTCTTGATGTTTTTAAATCAACCAATCCACTTGTGCATGGTCAGAAAATTGATCAATTTTGTTTGAATTGGAAACTAAGATAACACAGCCTTCCAGTGACTGCCCACCAGTCGCTGGCTGTTTTTAGCTTACTCACTGTTTTTCCTCTTTAGTTTCCCTTATAGTTTTATGGTTGTTAAAATAGTCTTCTTATTCTTCTTCATTATTATAGATGGTAGTTGTTAAACACTCCACCTGCTAAAGATCAATATGTTGTCATTGTGAGCATGTTAGAAGCATGCTAATGTTAGCATTTAGCTCAAAGCATCTCTTTGCCTAAGTACAGCCTCACAGAAATGCTAGCATGGCTATTAACTCATGTTTATTACTGCATGTTTTCATGAAATGGAAATATTCCAGAACTGCGGTGCTACATTTGCGCATTTCCCCGAAATTGAGCCTGACACAGTTGTATTAGGTAAAGAAGTGTGAGTTTAAACAGCGTTTGGCTTCACAGCTTGAGTTTGTAATCACTGGTCCACTGGCAGTGCCACTGCTTGTTAAGGGATCAGATACAACAGAGAAATACACACAGGGCTCCCTCCTCTAATTGGCCTTTGCTTATTGGCAATTATGAGAAATTATGTTATAACTGTGCATGTAGAATCCAAATGTCTCTGACATAGTCATGCAACATGGTACAGCCTTCATGTTGCAATTCATGTTTCACTTCACTTGTTGTGAAACTCGTGCAGACAGCACATCTGACTTCATGACAGTGTAACAGTAGTTAACAGCTTCTTTTTTTTTTGTGGGCCTGAATGCTTATTTACAGAGCTGTAGAAAAGGTGCAGAAATCTGATTTCCGCTGTCGGTTAATGAGCACAAAAAGGTCAATTCAAAGCTCTTTGTCACATTGATTAGCACAACGGAGGTGAGCTGCTGGTTGAACCCGAACGGATCATTAAACAGAATATTTAGATGCTTCTCTCACTATACAAACAACTGTATATCTGAATTGAAGTGCTATTAAAGTGGCAGCATTCAAACACAATGTCCATTTATTATTGTAGTGATTACTCTGGAAATGTTATTGCTGAGCAAGAGGGAGATCAGACCGAAGTGTGATAATCATTATCACAGGTTTTATTGTTTTCTCACAGGCCTCCAACAATTCGTGCAGAACTCTAATTTACATCCAAGTGATAACAAAGAACAGCATAATAAACTTTTGGTGACTTCCACAATGAAAATGCCACAAAGTAATTTGATGAAATCTTCACATTTGCGTTTAATTAACGTATATCCACCTGAGGTTCACCTAGCTTTGTCTAAAGAAATTAAAGAAAAACTGCATTAATTAACCAGACTAGCAAGGGTATCATTTTTAGGCACAAAGTACCCACCACCTTTTGCATTAATTTATAATCTTCAATTCCAGCCAGGAAATTACGTCTCCAGACTGATGCAGTACGTCTTGAGACAGAGACAAACACTCCTCTTAAATTAAGAATTGCTTGATGAATCATTGTCATGAAGTGATTCACAGATTCATAAAAGGAAACCTAACATTTGTGTAACATCAGACATGAGGAGATATTCATTGATTTGCATGCAATGCAAGTCAGACACACTGACAATGTTACCGCATCTACAAGGGTTGGGCAGATACCTTGAATGTATGTTAATAATGTTTCAGCAACATTACAGCATTGTGGAAGTGCTTGTCCCCGCACAGGATGGAATTCTGAAAATGGAGGGGGAAAAAGATTGGCTGACATATCTGGTAATAGATCAACAGAAACATTTCTGCTTCCGTTGGTGGTAGTGAGGGAGAGAGGTTTCCTTTTTCAGTCTTGTGACATGGAGAAGAGCACTGTATTTGCCCAGGTGGCTAAAGCCCTGTTCAGTATCTGTGTAATCCTCCCCTTTGCAGCACCGCCAAACATTGGCTCCCCATTGCAGTCCCTGGCTAAGTGGGATAGACAGTAACAGATTGCCCTGCAGCCCATTTACCTCCAGTACTAAAGGCCACTGTGATCCACTCAGAGTATTTTGGAAACCTCACTGCAACACCTTCAGTGCAAATCAGGGATGCACTCCTAAAAACTGAATCAATTACCTTTTCAATTACTTTTCAGCACCAGTGGTAATTGGTAAACATTATCTCTGATATTACATGGGGCACCTCGATTCCTGGGCCAGCCATGAGTAATATGCATGCATGCATGGTATGCTAAATAGTTATATTAGAAATTAATTTGTAAGGATTATTATATTATATTATATTATATTATAAAACAGATATTGAACATTTGTCTTTAATGTTGAATGTTCATGACTAAATATGAAATAGTCATGTTTGATCTGATCTGGGATATGTTTCATCGAATTTGCAACATGACATATTTTCTTGTTCCATTAATACATTAATAACTGCCGCCATACTTGCAACCCATGCATCAGCGTGCAAGAGCCTTGTAGAGCTGGTAAATTTATCTGCAATGTGTGAGTAACGGTGACGCTGCTCCACTGTTTGCAATCTGCGACATCACCTTTTTCCAAATGAGCCTTTCCCACTTAAAGCCAAGGAGAAGAGCACAGGGGGGAAAGAAAATACAGAAACCTGTGATGTTAACAAGAACTGTTCTAAATTTGGCACAAGATAATGTGTTCATGTAAGACCCCATCACTCATAGTTAGAAGGTGATTGAGAATGTTTTCAGGGCCTTTACGCCCAGTGTCATTACGCATCTCCATTGTTTTCCCTGATCTAATCATGATCCAATCTCAAATAACAGCCACATATAACACCAGTGTCTTCACATTCTCTTCTAATTTGTGTCCACTGAAAGATAATGGTAACAACATATGAGCTGAGTCAGCTATTGAGCTGATTTACAAAACACATCTACTCATTGAGACATGCCTATTTACAGATTAGAGCAAGAGGCCCTCATAGACAAAAGCAATGCTAGTTCAGTTGCGTTTTTATGTTCCTTTTATGTGGAGTGACAGCACATTTGTACTCACAGGGCACATCAAATATTGTCACAGTGTATCCCTTACCACCTGGCAGTTTGTGCAGACGGATCACAATCTGTGCCTTGGGTGCACTTGCAGTTCCTCTTTTTATGATGTGGTCACATGCTGATTGCAGTCCACTCACCTGAGATACATGTTAATGGTCTCTAAAATCATTTCTAGTCTCGTAACAGATGTTTGGGAACAAGCAAGTCTGAAAATGTATCGCAGCTGCAAAAACAGAGCAGAAGCTTCACCCTTTGAGATCTAAAATGTGTCCAAATAATCTGAAAAGAAGATGTTAGTGGGAAAAACTGTGGTGCCGGGTTCGTGTCAAGTGTGTACAAGGCCCGCTGTCCACCACACTAATCATGACATCAGAGTCACAGTGTCAAATGAAATGTCTGCTGGTGAAAGCAATGGCCGGCCCAGGTGTTTACCCTCCAGTCCCTGGATATGTCATTGTGACATATGAAAGTGCTTAAACCCCGTAAAACTCAAGGAGGCGGTGGCGCCATACAAGAGGAGGTTGGGGAGGTGTTCAACTGCAGGACCAGCATGTTTGTAATGAGAGGAGAGCGGAGCACACTGCAGCAGCATAAAGAAAGAAGAGTTCAATTGCACATTAAAGTCTGGAATGTTTTACAGAGGGTAATAAAGCCCCCGGCTAATCACATTCACCAGAAGCACACTATCCTTCACCCAATGACCATGTACAATCATCGAGGTTTACCTTCATAAACAGTATATATCTCTCTTCTTCTTCTGGCGCGGAAGAAAAGGGAATGAGCAAGGATTTCGGTATTGCAGTAATAGATTTTAAGTGCGTCTCTCATCTCGGCAGATACAAATGCAAATTACTTTGATACAGTCATGCTTGATCTGCAGGAAATTTGCATTGACTGTTGCTTTCAGAGGCTAGTTTTGTCACAGGATAAAAGGAAACATCAAGTAGTCGTGCAGTGTTTTAGGTGTCAGAGATGAAGAGAATATTATATATAAGCTTGTTTAATAATAACACAGACGCTGTAGCTGGTTCATCTCAGCTCATCGATCAAAGCCTTAGTAAGTTAAATATCAGCTCAAACGTCCTGTAACCAGGATAAATACCCAACAGCTCGACCGAGCAGCGAGAGAAACACAATCCAGTGACTGTATACTGAAGAGGCACCGTCAGCTCATTAGCTAACAAGTTACTATGCAACCACTCACCATGTCACCGTGATATAAATGCAGCCAACCTAGCCTATTGTTTAGTCAGCACAGTGGTGACACAATCACATATGGACGTATTTTATAATTCATTTGGCTCTGGAGGACGTGGGGCAATTAAGAGTCTCATTCATTACGAGGAGAATCCTGCTGATAGTAAACAGAGGCTCTTGGGGGAGAAAGATGAAACAGGTTCCCTGTTTTAGACTGACACAAACACAAGAGCGAAATTTAATCAGACAGTTTATTCAGCATCCTGTGCAATTATCTCCACTGGTAACACTTTACTTTTCACCAGCTCTTTTCAATTACTTCAGCTTGTGTACTAACTTATGGCTTTATGTACTTGCTTAGTTTCATATTCTAAAAGGCAATAACATTCTTGATCAAACATTTCATTACAGTACACAGCATATTAAATTTAGTTGGTTTTTGCCTTGGATATAACTTTAATTAAACCGCTGTTTCTCTGTTTTATGCTTTTTTTTAATGTTCTTTTGTTGTGTTGCATTGCTGCTAGGGGTCTCTCAATCACAGGACTAACGAAAAATGGATTTTGGTGACATCATGAAAGTAGCGTGGGATCATGGGATTTGCTGCCACCACCATTGCCATCATTGCAGTCAGCTTCACCTGGTTTGGATTCCTTGGAGGTCAGTTGTTCAGGAAGTTTTTACAGGGACCAGGTGATTATAACCGGTAAAAACAATGAAAACAACAGGTTCATGTTAAAAATCTGTGTTTTTCTCCAACTCTATTCGGCGGACACAAGATTTCTTGGTGGGGCTGTGAACCAAGGTGTACCTGTTGTTTTCTCAGCTTGTTTCTCTGATGATTTATATCCAGACGTTCAGGAAGTTTTTACTGGAAGCTGAATTATCAGCAGAGGTCTCCTCCTCTCCAAAACAAATGGACCTGGTGATTAAATTCAGGTGAAACACTGAATAAAGCAGTTTCACATTAAAAATAGCTAACGGCTGCTCAGCTTGTTTCTCTGATCCAGACATCCAATGACTAAAATTCTTCATTCTGTGGAAATATAAAGTTAAAGATAACCAAATTCTAAAAAGTGTATCATAAGATATGGTTTAAAACTGGATAAAAAGTCAGTTTTGACTACTTCTGGCCGATGACCACAACAGTGATGCATCTTTTTTTCTTTTTTTTCACTACACTGAGAACATACCGAACCCTGGATTCAAGACTGAGGAATGTACCAAGATGTGAGTTCTGCATACCTTGACACTGCTAGTTTTGAGTGAAATATGTCAACAATTATTGAACGGATGGCCATGAAATTTGGAACAGACATTCACGTTCCGGTCGTGATGAATTGTTACAACTGCAGTGATCCTCTGACTTTTCATCTTGCATCACCATCAGGTCACAGTTTTAGTTTGTCCACTACAATACCTGCCAAAGCAATGACATTCCCGTCCAACTCAGCTGTACTTTGTGCTAATTAGCAAAATGTTAGCATAGTGACATAGTATATTTAGATGGCAAACCAACATTAGCATTTACCTCAAAGCAACACTTTGCATAGGTACAGCCACAACAAGCTTCTACCATGTCTGTAGTCTTGTTCAGGACATGTTGTCCACTACCTTGTCAAACTTCATAAAATCTTAAAATTCTCTTCTGTAGAACTGGAGATTTTAGGTTCAATTTAATGTTAGTGTAGCGTCCTGAGCAGGCTTTCTCTGGAAAGGCTCTTGCTTGACGTTGAGTACAAAATTCATAAAGTTTCAAATTTATCTCTATCCTCTTATCCATTTTTCTAGATGTCTTTTTACCTTGTCATTTCTCCTCTGATGCCTGTTCCCTCTGCCTCCCCTCTTGCAGGAGAAGGCTTTCAGTGTCCGAAGCATTTCATCACCTCTCAGTCTTGCGCGAGTACACATCTTTGTTTGTTCCTTTTAAAGACATGACTGAAAACTCATCTTTTTAAATAAGCTCTTCTCCGTGCTTTTTTAATCTACATACACAAAATGCATCAGGCCAACCTTGACAGATCCAATCGTCTTGTTTTCTGTGTTCTTCATTTCATTTTTGCATTGTTTTCTGCTGCTTGTACATATTTGTTGACCTTTAATTGTGATTTGCACATTGTTCTTACATGACTGACTTAAAATGGGTTTTGAAAAAAAGTGTGAGTATTGTTCTAAACTGCAATTTGGAAATGTTTATGTTTGCATACTTCAGTTCCAGGACACTGAGGGACCACGATGTAATGTGTTTTCGTAAGGATTTTTGAATTGCAGTGATCTGTGACATATTCCAAGACAAAACAGCACCATGCATATTCTTGTCCAAGGATGTCAAGACATACACTACACAAAGAAATGATTAGTTACAGCATCCAGTGCTGCTACCGTATAATTCCAAGCTAAAAATGGGAGCAACTAAGCAGCTGGAAAAAAAGGTTTTGAGTATTATGCAATCAGATTTTTACCAGATAATGTTCATTTGTAGGTTGACTTATTCTTACTTATAGAAGCAAAGCTATGTTTAATTTACATTAAATATGCTTGTACATAAAAAATTGCACCAAACTGTGACTCAACATTATCCGTGCAAAAGTAAGAAATCCCACCAATGGAAGGTCATCAAATTCATGATATCCACTCAAGTGGAAAAAGAGATGCAAAATATGTTTAAGTGCATCACCAGCCCCGAGCCAAATGAAGTCTTGTCCCACTAATGTAAAGCAGAGGAAAATAAGTTGAGAGTTTTATAGACACCTATAAGGTTAACATAAAGGAAGATTTAGTTGTTTATTGCGAGGAGCAGGGGTCACTTAGGACCTTTGATGATAATATGAGATGATGCACTTTGATGCAGAGCAACTGTAATTATGGATTTCGGTTCAATTAATAGTGCAAAAAAATGAAACAGATTTATTTTCCAGGATTCTATATTGACACATGAAGCACAGAAATGTGGCTTTGTGCCAAAGTGGAGGAAAGGAATCTTCACGGCGTGAACTTGCTAATGCCTTCAACTCAGTATCACATATCGTCTTGAGGGAAGGTTGGCCTTCTCGTTAAAATGAGTAAAGGCAGATCATATTTAAAAAAATATTAAAATGTGCATCGCAACAACAGAGTTCAGTACAGAAGGGCAGCATCTGCAGATAGGCACCATGACAGAGTGAACAATCTACCCTCCAGCAATCATTAGGGCATCACAGTGGGTGCAAGGCCGGGAAAAGGCTACAGCAAGGGTTGCACCTTCCACCCAGCAAGGCGTATATGATTAAATCATATCATATGCAGAACCTTGTACAAAAGGTTACTGAACAAACTGGCTGAACACTGGATGTAATTCAGACCTAGAAATTGGATCACAGCCTAAACCTTTCTCGAACGCTAAGTCGAGGAGAATGAAGAGAATCTTTATCTTGCCAACTCTAGTTAACAGGAAACTGTCAAGACTCTACATAGAAGAGAAAAACAATTCCAACTGTCTTAGAAAAGGCAGTGTAAAGCTTAAATGACAAGGAGAGGCTTCGGGAGATCAGGCAAGAGACAGTTTGAGGTAGAAAGGGATAATTGAGGGCATGGACGTGTCAAAGCCACCTGGCAACTTAAAGGAATTTTTTTTTTCTTTCCTTTTTTTTTCATAGCCTGGGTCTTTTGTCAGTAGTTGCACATCACTGCTTTGAGTTATGTAACATGTTTATGTGGGGATGCGGCGCGGTTGCTAAGTCCAACTCCAACAAGGGCAGGGAACACATGTGATCAGATAATCAGACAAGTTATTTAAAGTTGTGGCGCTTATCAGTAATAAGCAGTAAAGAGGGAGAGAGAATAGATATAGCCTGGAAAAGCAGTCACTTTATAGAGTTGGAAATGGTGTGAAGTCCAATCTCCACAGTGTCTATGTTTTGGCAAATGACCAAATATCTACAGTAACCTGAAAGAGGACAACAGTAAGATTGAACACACAGCAGAGACAATTTAAAGACCGAGCTGTCATGAGAATAGTCCAGTGTGTAAACAAGGTCGGATTCAGCCCGCTCTGATTGATGGGTGCAGTCAAGATGTTTTGGGAGGGGGTGGTGCGGCAGAAAGAGAGAAAACAGTGAACTAACCCATCCAGGGTCCTGATTACAAAATACATTTCACGGAGACCACATCAAAGTGGCCCAGATGTGTTTGGTCATGAGCCAGCAGAATGGATGGGGCTCGCTCTGATGTTCCACAACTCAGTGGTGAGCTTTGCTTTAGAGTTGGCTGGGCCCCAGTCTCGGCTCCAGAGCAACTCTGCCCTCTAGCTGGTGAAGCTCTGAGCCAGACAGACCAAGTCTAATAAAACTAAGGCTCTTATTTTGAAAACAAGACTAATGGAATAACATTTCATGTCAGTCATCGGTCATTCAACCGTATTACTAGTTATTTATTTATTTAATAATGTCTATTTTGTAGTTTCATTTCATTCTCTTTGACGGTAACATGTGTACTACTTCATCAGTGTACTACAGCTCTCGAAAGTTATATGATGTTTAGACTAGTGAAATATTCAAACTCAATATAAATCAAAAAGTTTTATGGCTGCACCTTCTAATTGAAGTCATAATATTCTAAATGCCTTGTGCATCATTTTCCATACATTCAATTCAGCCTGAGATGTTTGGTATTTTTGCAATGTTTATTTTGTGGAT
This sequence comes from Seriola aureovittata, assembly GCF_021018895.1. Taxonomy (NCBI): domain Eukaryota; kingdom Metazoa; phylum Chordata; class Actinopteri; order Carangiformes; family Carangidae; genus Seriola; species Seriola aureovittata. The sequence goes on along the minus strand of NC_079381.1, from coordinate 10,530,103 downwards.
CTGGAATTCTTCTTACCAACAGCACTTTATGTCAATTAGGAGTAGGATATTAAAAGTTGTTTTCACTTGAATGTGGTTTACTTCGTAACTTCAGGGTTTGACTGAAGATCAATCGTATCATACAGTGTGTGTGTGTGTGTGTGTGTGTGTGTGTGTGTGTGTGTGTGTGTGTGTGTGTGTGTGTGTGTGTGTGTGTGTGTGTGTGTGTGTGTGTGTGTGTGTGTGTGTGTGTGAGAGAGAGAGAGAGTGAGACCAGCCCTACTAATGAACAGTCAGATGTGAGGGAGACTAAGGCAAAGTGTGACAGACCAAACTCCAACATGAACAAGTGTAGCCTCATTAAGAGCAGTGCAATAATAAGTAGGTGGTCAATCTACTGACATTGTTTTATACATAAACTACATTCTGTCAGTTGTAATGAGAGAGATTCTCCTGCCAAGGTTATTTTATTCTGTAGGAATAGACTTGAAGCAACTTCAAATGAAAATCTAAGAGATAACAAGGCTCCATGCAGCCATAACATTAGTAAATATGATTTCATACCATGGCAATATGGTCTGAATGTGCGCTACTGAAATCTTATTTTCAGTCCAACGAGTGGATATGATGGACTTTTGTGACTACATTATTAATGAGTGCCATCAGAAAATTACATCATTCATACTAAATTCCAAAGATTACACTGGCATGGTAAGGTGAAGTCCTTCACAATAAAGAATGCATAGAAATTAAATTGTGTGTATTCAAAAGACTAACTGTCAGATTGACCCCACAACAACTGTCTGCGACATGCTTGAGTAGCACTTATTCAACTTCACTCAAAGATCAAGTTCCTTCAGAACTACTTATTCATTAACCGTTTCTGAAGTTGACCGTGAAATGCATGAATGAAATTGTATGTATAAAATGAGTTGTATTAACTTTGATGATCCTCTGACTTTTCACTTAGTGCCATCATCGGGTCGAAATTTTAATTTGTCTGATGGTGCAGTCCGATCAAAATTTGCTTCATGTCTATGTGGAAATGGGCAGGACATATTGAATAACTGAGCTCCTTCACTTTGCACAGTGTTAAATCTGATTGAACTTTGAACTGTGAAATCACAATGCTATCCGGTTTGACGAAGCTGGGTTGGCAGAGGGTGTGTGACGGACCTCTCATTCAGGGAAAAACAGTATATGGATCAAAATAGGCACATTTTCAAATAGAGAAATGGAAGGATGCTGATCAGTCTTGCTTTCCTCTGAATCCTCATACAGTACAAGCTGTCTGTGCTCCAAGTTAAAAACGCAAACTCTTTCATCTGTAACATGTCATTGCCTGAGATGGATGACTTCTGCCAAATACAGCCAACCCCTATCTGAACTATGGCCGAGATCCCACCTGAATAACATGAAAGTACAGAACAACACCCTGTACTCCTCATACGTTCTCGTTTTTCCACATGGACACATCGAGCCCCTCCCTGATTCCATCCTGACAGCCTTCATGTCTTAGCTGGGCTTGAGCCACCGAATCCATCATCCATTTCCAACTCTGCCGCTGCGGCTGTCTGATCAATGATACCACTAATAATAACTGCCACGCTGTCACCTCTGTCTCATCATCCCAACTGGCACAGCCAGGGGCAGCTCTCTGCAGATTGCCTCCACAGATTAGGACTCCATTAGAGAAGCTATTTACCCACCTTTCCTTCCCTCAGGCTCCCCTTCACTTTGTTTGCCCACCAAAAGAGCCCATGGAGGACATCATAACCTTTTTCAAAGTGAAAAATAACTGCTTCATGTATATTGCTCCAGAGGCATCTGATAAAACCGGACTCTGGAGTTCTGTTAGGAATGTCTTGAAGTTCAACTTTGTGGCTTATGGTAAGAAAGTGCATCCAGCTTTTGTCCCTGAGAACCATTTGTCATTTTGCCAGGACACACCTCCATGCCATTACCCACACCCTCAGCTAAAGGTTAGCTTGGAACAAGGCCACTCCTCTCTCTTTTACTCTGTAATAAGTATGCAGAACCACACTTGGCTTTGCAGGAATGAAAATGAGTAAAACATGCATATATATATATATATATAGATATATAGATATATAGATATCTATATATCTATATGTCTTGTGTTATTCTTTCAGATATTATTGCAAAAGAATGGCTGTACTCTGTGGTTAGCCCCTCCAGGCTGCCTCAGTGGCATGACGACAGGAAGAAGTCCCGTAAATCAACGGCCGTGGCACCCCAGCCCATTACAGCACTCACTTAAAACAATCATTAGAGAGAGAAGACCTATTGCATCCCTGCCCTCCTCTGCCATTACCACTTCCATATTAATCATCTGCTTCTGTGCAGAAGAAGCAAAGACAGAACAAAGGTCCTGATTTAACCCCCAAAACAACAAGTACAAGGTTCTTTTGGCCTTTTTATCTGCTTGAGTAAGACGGTCGGAGCTGTGGAGCTGGAAAGCACTGTTGCTCAGAATATATGGGCCTACCCATGTAATACATTATTGTGAAACCTTAATATAAGTGAACATATATAACTTTTGGGAATGATGAACACGAGCTCTCACTGGCTTCTTTAATTAAGCGCAATGAGCCTTGTAAATCCAATATTCATACGGAATGATTTGCGGAAGAATGGCTTCTATTACACAATAGAAAAATAGGTATTTAAGCAGATACAAATGATCTATTATGATAATGTAACTCCCCCGTCCCTCAAATTTCCCAAAAGGCAGTAAAAGTGTTTTGAATTTCCAATACCAATCTGCCCTTACGAGGAGAGAGAAATTACCAGAGTGAATCTCGTCTCTGCCAGTCCATTATCGGACCAGCTTCTCTCCAGGTAATTTCACTGGCAAGCGAGTATAGTCCCGATAGACCGAATGGAAAAGAAATGTCATATTTCCTCCACCACTCTTTAATTCATGAGTCCTCTGCCTTATCAGACCACTGGAGCCCTGACCTGTTTTACTTTCTGCAGACGTCTATTGTGTGTGTGGGTGTTCTTCCCCCTGAAGACTTCCGTTTTTCCCTTCCTTAACACTGTGCAGGCCAAGGTTCCCCTGCTTCCCTCAAGGGACTGATAACACCTCACACATACTGAGTCAAGGGGATGGGGTGGGATAAGGCTTTCAGAATTCAGAATTGGTTTTCCTAAATTTGATTAGCATTTCATGGTGCTCTATTTTCTTGCCAAGGGCAAACAGTGGTATTATGCAGTGTAGGCTACTTCATATGTGTCAGTAAAAGTAGCGGCCGCAAAAATACTTTTCATATATTTTAAACTGCTGGTAGGTTTGTGTTTGCCACACTGGACCATTCAAGTGGAATCAATCAAAGTTTATCACAACTAGGGTTTCATTGCTGACAAGTTGGCCGTCATTTCTGTTGGCGGTAAAAAAATACTAAGTTAACTTCTCATTTCAGAACGCTCCAGCATCGCCAAAAAGAAGTGAAGCACAAGCAGTCAGACGATCTCACAGGTTTTACGTCATCAGGTAAGCCAAAGTCACTTACAAAAAAAGCAATGGTGAATGGCAAAATTACAACCCAAATCCACAGTTTACAAAACATGTTTTGCACCCCATCCGACTTGTCAATCACTTTGGTGAGTATGATGTCATCACAGAAATGACAGCTGAAACCACAAGAATCAGTCGTAAGAAATGATCCTCATCTTCAAACCTCATGCACGCATCGTTCTTCTGTCCTGCGCGACGCCTCTGATGCCTTCCAGGCAGGCAAATGCTGCAAAGCGGGATTATGTTAATGAATCTGCAAGTAAAGATAATATCCCTGTCTCTGATTGAGTATGAATAATAAAATCAGAGTGGGTTAATTGCACTGTGATTGAATCTAATCAAATAAAAGCAGAGTAGTTAAAACACAATTAAGAAAAGGATTAGATTGTGGATGGGCTTTTAGTTAAACCCATAAGTCATGAAATTGATCAGACAGGATGAACAGAGACGCCGGATGTCGAGGACGGGTGCCAGTGAATGATAGATCACGGGTCAGACCGATCGCTCTGTATCGCTGTCATATGCACTTCTGTGATCAAAACTTGTCGACTGGAAATTTGCTCATAACTTTTGACCTATTGGTAAATGGATGTTGATGTCAATATGAATCAGTAGAGGCGAGGGAGACCATTTCATTAGTTTATTGTATGTATTTACAATAAAATATATGTTATTTATGCCGACAGCAACATGCAGTAGGATTATGCTCGACAGGCAGTCTAGATATCTTACCATTATGGATAACTGCTTGTGTGGAATATGGCAAGAGTGAAGTATTACCTGAATACAGCTTTCCATCAATCATATCAGACAGGATAATGTTTAAAACTTGGGAGGCACAGCTGACAGTGCAGCATCCATTTGTCTTGCCCTTCATTATGGCCACTCTCTATTTGCATTGATTGGCTGCAGAAAACAAATGTGGGCAGTGAGAGGAAAGATTTGGGGGAAAAAAATGCTGAAAAAGAAAAGGAAACCGTGTGCGTGGGAGAGAGAGAGAGAGAGGGCGCAAAAGAAGGATTGAGAAAAAGACAAAGACAGACAGACAAGATTAGGAGGTTAGAAAAACTAAGGCTAGAACAGTCAGAGTATGAGCAGAGAGGTGGAAAACAGACAGCAAAGGCATGTCAGGATTGGAGGGGCGGCCAAAGACAAAGAGTTTCTGAGTGAAACAGACTCAAACACATGCACGCAGCCAGATAATGATCCAGGTTAAGCACAGGTTTGGCCCGTGTCCAGCTGGTCCTGGTCACAGAGAGGTCAAGCAGGCCACATCCATCAGCAGAGAAATGCAGGATAGACTCTTAAATGGCCTGGTTCCTCTCCTTCCAGCCGCTACAGAGTGATGACGGCCTTGTCTGAGATAAAGGCCGATCCATTGGTCTGATTTGTGGCTGGTGGAGCAATTTCAATACCCGTCTTTGGCTTGATAGATGAGGCCCCTGTTTGATAAAGGGCCAATTTGCCACGGGGCCAATAGGGATGAAATTGCAGCAGTCGCCTTTATTTTGTCCTTTCCTCAATCCACAGCAAAACAAGGCTGGAGGGGAAGAACCACATAATGCAAAGTAGGCACAGTAAAAACAGAGCTGGATAGAATATTGCTCTTTTCACTTGTAGCGGAGACTGAGGCTGTCTTTGATCATGAGCACACATCCTATTTCTTTAAACAGCAACAGTCAGATTTTAACGTACGAATCTGAGAAAATAAAATGAAAATGGCTTTGGGAAAGGACTGCTCAACAGTACACACGGAATATTAACTATCGGCCCGATTCAACTGCAGTAATATAAAACACAAAAACAATTCACTTCAGCCACCTGTCAATCCTCCCTATAGACTGAAGCTCAGGATAACTGTTAATGACAAGTGTCAAACTCAGGCTGTCAGTCAGGAATCTACAGAGTCGATTCACAGTGCATCCTTTGTGCTGCAGCATGGCGAGTACACCTGCCATTACTGCTAAATTACCTAGATCAAGCTCTTGCTGGACTCGCAATTGCACTAAAAGCACCAGCATATTGGCTGTGATCTCTAGAGAAATGTATAGTCTGGAGGCTGCATATGTATCTTTTCAATTTCAAGAGGTCAAGTGCCCAAAATTGCCAAAAGCCTTTGGGAGCAATATCTTCTTCTTTGTTCAGTCCCAGAATGTCTCTATAGTAATTAGGACCATATGTGCTTTAACTGGCAGAATTGAGGACAAGCAATTCTGGTAGGACGCCTTAATGTCATGTTTCATGTGAGTGTGCTTGATACCAGACCAGGAGAAGAATACAGAGTATGAGAGGCCCACATGTTTATATCTGCCCTAAAGTTCCTTTTTCTCACCTTTTGAGTTTCTTCAGGGAGTTACAACTCCACCTATGCCACAGTAGACTATGTAAATCATATCTTGGGGCACACGAGCGTCTTGCTCTTGAGGAAAGATGCTGGCTGACAACGTTTTGACATGAGAGGAAGAATACGCACTTGATGTGGTTGACAGGGTTCGTGTGGAATCTTTTCCTGCCAAAAAGAAAGAAAAAAAAAAGAAACACAAAGTTGTGTATTGAGTTGACTGCATATGGTAGAGTCAGCTGGAGACTTTCCAATTTACACATTATTATTGGTTTTAGTGTGGCCTTGGGAAAAAGAAGAAAACAGACAACTTGTTTGTTCTTGTGCACCAGTGGCTCCCAACCTTTTTGGCAGATGTTTCACCAACAGCTGTGTCCTCTAGTCCTTCATCGATGCCACCCACCATGTTGCAAATGTCTTCACTATAGCTGATTTCAAATAGCACATTATTTAACTGTTAATTCTATGAAATTGGATATAATATGGGATGTATTTCATACAATTCAATGTTAACAATTGTAGTACTTCCAACCATTCAACCTTTTGCCAAGAGATTAACCCTTTATCCATTTAGTTAACTATCCAATGTTTATCCATTACTTATTGCTAGTTACCCGCTACTTTTACCAGTTGGTTGATTTATCCTTTTACATTTCGCTAATTATTTAATCTGTTCATCCATCATTTTTAGCTAACCATTAAATCTGTTTATCCATTACTTTTAGCTAACTATTTGATCATAACTAGTCCATCATTTTTACTCGTCTATTAGCCATTTATTATTTTACTATTTTACTTACTATTTCACTGTTTATCTATTCGGCTACTTTTAGCAGTCTATTTTAACTATTTTCTAGCTAACTATTTAATCTGTTTTTCCATTACTTTTAACTAACCATCTCAACTGGCTGTATAGCTACCTGTTATTAGATAGCTATTCAGCCATATATTTCAACTAGCTATTTATTACAACATTTATCTATCTATTTGAACCATTTATCCGTTACTTTCCGCTAACTGCTTGAACTTCTCTCCTCATTGCAACCTAGTTGTCGCACTGTTAGTCATGTATGTTCTGTTCAGGTGTTACAGCTGACAGTGTGTGTATATACTTTTTTCATCGAATCATAATTTTATCCATAAATGGTCAGGATTACATGAGTTGGTAGAAATTGCACAAAAAGAGGGGAGTTCACTGATGAATTAAATTAAGAATGCAAATGTTTTGACTGAAAAAAAAAAGTATTTTAGAATAAAGTGATGGATGAAAGACGACAGAGATATATTAGGCATCTGTGGGAAATGTCAAAAACCGGTGTCAAACGAAAATCAAAATTTGGTCTGAGCAATATGAGATATGATATGACAAAAACATTTCAGATTTTCATCAAGTTTGTACAAACCTTATGAAGATGTTGAATATAGAAACTTTGATGGAATTATACCAACCCTTGTTCTGACTGCACCAACTGTGTGCATTGCAATCACGTTGCAGAGTCATAAATCAAACTTCAGCTTCTCAGACAGAGATTATCAGAAACCTTGTTTCTGCCTCCTGAGTCTCATTGTACTTGAGAATTTCCCATGTGTGCACTAAAACATCAGTGGTAAATGAATTTGAAGGGACTGGTCATTGAGCTTATTTTGGAGCAAATAAGTCTCAGGCACATACAGAGAACGGCTTTTCACAGAAGAATGGATTGAAATATCTCAGAACAATCATTAGCCTACCACTGAAACAAATGTCAGCAGAAAACTGCAGCAAATGTAAGAATATCATACATCATCTTCTCTATTAACAGGGATTTGACTTAAAACACTTGAAGCAGGAAAAAGGATGAAAACGGAAGCCCTCAATTTAAAATCAATGGTACTTGCGCACCCTATATCAAGAGCTTTTCTCCTCAAAACCAGATGTGATACAACATAATCATACTTTTCCCAAAAGTAGATTAATATATCAAAGTGTAATGCTCTTGCAGGGGGATATTAGACTAATTTTACACACCCAGGATCTCTTTCAACCCGTTTGCGTGCATGAATGATTTCTGTTAGATGTTGCATTATCCAGGCCAATCTTGTTTTCATCCTGTAATCTTGTTAATCAATTCTGTTTTCCTCTGTGCCACAGCTTGTTGTGTACTCTTATAGGTGAATAAATAGGAACATTGATGAACACTGAACACATGAAGCCTCTCATTTGTGCGTGGCCACCAACTGAGAGGACAATCAGGACAGCAGCTATTCCTGGTCATAAGCCTGAGGCAGCCCTCTGTCTATTACTTTACTGGACAATATTCAGTAATAGGGCAATTGGTTTTTATGAGCACAAAGCAGCAAGTATTGTCCTGGTTTTCCACAGTATGTATTTACAGTGGCGGCTTTAAAGGTCCTGCTCTGAAATGTCAACAGGCAATAAAAAAAAAAATACATTGGAAGTCTATTTTGCATTCAAGTATATTAATTTATTTTGGTGTCATTTTCACCTATAATCTATCATTTATCTTAAATTGAAAGGTCAAGCATCAGACGTAACCATTGTTTGTTACAAGCTACACAGTAGACATTGTGCACAACCTTTTAGGCTTGTAACCCCTTAAAATGAAGCTTGTGACCCCTTCATTACAGGGTAAGGTTTGCCGTGGTCATGATTTGTGAGCAGCTCAACCAAAGAGTGATTTTTTCTATTCAGACTGGTTAAGTTTAGGGAGTTTTAGAGACCCGATGTTGTAGAGGTGTAAATCTTTTCATGAGAAAAAAAAGCAAACATTGACTAAAAATTAACTATGTTATGTAACAGAGGTCTTTTATCACTTTGTAATTCAAAGCTGACCAACAGAAAGCATGTTGAGAAAAAAAAAAATCAATGGTCTTTGAAAGATTCTTTCCTTTGAAGATTTCTGTAAATACCAGGGAACCATTGTACATGTCTTTTATAATTCTGCTGTAATGTGGAAAGGCAGGGTGATATTGGAACCCTGAGTGTGATGTGTCGGCTGTACAGTGACAAAATTAGATTTATTTACCAGCCATTTATTCATCATTTTGACTGGCCTACTAATATCCGGGCAGAACCACAGGGACTCCAAGGATGTTTGTGAGGGATGAGTGCATTTAAATCAAAGCAGGATGTAATCAGCCATGCAGGGTGTTGAGCTGTCCCTGGGGGATTTAATACCCCATTATTTAAAGCAGGGCACATCAATGTGAAAATAAAACACACGCTGGCAAGAGTTACTCAGAGCTGTCAAACATCAAACCAGCAAAAATCACCAAATTTGTGATTTCACAACATATCAGATTCGTTTTTTAAATTAGTTTGTCATTGTTCTGTCAGACACTTTGTTCTAGAAATGATTCTTCTTTCTAACTTTTTTATTGTCTTTCCTCTGGAAATGCACTTGCTGTTTCTCTAGAGCTTTAATTTACACAGAAAAGCATAACCATTAAGACATTATCACACTGTTTCAGCCTAAATAAAGGCTGTACTCCTATAAATCCAGTCTAAAACTCTGCTGACTGTGTCCAATAAAAATATGTTGTTCCCATTAGAGTTGTCTTATATATACTGTAGTGAATAATTATTGTCTATTAAAAGATAATAAGGCTGTAAGCCCTGACCTGCGGTAAATCATTTGAATGTACAGTCCACATTTCAGAACAACAGGACAGTCTGTGTCTTGGGAAAGTGGGAAAAGCTGTTTTTGTGAATGCAGGATTGTCATTGCAGTTCCCCAGATGATCTGGAAGGATGCTGGACAAGGGAAGGGATGTTCTTATCTCACACATTTGCTTTGGAAGTTGCAAGAGGCTAAACTCTCTGGTGTGTTTGTCTAGGAAGTTTATACATAACGTTGCATGCTCAGCAACTTTCTCCGCATAGGGAAAAGAGGTAATAGGTGAAACTGTCAAACAATTCAAATCACAAAAGTTGCAGGTTGTTATGTTAAACTCATGAAGACCTACAGTCTCCCCATTTAAAATGTGGGTGACACTGCCATCTATTGAAAGGCAGCACCAAAAGACAATAAATATACTGCATTGAGACCTTTTGATACCAGGACACCTTTTTATATGAAAATATTTGTCTTGTTTATCCCCTTTATTCTAATTCATCAATGCATGGTATAAATATTTACATCTATATTAATTTCTTTTTTTCTTTTGAAGTCAATTCTGTGCTAATATGATTGTAAAAACATGACTGTTGATCATAAAAGAATTGATTTGGGGACAGTTTGTCCATTTATTTATTCTGCCTATTCTCAGAGATGTTTATTTTCTTTGCTGGAGACTAAGTGGTGAGTTGGGATATATAAGTCCAATCAATGAATTTCACAGAATGTATAATTTCCCATACAAAGGAACTTCAATTCCTTAAAATAAAAAACTTCAGAAGCTAAACGCAGCAGATGAGCCAATCTGATGTTGTTGGAGGGATGTAGGTATTTTATGAAGATAATGGCGATTACTTGAGGTAGTACAATGATGACTGTGAGGTCTTTGTTTGTAGCTGTGATAAAGCTTACAAAAGCTTTATAATAGTTACATTATACTGAGTCTTATGTGAAAGAAGATTATTAACCAAATGTCTTGAGTAGCACTCCAGACAGTGTGAGGATGACAGCGACTTCCTTTTTATCAATAGGAAATACTTTTTCTAAAAGTCACACCATAAAGCTTTTGCCTTGGATAAGTGTGAAATTGCTGTTAGACGACATTTCGCCTCTCAGCTAAGGAGCGAAATGATGATGAGTCATAACAGCACATGATTGTATATTCTGTAGCAGATAGTGAATAAGAAGGTAGTTCAGTTAAAACTACAATCTCCCTCTTCCTCCATGTTGCTGAAACAATCAAACAGGAAGTCCCCTTCCCTGATGTCTTTCCTTTAGTGATGAAGTTGTTACATACAAGAAGAGAGTCCCTCAGGTCAACAGCAAATTTTAAAGAAAAAATCAAAAGGCTTTAATGACAAATTATTCCTGATTAAAATACAGATGTTCTAGGCTTTTCTGTCTTTTGACTACAAACTAATTATTGCAGTGTATTCAACTTCTTCTTAAGTATTGTGTTATTGTAAATAAACCATTTAGCAACACCTCAGATAAAGCCAAGTCACTGTAAAACCCACAATGATTAAATCAAACATGGCGAAATTGAAATTCAGGGTTCTGTGCAGATGGGAAAAAAAGTTTCCACTGCAAATTGTACTAAAAACATAAATTACCTGCATTTCCAAAATAACTTGTTTTTATGCGCAATGGCACAAAATCAGCTCTCAAAAACAAGAAAAATTGGGGAAATGACAAAAGTCAAATTTTGCTGGCTAAGATTTTTGAAACAAGTAAAAACAAGCGTGAAACAAGTGCAATGCTGTAAGATAAAAACTGCCTGGTAGGAAGAAATATCTTATCAGACAAAAAACAAGCAAATATTGCCCTGATTTAAGATATTTCACCTCGTTAGTAATGCCATTAACGTGTTTAAAGCTCAAATTAAAAACACTCTACATTCTCAGCAGAGGCCATTGATTCAATAAATGATGGTAAATTCAACTAATAGCAGTGAAGGAATTAGTCCATATTGATCGGCTTTTTCAGACCACAGATGCGGTTTTATGGATGCCTACTGAGACATACTTTAATTTTGTTCTCATGTTCTGGCCAGAAACAGTCGAACAAGTAATTGGGACTGCTGATCCTGGGCCTAGAAAGTGTATTACTTGCAGATGTAGTTAACCAACATTGCTAGAGGAAAAGTCAAAGGGTCACCCAAATCAATAGTTTTCCTGCTGCTGATGCTTGAATGTGTACAGCAAATTTCATGGCAACACTTTTGAAATTCTAGTCATAGATTTAAAAAAAACAAACAGATGGAGATGAGTACATGAATTCTGCAACTCTGACTTTACTATCTATTAATTACTTCACTTTATGTGAGGGTGTACAAAGTTAAAAAAATCCCCAGTTGTCCAAAAAAGACAAATACAAAAAAAAAAAAAACCTACTGTTGGTTCCAGGCAGCAAATCATTGTGACCCTTTTTACAACTATCATAGTCCAAAGAGAGTGAGTAATCCCACCAGCCCTCAGTGCAGTAGTAGTAATAACCTTTCCACTAATTGCTTTGGCACCATGACAGTGACTTTCTACCACCACGCTAGTTTTCAGTTGCATGCGTCGCAGTTTCCCTCAAGCCCTTATCCACCAATATCAACTGTTCAACAGGTGGCATCACCAGCGAATGAAGAAAAACATACTTACCTGCAATTATAGATTAACAACGAATGTACAAAGGTGGAGTTTGTTTAACAAAAGGAATCACTGGTTATGTCAATAAATGTTATAGAATCAGCCGTGAAACATCAGCGTCTTTCCACAAAACAGACTCCACTGTACATCAAAACAGCATCAGCAGCAGACAGCATCAAACAAGGCTGCGTGCAAGACATTTAAAAAGCAATTACTATCAGATTAGGTATGAGAGACTACAATGACATTGTAAGCACAGTTTCTAAATAATACCTCTCTTGATTACTGCAGGCGTAAACTAATTAAGAGAAACAAGCCATCTGGCGCATGTGGACATGGTCAGGTCAGCTAAGATTTCCTGATTAAAACACATTAAAAACAACAGCAGACAGGGCCACATTCACAGGTGAGACTGTGGAGCATGCGACAGTTTGTGCGTAACCTTGGGGATGTAGTTCAGCTTTGATCATACTTTCATGAATGACAGAGCCATCTATGTCGAGTAGCACTTGAATCAGCAAGAGCTGGTCAACCTGGACTATTTTTTGAAAAGGCTGAAACTTCTACATTCCTTAAATCCCCCTCAGTGTTACCCATCGTGTTCAGAGAACACCGCATGAGCACCAGATAAACTCTTTGTTCAGAGCTTTTTTGACTTGATCAGTGAAAATAATACAGACAGTAAAGGTCTAGGAACATAACACCATAATGCTGATTGTGTGATATTTCCAATCCTCCAAAGCAAAGGAGTGTGTGTGAGATTAGCTCCATGATATTCAGGTTACACATGCCTGACCAAAATATTTGAAAATCGATTGTGTTGCCAGTATAAACAGCCCTTGTTGTTAAGTGGTCCGTAGCTCTGTACAGATCAATCTTCAACCAGGCTGAATCAAACATAAATAATTAAAGTTACTTCTTGGAGCCAGGTACAATCTGCCACTTCTTTATTTTTTTTTTCTTTTCTCATTAGAACTTCATGACATTTGAGTGAAAATACAGTGATTATATATTTGATTTCCAGTTTTAAATCAGAGGCACTTTTAAGGTAGCCTAACCTTCCATTTCATAGTAAATTTTCAAGTAAAGAGGTGTAAGTCAGCAACTCATTCGCTTTCTCAGTTTAAAGAGTATCAATTGCATTCTCCAATGCGGTTTCGACCTCAGAACACCAATGAGACAGCTCTAATCAATGCAACAAATTACCTGCTATTAGCCACTGACCAGGGCTCTGTATCTTTTCTGCCTCTGTTTTCAGCGCAGCCTTTGATAATATGCAGCATTTTTTTTTTTAAATCACTGTACTATATCATTGCCTAGTGACACAGTATTTAATAGAAACATTATTTTATACAAATAAGACAAGTTATATATACGGCATGTACAGCTTCTGTCTTATGTAAGTGTTAGCACTCTAAGTTAAGTGCACATTTCCCAAAAGCCCCATTACATTCTGTTATAAAATAGATGTTGCTGCTTGCTGCCTCGGAGTCATTCCTGTTGTGTTTGTCTTTATTTATTGCTCCATCGCAAAAGGGAAATGTGTTTGAAGAGACTTTTTAATCTGCATTTTGCTCACTACACTGTCTAATGTGACAATTTTCAAAAGCTTTGGTCTGTTTACATGTTACACATTGAGGCAAATACATGTTGAAAGCCAGCAACAGGCCAAAACCAAGAAAGTGCTGTACCATTCTTAAATGAAAGGCTGGTTGACAGCTACATACCAGGCAGCATTAAAGGCAAAAAAAAAAAAAGAGTCTTTTATCTTTTATCGTATTGACACTGGATTTTCCTCAAGCTATCAGAGAGTTTACAATGAGACAAGACAGCATCTGTGTAGCAGTCTACAACCACAACACGTGTACAAAACATACCAACAAATGTCAGTTTCAGTCAGAGACACTTTCATCAAGGAATTGAATATTTATAGCAAATGGTTACACAGCTGGGGGAAATGCTTCTGCTTTTTGAGGGAGCTCTCCCCTATTAACATACACATGCATGGATGTTACAGTTAACAACAGACAGAAGAATCTACACACCTACCCTTGTGGCAATGTTCCTGTAGTCTGCACAAATGCAAGATGATGTTTGAAGGAGCATATGCAAAGAGCTTATCTGAAAAAAAAAAGTGAGGGTGACAGCAGGATCTGTGTGTGTGCTACCACCCCCAAGACTAACCAAAATAGACACTCCTTCTAATTTATATTTGATTAAAACACTCATTTTCTCTGCATTTATGATGGGTGCCTGTGGGCAAAAGTCAAACAAGTCGGTAAAAGATCTGAGGTGACTGGAGTGCTGGTTGAAGCAGCAGAGAAGTTCCTGGTTATATGAGTGAAATGCAGTAGGGATTTGTGAGGGGAGATCCACAGACATGAGTGAGGATGTCAGCTAAGATGAAAATGAGTTCAAGAAATTATTTAATATGCCTATGTTGTATTTTGTGCCACTAACAGGCAGGAAATTTAAAAAATTGTTGATTTTTTTTTTTTTTTTTTTTTAGAATAAACTGGTATTTTAGGTTGTTGCACCCATGGGCGTAGGTTTCGTTTGAACACTTGGGACACACACTAAGTGTGGGTTCTGGGGACCCTCCCCCTGGAAACTCTGAGCATCAAACACTTCGTTACCTGTATTCTGGCGAATTTTTATGCACCAATTTGTGCCTTTCCTGCATCACTTTATGGTGGAAATGTCTTTATTTATGAGAATGAAAACACAAAATTCAGACACCAGGTGACAGTTCAATTTATAATGAAATATAATGCAGTAAGGCTCATGAATTCAAATGTCCCTCACTGTCAACAAATCACATGCTGCCGTTCTTTTGACTTTCTTTGGACAGCTGTTGCGCAGTTAATGCTGGATTAGCTTCTCAGCTGCTATCTTAGCTAGCTAGCAAGGCTTTATGGGCAGGCAGCATTACCTTAAGATTAGACTTTTCCCTTCTGGCTCCTCCATGGTTATCAACCTGCTTGCATGAGCACGGTGCCAGAGGAGAGGAGGAGATGCTGTGCTGCCGCTGACTGAGATCCCAACACTGTGTGTGTGTGTGTGTGTGTGTGTGTGTGTGTGTGTGTGTGTGTGTGTGTGTTTGTTTGTGTGTGTGTGGTGGGGATAATTACATTTGCCTCAAAAGATTCAGTGGTTGTATGAACTCATAATTCATATTCATATTTTGGGAGTAAAAAAAGACCCACTGCTGAAGAAAATAGACCTGCCCCTGTTGGAGGCAGTGTTGCGTCTATGAGTAATGTTATAGTGTTTTTTTTTATTGTGGATGGAACAAGGCACGTGTTCAAAATATTGAGGGGGGACATATTCCCTGCATCGTCTTATATTCCACGCCTATGGCTGCACTACATTATGAAAGAATGAAAGTTGTATTAATGCAGATGGGGAAGGGTTTATTCCTGAGCACTGAGAAAATATCCATTAAAATAAATAATTATAACTGTAACTTTAACTGTAATTAAATCTGCTAAATTAGAGTGTGAAAATCAGCGGTGCATGCATGGTTAGTCAAAGAAGGGTATTAGGATACAAGTGTCAGAAGATAGGGACACTATTACTTATATACTGTAAATATATAAAATATTTTTAAAGGAACCCAAAGCACAATGAATCAGGCAAACTCTTAAGTCGATACAAAGCTTAGGGAAAGTCATTTAAGTAATGAATGACCTTAGCAATGGGTTTGTTAAGAGACTAGGTGATGTAGTGTGAAATGTCAAGGAGAAACATACAGTTTTTCGATTTTAAAGCCATGAAAAGACATCACATACCATTCATACTGGCTGAAAGTTTTAAGATCATAGGATAATAAATGTTTACAAGCTGGGCAAGCAAGGTTCAGAGTGGCCATATATGGTTTTATGTACTTCACCAGTATGTGTTAAAACCCGTGGGCAACAGTAAAAGCCAAAAGAAAACAGAGTGTATCAAACTCTTATATGTGAATTCTGTACTGCATCAAGAAGCACAACATCAGCCTCATGCTCCCATAGAGAAACAGAAGGTAAACAGAAAAGGTAGTTTTGTGAGCACAGCGAGTGAGGAAGTGGAACAGCTAGGGTTGAGTGAGATGGAGAAAGGTCACACAAGTTGCTGGCCCTGAATTACAACGCGGCTGTAACCAAAGCCTGAACTAGAGCTATCAGTACTAGATTGGATGAGGAAGGAGGATTATGGAAAGCCAGTGATGAGGTTATGTGAGGGCTACGGAAAAATTAGTATATTTCACCTGCAGATTTTTAGAAATGGATTTCTAGTAGATATGATTCTTTTTCAAGGAAAGGCTGCTGCCAGAATAAGACAAGTAACACCACAGCATGGGTGTTTTTTCCCGCCGATGCACTGACAACACTACCAGGGGGATGATCTTTGGTCAAACCTGACACCGTTTTAGAGCTTTTAGTGACCCTGTATTGAGTGGCAATAGTGAGTGCTTTGGTATTTTAAGAGATTCAGGCATAAATAGGCATAAAGCTATGAGACTGCTGATGTAGCAGGTAAACAAGCAAAGTGAGATGAGGTGGATTTGAAATGATGGTGTAGAGTGGAGTGGTGTATGGGAAAAAGCAACAAGGACGTGGAAGTTGGAGATGGAGAGTATAGCAAATGCCATTTTTTTTTTAGCAGGGGACACTTTGTTGGTAAGTGATAAGGTGATGAAGACAAAAAAGACAGGGGTAATGTTTTAAAGGCAACATGGAGTTTAGTTGAGATTGAAAGGCATAAATGACGGTAATTGCAAAGATGATTACTCATGCTTAAAATATAGGTTATGTTTGAAGAGAACAGAGACCATCATTTTTTATATGACCAAAATATGTGAACAACTACATCCATTACTGTGATTGCTGAACATCTTATTCCAAAACGATGGGCATTGATAGGGCTGGACTGCATTAAACTGTAAATAAAGATGGATGTAGTCTCTGTGATGTCACCCATAAGTTTCTGAAGACCAGTTTTGAAGCTCAGAGTGGGCTGCTCTGCTGTTGCCATTTTGTTGTGACTCTGTCCAGCTCCCCACTAATTGGGAAATGGGCAAAGAGGTGGGGGTGTGCGTGGAGCAGAGACTTCGGTTCATACCCACCGTCAACTGTGCATAACTTTAAGCCTTAATACAATTCAAACGGTTGAGTAGGATAAAAATTCACCCCCCATACAGTTTTAGCTATAGAGACTAAGACAGTTTTTTGTAACTGGCTGTTAGCATGTTTATGTCTGCTGTAAAGTTGGGGATTTTAACATGGGAGTGTATGGGGATTGAGTGGATTGGAGCCAGCCTCAAGCTGCCATTCAAAGAACCGCAGTTTTTAGCACTTTTTACCTACGAATCGTTGGCACACAAATGTATCATAAACTGTATTTTAAAGGGCTTTAATGCATGACCAGACTGACTGAATGAATAGACTTTTACTGTTTTTTAAAATTCTGAAGATTTACTTTTTTCATTTTCATACTCTTATCATTCCACTATCCAGAGATTTTTGGTTCTGAACCACAGCATCTGACACCAGAAACGGGGAGGACAGGGTGGGAGGGATGGGTCAGCCTAGTAAGAGATATGATTAGGCCAGCCCTGTGTCATTATAGAAAATGAACCATTGGGCTTCATGGTCTGGTCATGGGTAATATTTTTTTAATAAATTTGATTTTAGTGACCTCAAGGTGCATCAGCCCACCGGGAAAATGCCTGGTATGCCAGATTACCAGTGCAGCCCTGGGCATTAATATGCTGTTATAACAGCCTCCATTCTTTAGGGAATTTCTTTCCACAAGATTTGGAGCCTAGCTGCAGGGATTTGCTCCCATGCAGCCACAGGAGCATTAGTGAAGTTAAGCACTGTTGTTGGATCATATGGCCTGAGATGTAATCTGCGTTTATTCATTCTAAAGGATGGTGCTGCGTTGAGAGCTCTGTGCAGGCCGCACTATAAGAATATTTGGATTTTGATTGGATTTGATTTATTTGATATTTATTTATTCAATTTTCCTACATGGTGATCTAAACACTATCTAAAAGTGAATTTTATTGTATTTCTAAGTGACCTGACAGTAGTCAACTTTAAATATATACTGAGCCTAAAACTAAAATCAGCCTGTAAAATACAGTCACCAGAAAAAATACAGAGGATATCATATGCCATTTAGTTCCTTCAATGGTAGGTTTAATTGGGAAAACCATGTCTTTATTTTCCATGTCCACATACTTTTGGTTATATATGCTGTGGTGTCTACAACAATAAAAGACTGGATTCTTACGCTCTGGATGGGAGGCCTAAAGTGTAAAGAGGAAATGTGTAGTATCCATTACAAACAGCTTGAGGCAGTAATGTACCAATGAGGGTATAGACTGCTGCAAAGACACACGAACAAGAAAAGTTAGTTTTTTTTTATTTTTTATTAAACTACCGCTCCCTGGATTTAGCCTTACAGGAACAACTTCCTTGGCTGTGTAAACAACGGATTAAATCTCTTTGGCTGGGATTAGCAGCCCTATATCTCAGATATGGCCCTTATAATGGCCTCAACTTTTATTTGATTGGCGGCCCTTATTGTGGACACTACAGTCTTGAAGCAATGTGTGCCTGAAAGGTTAAACTGAGGGCTAAAATAGACGGTGTCGTTTCCTCTGACTTCAGTCTTCTTTCTTTTGACTCATGTTATTGGCATTACCAGACAGAGACAGAGAAAACGTGGACTGTGCGCTTTACCATCTTTGCCTGATGCTTAATTTAACCGTGTTGACAGTTAGTTAGCATTAGTTAATACAAAAATCAAAGTTGAAAAGATATACCTCTAAAATGACGGAACAGTCTTCGTTGTTACTGCGTAAACAACTAGCAGGTAAGTTAGCAAGCTAACTGATGGTCCTAAACTTATAGCTTAAACTATTGTATATCATATGGTATTTTGTTATGTATGCGAAAGTAACATCTGCGGTTCTTTTGCCTGTTGTTGTAATTGGTTAACCTGCGTTTTTTTACGTACAGATAACAGTGACAACAAAGTTGAAAGGCACGTGTATAGATAGCGTGCCAGACAGCTGTTAGCCGAGATGTCACTGTAAGCATAGCTGCTATTGCTCAATAACTACTGAAGGTAGCTTTTTAAAAATTACCACACTGTGGATGTGCTTGTTTTTCCTCGGTGTACCAGACATCACCATTACTTGTCTTGTCAATAGTTTGCTTCCAGCGTCCGAGTAGTTTTGAAGGATTTATATCCCATGACGATATGACATTTAATAATTGTAAGAGTTAGCCTACATCTGACTAATTGTATCCTAAATTTAAGAGCTCAACAAGAACCCAGTGGAAGGCTTTTCTGCGGGTCTTGTAGATGATGATGACATCTATCAGTGGGAGGTGGTCGTCATCGGACCTCAAGACACGTTATTGTGAGTGAAATTATGCATCAAATAATATACAGTAACTTGTGATGATATGTGAGTTGCCCAGCTCCTGAGTGTACAAGCTAACACTAGCCTTTTTCTCATTTGCAGTGAAGGAGGTTTCTTCAAAGCCACCTTAACCTTTCCCCGTGACTATCCTTTGAGGCCTCCCAAGATGAAGTTCGTCACAGAAATCTGGCATCCAAATGGTGAGAACAAATTTCCCAGGTATCACTAATTAATCTGTGTCAACCAAAGTAATACTAAATAAATATTTTCTGCAGTCATTAAAAAAGAAAATGGACATATTTATGCACATATTTTCAAAGAGTTGAAAATGGCTATAACAATCACTTCAAAATTGATTCTCCATTGCAAAAGAAGTTTACATTATTTTCAAATTTATAAATCAGGCTCTGTTTGGTATCTTAAAATAAGTAATCATTTATTTTATAACTCAATCAGAAATAGGGCATTTTAATAAAAGAAAAGTACATTAGTGTGCACTTAGTTACATGAGATAACTTCCTTGACAAGATTTTGAGAATCTCTCAGCTGGCTGCACCATATGGTGTACTAGGTTTGACCTTTCCCATTTCATAATAAATGTGAAGCTGTAGCACAATATTTGATCTTGTGCTGAAGTGGGAACTTGTTAGAAATCTTTGTGTAAACTTGTTTTCTCCTAGTGGCAAAAAATGGCGATGTTTGCATCTCTATCCTGCACGAACCCGGCGAGGACAAGTATGGCTATGAAAAGCCTGAGGAGCGCTGGCTGCCGATCCATACAGTGGAGACCATAATGATCAGTGTTATATCCATGTTGGCAGACCCCAATGGAGACTCTCCTGCAAATGTGGATGCAGCTGTAAGTGCCTACTCAGGTTGTGGTTAGTTTGCAGACTCTCTTTCCAGTGATACATGTGCACGAGTCTTAATTCGAGCCTGAGTCTTGTTTAGTGTCTTTATTAAACAGAGTTAAACTGTAGAGCCACAGGGAACAATGGGAAACATTTCTTCTAATCTATATATAAATATGAAGAAGGATGCAAATTAGTGATCTACAGGTGAAAAAAAAAACATCAAATGACTGTTAGAAGGCACCACTCAGTTTAGTCTAGGTCTTTTAATGGAAATCCAAACAAGTGGGCAGAGTGACGTGGGTCCCTGCAAGGGCAAATCACTGCCTGTCAAGGCCAAGCAGAGCTTTGGTTGGGTTAAAATGGCTTATCTCTTTATTCAGAGGTTCTGCCTGGAGACAGAAAAAGGTGATAGTTCAAACTCATGTTTGAAGCGAAGTAAATATCAATCGGTCAGAAGTGCTTAGAATTTTTTGTGTAAAATGTGTGGCCAAGAAATAGAAAGAAATAAAGCACAAGTGGAAGGGTTGCACTAACATAGTTGTTGATTTGAGTTTTTGTATCTGCCATACCCTGCAGAAAGAGTGGAGGGAAGATCCTACAGGAGTTTTTAAGAAAAAGGTGGCCCGATGTGTGCGGAGGAGTCAAGAGATGGCTTTTGACTAAAGCCTCACTCCAGTCATCAACACCGTAAGTACAACCACCTGTCAGGATTCATCATGGTGTAGTTTGGACTTGAAATGATTGAAATCTGAGAAGTTACTGTTCATTGCATTTAGGTCATTAGGTCTTTCCTTGTAAAACCATATAAGTAATCCTGCTGTAGTTTTACATGAATTCAATTTATTGAGAACTAACCTGAGATGTACGTTTTTGTTTTAGGTTGGAACTGCGCAGGGGATTTGATAACTGGTTACACAAAGAAGAAAGACATTTATAAACCCATGAATTCTTTAGTACCATCAGCTGTGCTTTTTTGAGCAGTCACATATTTCTCTACTAATTTTTGTCTTGGAGTTTGAGAGTTGTTATTTATGAATATTGTTGAATGGTAGTGGCGGCCATGCTGCCAAAACTTCCCATTTTACTTTTCAATTTTTCATCCTCAGATGAACAAGTCTTCCCTTTCAAGCATCAGTATTTCACTCACAGGAAGATGCAGTATACAGGCTCTCTGTTATGTGCATACTTTCTGGGAAGAAATATCCCTTCTGATAAACGCACCATTTCCAAACTTAGTTTACTTTATATGTACCTATTTATTTAGACTGAGACTATTTTAAGATGCATATCGTCTGTTTTGGAGGCTTTTCTTTTTATTCAACCTGCCACACTGAGCCATCCAGTCTATTGTTTAATAATCGATTATGCAGTTTTGGAGTGTCATTAAAGAGATGGAGATACAGACACTGGCTTTCCTTTCCTGCACTTTTCTAGGAGTTCTGCAGAGAAAGTGTTTCTTCTTTCCCTGAGGGGGAAACTTATCATCCAGCGCTGCCTTAACTTTGACTGCCAAGGAAGGAAACCTGTTTTCAAAAAGGACTGCATCTGAAGGCTTGTGTTGGAGTCAGAAAAAAATAACTATTGTCAGCAAACCAAAGAGAACACACCAATAAATATTTTTTGTAATGAACATGCAACATTTTTACCTATGTAAATATAAACTACTTGTCCTAGTCATTGCACATGTTCAGAGGAAAAGCATCCATCTTTCCTATGGGAGAGGTAGCGCTGTCCTAGTTCAGTAGCACTTCAAATACCACCCATAAAGTGATCTCCTAATCAAGTGGCTCATCAGGGTTGAACAGTAGTGATAACATTTTTTATGCTGAGTAAGGACATCATTTGAGTAGTGGGTATACAGTTGTACCCACTTTTGAGGTCAGTGAATGTTAGATTGTGAAACAAGTAATAAAGCTCAATGTGGAAATTGTTGGCTGATCTGGTAAAATGTTTGTACCTCTCTAATCTACAACTCGGTCTTCACTCTTAAGTTGATGTATGAGCATCTCACTGGAAAACAACTTCTCTCAGAGCTACAGTTAAAGATATCAGTATGTGTTTGTAAGTTTAAAGTGCAAGAACAAAACACAGTCCCATCTTTCTTCCCAATCTCCATGATTGCTTTATTGAATTAAGCACCAGCTCAATTTGATCAACATCCAGACACATAAAGACATATCTTTGAACTCAAAGAGTATAAAATCATTTTTTTAGCAACACAAAAGCAGATCCCTCCCACCCCACCCAACCCACCCCCAAGAAAATCCATCCATGTTGCAGGTGTACAACAGAAACTGAGGGTCCTGAGTTGCTCACTGTCCAGGAGCTGACAGACTTTTGTTCATGAACTGCTTCTTGACAAAGCACACCCACCACTGAAAGAAAAAAACATTGTTAAGAAATGTCTCTGAAGCTGTTGCACTCAAACTACCTGTGGCAAGAATTTAAAAAAATCTAACTTGGGACCACACGGCCCATTAGTCACAACAGGATACAAATTGTTTTAGTGCAGATATAATACTAGAACTTCTACTCAATGTGTTGATACATAGTATATTCAGGGTTTAGTTTGAACAGCAGTTAAATGTTGAATCTTGTGAAGCAGCTATAGCTCAATTTTCTCTAATTTCCTCTTCTCAAACAAGTAAACCTTGTTTTATATTACAACTTAAACCACAGAGGATGCAGTTAACTCAGTAATTACATTCTGAACAAAGGAAACGTCGACCAGTGCACATTGTTTTTTTTCTGAAACAGGTCAGAATTGTGCTTTGTGCCTGTAAAGCTGTAGTGTTATTTTGGAGATGCTTGGCTCACCTTGCTGGGTTTGTCTGTCTGGGGGTCAAACACACGTTCACATAGCCTTAAGCCAGTCTCCTGACGGATCTGCTGGAGGTATGCTCTCATAGTCTCTGAAAAAGGTTGCGGCATGCATCAGTATTATAACAACCACTTACATCATCACAGTGTTTACCGGTTGACAGTATTTTATAAGGAGAGTCACACCTTGCATAATATGTCACGAGTGGGAAATGGGACATTAGGGACTGCTTAAATTGTTGACCCATAACCCTAATATATTCTTAATTTTCCAGCAAAAAAGAAGCCAGTAAGACGCTGACATACAGTCAAGCATGAAACAGCACTTCCAGCCTGAGATCCTTAAAGCTGATAGGGCCTTGGTTGGCATTACTATTTTTGGCTTGATATTACTCAGTTAGGAATTAGCTGAAACATAAGAAGGGTACAAGGTAACTGGCGCTAATTCAGAGTACAGGGTAGTGAAACAACATAAATGGACCTCACTGATTCACTGCTAACAATCAGTAGAAATAAGGTGAAGTGTCCAAATTAGCAAGACTCACACTTTATTTTGTTTTGTTTTCTGCAGGCCAACACATATTAGACCTTGTTGAAAGCGCTTGTTCTTACCTTCCTCCTGCTTGTTTGTAGGTTTGACGTACATAGCATTAAGAGGGAAGCCAGGTTCTCCAGGAATGGGGAAGTTAGTGATGCCCAGAGTGTACATCTCCTTCTCTCCCTGGCTCCTGGAGCTGCACTGTAATGAGCCACACATATGCCGATGCAGAGGGTGAGATCACTAAATAAACTTTAGCTCATCTGTTTGACTAATATCCTTTAAAATAGACCTTTAAGCTGCTAATTCCTTCTCCTTGCATGCAAGGAAAAGCAATTTAGTCTACTTATCTTTTAATGGCTCCCTAAAAAACATCTGGTGAGCCCTTTGAGGATCCTCAGCCTTTGGTTGATTTGTTGTTACACATATTAGGATTTGCATGAAGCCAGTATAAAGTGCAAACATCCACCTCTGCAACCTCTATACATCAACCAATATACACCTTACCTTCTGTAGCCTTTTTAGGCATTCAGAAATGTAGAGTGTGACATAGATCAGCGTCCTGTCAGCCTCATTCTGAAAGAAACAAATACACTCACGTTACTTATTTTGATTAGGACATCTCTAGTCAGGTCTGAATTGTAAAAGGTTGCATAGTTTAAATCTCAAGCAACTATGCAGTGCTGAGGGGAATGAGAAGAAGCAAGCTGGGGCATGTGGAGGAACGAAGTGCACAGCTGCTTCTCAACACAAAGAGAGATGGGGAAGAGAAAAAACTCACAGGAACAAGAACACTAGTGAGGTACATGCTTGCTCCTCATGCTCGTATTTTAGCTGTTAAAAACTTTAAACACTTTTTTTTCTTCTTTTTGTTTAATTTGGCTCAGTTCAATGATTACAGGCAACTACGTTTAGTCATATGCGATGAGGGATAAAGGCAAGTTGCCATCAAAAGTGACAGTAAATTCCTTACCTTGATTTCATAGTTCTTAAAGAAAACATTGGCTTTGAAGTAGTAGATAGCCTCATCAATGATGTCTGAGTCTATGCCTGAAATGAAAACCAATATATATATAAATAAATGCAAGACTCTCAAGTCAAGACATAATGAAGTCATCAATCTAAGTGTTGTGAAACTACGTTTATCAAGACAAAGTTATTTCCTGTTTTGGTCACCACATATCTTTTTTTATGTGGCCCTATATTTAATTTGTCATCTAAAAGGCAGTTGAGAAACCACTCCAAGTGGCCAAACCCCATTTCTTATGTATAATATTATACAATTATAATGCTCAGTTTTTAATAACTTGAAATGTGGCATATTCTGGTTATTTTGCTATGTTGGAAATTTATCAAATCATAACACCACTATATGATACGTAAGCAATGCTAATGTAAATTATTACATTCATAGATAACATGTACAATAATCCAAAATTTCTAAAAAATCTTCACAAACAGCTTTACAAACAGAAAATCTGTAAACTTAGTGTCACAGGAAATTAAAGAAGTTAAACTTCAGGATGCACTCTTCAGGCCATATATGGAAGTGAAGCAAAAGCATGTATCAGGAACTGAGCAACGTGTCATAATAAGGAATGAAATCTGCACAAACTTGACCAAAGTAATTAAGTAAGCAGTTAAAAACTAAACATAACGTATGTGTTTCTGTTGTCAGTGTGGGTCGGCTCCAGTTCGGGCTTGTAAAAATCACCGTAAAGCCTTACCGTCTCCTCTGGCTGGTCCCTTGAACTGAGTTTTGATGGGGAGCAGAGCCATGTTCCCCACCAGCCTGGTCTCAGGAACCATCAGGTTTGAGTGATACGCCTTAAAAATTGAGGAAAAAAGTTGCTGTCATGTACATTTTTTACTGGGAACATTTCTATCAGATAGCATCAGTGGCATCTCTGCTTTCGCACCTCTACTTTAACATCTATGCTATCACCATGCAAGACCGCATATTTTATGGATGCGAAACTAAGAAGCATTAGCAGCTTAGTTACAAAGGCGAATTTATTAGTTCTAACAGTTCCAGCATCATTAAATTGCGAGCAATTGCTAATGTGGCTAACCAACTATGCTAACGAGACTCGCCATCAGAGCTAGCGTTAAGTCGGAGGGCCTTGTGTCACCAACTGGAGTTTCTGTGTAGGTATTATTTGCTCTGAAGCCCACAATAAACGCTTCAGTTTGTCAATTGTCATGCAATTTTTACTCACCGGCATGTTGAGTGATAAATAAATCAGTCCAACTGCTCAGCGAGAGAAAAATAGTAGCACCACAGGACCCTGCTTCCGCCTGTCCCACCCTTCAGCTTTACAGGAAGTAGCTACATGTCATGTTGCGCAGTGACCACACGAGGGCGCTAACACAAAACACAGACTGTATACACAAAGCACACGCACTATTTCTTCACAACTGCA
Organism: Seriola aureovittata; assembly: GCF_021018895.1. Classification (NCBI taxonomy): domain Eukaryota; kingdom Metazoa; phylum Chordata; class Actinopteri; order Carangiformes; family Carangidae; genus Seriola; species Seriola aureovittata. The sequence goes on along the minus strand of NC_079381.1, from coordinate 10,503,934 downwards.
GGCAGGTAGTACATTTTGTACAATATTTTATTTAAAAATATAAATGTATTTAATAACACCTCTTTAAACTTAAGCATTGTCCTAAAATAATCAAAAGAGAATAGATTTAAATTACAAATTTCTTGAGTCATCAAAGTGGCTCACAAAAACAAAACATTCTAAACATATGACACTGGGTATTCATGATCTTCAGAGTGAGTCTTTCCCCTCCCATTCTCACTGTCCTTGAAGTCACATGCAATTCTCCACTTGGCCTTGATATAATATGTCTTGTTTTTTCATCAGCCTCCAATTCGTTTTTCATCTCATGTAAAGTCTTTTTCGTAGCATCTCTGGAGTCACATTACTCTTCAGCTGTCCACTTTGCCTTGAAAAATCTCGTCGTAATTTAGGTTAGCGGGCTCCTCCTCAACCTCCTGTAGAAAAGGAAAAGATGCAATGTAATTACACCGTGTTGTTAAATTATATGTTGTGTTTAGTTTTTGTTTCTTTCCTCACCTTTGGCTCCTTGAATTCCAGATCCTCTCCATACTGTATAGAGAAGTCGATGTGTTGTAGTACTATGTTAATACCTTCCTCATCTGTGCGGTCAAAAGGCAAGAATCTCACCATGCTGTAGTCATCAATCTAGACACAGGCAGAGAGACTGTCTATTAAAACAAAATCTGAATTCTGATTCAAAATTAAATGCAGTATCAAATTAGTGGCCTCACTTACCAGACCACAGATGGCTTTAGTCAGCTTCTTGAACTTTGTGCTTTTGATAGTATCAGAATTATCTTCCATCATTGAGTACATATCTGGGTCCAGATACCTAGTGAAAAAGAAAGCAAACCATGAGGAGTGCTGTTTCCAGATGAAAAGGCTATTTCATGTGCATTCACTGTCTATAATAAGAGAACTTCAAACCCTACACAATTCAATTTCGAGACACGTCTTAACTTTCCATTACTTGGTCCTTAGTACTAACATTAAAGGGAATCATTGCTGCAGGTTTCATATAAACTGAACAAACATAACATATTTGTACTGTTATACTGTACTCATATGAAACTTACTTTTCAATTTCCTTCTTGGCTTTGGGACTGAGCAGGTCCATTTTGGTCATTATGTTTACTTGAGGAATCTCTAATGACACCATGGCACTGAGGGCAGCCATGACTCCTGAGATGAACTGCAGTGAGGGAAGATGTGCAACTTCAGGCTTACTGTCATTGCTACATTAAGTGCAGTCTATTGCAGAAGTGAGGTGTGTTTACAAAGACAAACATGGTAACTCAAATAAACAGATGAAAGTATTGGGGAGATTACCTTAAATGACTCCACCATGAACTGAGAGTCAACCAGAAAGACACCGCACACCCGAAACTCCCACTGCTGGAGCTGCTCCACCAGCTGCCTCATTACAGGGAGGTGCGTATAAAGTTCAATTTGACCTGCAAAATCAAGCCACTTGTCAAAACTGCACCACACTTTGTGTTGACAGAACAGATGCCCTCCCATCTCAGCACCCCTTAAGTCTCTCCCCTTCACCTCCTCACACCAGGTCAGCACAAAGTTTGTAAACCCCTTCAGCATGCCTCCATTTACCTGGGCAGTCAAACAATATGTAGTCATCTTCTACATGACCCAGACTTTCTTCCAGCCAGTCAAAGTTGTTGGCGAAGTACTCCATGCAGAAGACCAGGCCTCCGTTAGGGCCGAATCTGAGAGAATCGTCTTCCATCACGTCATCCACCTGGATGAGCTCACGGATGTCTGAGGACACAGAAACAATGAGGTTGACATGTGGGTCATGTAGATCTAAACATTTATCTTACTAACATTTTATCCCTCTCCCCTCTAGCCATAGAAACATTTTCAGAAAGAATTGCTTTCTTTTTAGCTGCACTCTAGCAAATACCATTACATAGGCACATTCCTCAATCTCATTTGTGATTATACAACTTATTTTCTTAGTTTAGTGTGCTGTTATACTGTATGGGAACTAACTATTCTACCTATCCATCTACCTATCTATTAACAGCAAATCACATTTCAGTGCTTCAGTGTTTTCAAAGTAAATCTAAAGCACCATTTATATACATACGCATGCAATGACAGAAACTATATAAATCTCTTTTTATTACTTATTTAATGGGCTAAACATTTAATACCCCTCTGTTGTGGATTATATACAGCTAACTCTAACAGTGTAATTAACTGTAACTATCCTTTTGCAAAGAAACAACAGGCTATATTCACCTGCCATAACAGGGTAGTCAAAGTGTTCAGCAGCTGGGTCCAGATTGACCACCTGAACTGAGCGGTTTAGGGCTTCTGAATGCTGGACCAGTGTGGAGCAGTAGGTACTCTGGAAAAAATAAAATATTGAGCTTCAGCAATAATTAAATGAAAGGAAGATGATTGAACTCAGTCTATGTGTAATACAAGACAGCCTCATGCCTTAGCATAGCGCGTTAGCCGAATAGCATTAACAAGACATTTCAGTAAGTTTAGGTGAATGTCTGATGACGTACCTTCCCGCTGCCCGCCGGGCCCATCACTAGCTGTGCATAACGAGGCATTTCGCCTCAATTAAAAAGTGTTGTGGTAAATGTAGGTGTCTTTATTCACTGGCTGTAGCTAACTATATTTTGTAAACGGATGCCCCAGTACTTCTTCGTAATGTAAAAGACATTCACACCAGTTGTAAGTTCTACTCACTACTACTGCCTGGTGGTCAGAGTGGGAAGTAAAATGAAGCACACAGGAAAAGAGGATTGATAGGCGTGTCTCATGCTCTGACTCAGCTGCTGCTTTGATAGCTGTGAGGGGGGAATTAAAAGTCAATTCTATTAATGAGATGTTCACTTGTTTTGTTTGGAGCAGGGAAGATTATTTGTTTTAAGAAAAAAGAAACAGTTACAACTTCTAACCAAAAAGGCTACCCAGGAATAACTGCAGGGATGTATTTAATAAGTAGGATAAGTCCGCTTATATTAAAATATTAAACTGGTTTATGCACATGTGGTAGTTCTGAGATAATCCAACATTTTCTCTAAAAAAACAGGAAATGCAATTTTAAAATGAATGCACCTCTTTGGTGCAGGGGATCATATTGGTCAGGTCCAGATCTATTTAATTTTCTTTTTTACTTTTTTTTTTTAACTACCAAAGACTTAACTACCTGAGTGAGGCAGTACAAGCAGCGTCTAAATAAACAGTCCCAGAGGAAGAAAAGAGGGGGAAGCAACAAACTGAAACAAAATGCAAAAGTAACTAAGCAGCTGCCACTCGCTCACAACGTGACTGTGTGACTGATTCTCTAATATTTGTCATCGAAAGAAAATGTCACGGGGAATAATTGGAGTTGACACGTCAAGCCTTTAGACAAAGCTGGACTTCTTGTGGGTAGCTGAGGTAACGTGTTATGCCCTATTTTGTACTGCATAGGATTATGGTGTAGTTAGCGGGTTACATAGACTCTATTAGCTCGATTGTGCTCTTGGCTCTAGTGACTCTTTGGCAGCTAAACGTAGCAACAACACCCAGGAGCTCTTGGCTACCCGGGCTATGTTTATGATTTACAAGTGGTAATGTCCTGCTTCAGCTCGGGTTTAGTTGAACAGCCGTCTTTTATCGGTGTTTAATAACCCTAGCTACTGTCCACCGGCGGAGGGGGCTGCCCAAAGCGAAACCATACAACGTTGGCCATCAACGTCAGCAGTATTCATAAATGAATTACGGCGTATTATTACCGAGTCAAGGCTAACGCTAAACTTGGCTAGCAGTGTGGTGAGCACTAACTTAACTGTAAGCTTATACAGACTGATAATATCAGGATAGTTAACATCAACGGCTTTGTAGACGTTTTGGGATCTTGGCTGAGAAGTATTCTTGGAAATTTGACTGTCCAGCCGTGTTGGCTAGTTTGGTAGATGTGCTAACGATAAGACTTAGAGACTCACTAATGTTTAGCTAGTTAATGTAAAACAGGTCTTTGTAGCGTAATATTGAAAATTCAACTTATTTTTATGTCTCTGCTGAAACATTTTAATTAAAGTGACTAAATGACAAAAATGTACTTGACACTCACTGAGGACATGAACCGACATAACTTTAGGCATCATTGTTTTGGTACATTAACCAAAGCAAGCTTTTGTTTGTGGCTGTGTTCAGTGAAAAATCTAGATGTATTATTTGGTGTATTAACCGGTAGATTAGATTATTTAGATTTTAGTTAAAGGTAGTAAGTTTTTTTCTTAATGCCATTTTAAGGTAACAACATTTAGACAATAATAATGAAAATGCAGTATTTTCCTAATGTAGAAAGCAATGTATTCTCTCTTTCTATAGAGAAATGAAGGATTGGAAACAGAACTGTTTCCAGTTATGTACTAACCTCTTTTTTGTCTCTTTGTTTCCTAGTGTTGTAGACTATGAGTGTGGGTGATGGAGGACAGCCAATGTGAGGACTTGGACTACCTGATCCAAGATGAGGACACCCTCATTGAAGGTGTCAGCAACCAGGTCTTATTTGTTGTAGTGCTCAGTATCACCTTCCTTGCAGGCCTCCTCACTCTGCTGTGCAGGTAAGAAGCAAGTTCAGTTTATGTGTTTTTGAGGCAAAGTTGCCTTAAATAGTGGAGAAACTCAGTTTTAAAAGCAGTAATCTTTTTTGGTTGCCTAATCTGTCACAATTAGTATATTCTACTTAACATCAAAACTTTACTGCTGGCTCAGTCTCATATAGATGAATTTGTCTCTTGGCTGTTGGCCAACCCAAACATTTATCTAGCTCTGGTCATTTGATTTCTTCTGTAATTTAAATGTAAGTAATCCGTAAATACAACCTTACACCATACGAGCAACTTAGTCTCACATCTCTCCAGTAGTCAGTAGCAGCCAAACTGACACATTAAAACCTGCTCCTCATAGTCAAATAATAACACAGTTATTAAAACTTTGCTTGGTGTTTTGCATTAGATGTCCAAAGCTTTTGTTTGATGACACAATTAGATGTAAAATCATCCTGTTATTTTGCATAGCCAAAAACACAGGACTGAGGGTTTAGTGCTGTTACATGTTTACACTTTCAGCTCAAACATATTGATGATGTATCAAATATCTGCCATTTGTCTTTTGCAGAGAAGAGGAGCAAAACATTCATCCTGAGAATCAGGAGCATGTTCGAGCCGTCCGACAACAACTTCAAACAGAGCAGGTATGCAGGCAAATGAAACTTTAGCCTTTCGAGCCAAATATGGTTTACAAGAGAACCACACAAACAACAACAAAAGTACATAACATTTGTTTGAGTTGTTAGAATCATTTTTTGGAAGATGAATAAAATTACATTTAGTTACAGAATTGTTCTACAGTTATATATTTCACACCAACAAACAAAAACAACAAATTGAGTCAAGTTTCAGAATCATATTGTAACTCGGAAGCTGTCATCCATTTTATACACCAGCTGAACAAAATGTAATATTATATATGCATTTTGTGTGTTATAATAAGAGAGAAAGCTTTAAGATAATATTATTTTCTGTACCGTTGTATGAGAATGTATTTTGTTTTGGATTGTCTCTTAATTATTTAGGTTAAAAAGTAGCAGAAAGCTGGGAGAAGTAAGCAGAAAGGTGTACAATGCCAATCACCACGGGAAATTGCAAAAGGGAACCCAAAATTAATCATGAAATACTTTAATTCTACACATCTCAAAGAATATTTGACCCATTTAATATATTTTGCAGGTAGCAAATAAGGTAATACACTTTGTTATTTTGCAGGATTTGTGATAGGTTTATCTTTCAGTGAGAATGCAAATTTCAAACTTGTCTGTATATATGATTATTTACAGTTCAATTTTCATATGTTTTTTGAACTTTTATGAAATTGATTTCTTTCTGTCAGGATGAAAATCTGCAAGCGGAGGCCAGGCAGCAGTATTACACAGACATGTCTTGTCCCGTGTGTTTACAGCAGGCTGTTCTGCCAGTGGAAACCAATTGTGGACACCTTTTCTGTGGTAAGACAATTGTATGGATCTTAGTAATAATTACCAAGCAAAACCAGACCTTGGCGTTATGAGGATGAATTGTTGGTATAAGCTGATTTAGCTTCAAACAGAAATCAGAAAATAAAAACAGAATATAGAATTCAAAATATAAATTTATCAATTCATATATTAGTTGTTTTATTTGTACTCAGTGCTATCTTTTTCCTGCATAGGCTCCTGCATTATTGCCTACTGGAGGTATGGCACCTGGCTGGGTGCTATTAACTGCCCCATCTGCAGACAAATGGTAAGGCATGTAATGAATCTTGAATGTAAAATTGTTAACCTTACACCTTTTATTTTTGCATTAATTGCATTAGTTTTTGCATACTAGACTTTCGGTACATACTGACCCTTGCTTGCAAATTTATCGATATATATGTGAGATATTGTATATAAATTCTATCATCTATTAAGACTTGTACTTGTTTATCTCTGGGTATGAAATACCTTTCATTTTCAGTTTAATTATCTCCTGTTATTGTGGAAATCATAGTCATAGTCATCATAGAAAAATGAAATGAGTGAAATTTGTGTCAAGGAGAGTGATGGCAGTAGTCCTCACCCCCTCAGATAGCCCCATAGCCTATCCCACCTGCTTAGTCAAAACTTGATGTCTCTTTTCATCTCTGGGTACACAGTTTGACTGTTTCCTCATTGGAATGTGTCTGTTAATGCAGGTTTAACCCCTAGAGTTCCTCTTAGCATTAGTGTTGTCATGTATTGAGTTTTTTTTCCTTTTCCAGGTAACATTGCTCTTCCCACTATTTCATGAGCATGCCAATCCTCAGAGGGTCCAGGATGGTGAAGCAGAACCTCTGCTCATATTACGAGACATCAACGATTATAATCGCAGGTTCTCAGGCCAGCCAAGATCTGTGAGTATACTGTAGCTGTATACACATTTAGGCTTGTAGAAGTTACAGGTTAGCTTGGCATACTTAATGCAATATTCATACTTAAATTACTTGTACATATCCATGACTAGAAACACAATAATTCTTGAAATAGAAATAGGATGAAGATGCTACTAGAGACACTTCTGTTGTCCTGTCATAGATGTTCAGTTACTGTACTTTTTAGTATTAAAACATAGCGGGAATTTAAAAAAAAAAAAACTTTCCCACCAAACTGCATGTATTCTATAGCACTGCTGGTAAAAAAATGAGATACTGACTTGTGCAGTGCATTATAATTCAGGGGAGTATATTTAGGACAGACTTCTTCATAATATTTCCTCCTCTGTCTCCTCAGTTTATGGACAGGCTGCGAGATGTGCCCACCCTGCTTCGTCATGCCTTTAGGGAGATGTTCTCTGTGGGTGGCCTCTTCTGGATGTTCAGGATTCGAATTCTTCTCTGCCTAGTTGGCGCACTCACCTACCTGGCCTCGCCGCTCGACATCCTCCCTGAGGCGCTTTTCGGCCTCCTGGGATTCATGGATGATTTCTTTGTAATCCTGCTTCTCTTTGTGTACATCTCTATCATGTACAGAGAGGTGGTTACACAGAGACTGAACGGCTAGGTGATGACTTGTACAAGAGGCCTTAGCTTGCTCATGTCAGGCTCAGGAAGAAGGGAACTCAGCAGCTCAGGTGGACATGAAGACTGAATAAATGTTCAGAGGACAGTTCATCAATTATGCTGGTTCATTTTAAAGCCTGAGATGTTACTTCATCACTGGAGAGGAGCTATCTAGAGACTGAGCTCTGAATGTTTACTCTGTATATAGAAATCATCATTAGTGGTTCATAGGTTAAATGTGGTCAAAGCCAACAACAGTTAAACATAATGAGAGCTGTGGAAGGATGTGATGTAGAAATCTACTTTGAATCAGACACTGCAGTATGTCAGGGACAGCTCTAACTGAATGACTAGCAGTACTACCAGCCAATTCTTTGACAGCATTGCCAAAAGTAGTCCTTTTATTATCGGGCATACCATCATAATGGAGACATTGTTGTAATATAATATGATCTTGATTGTTCTGTCTTAATTATATGCATTTAAATTAGGCTGCCTGCTGCATCCAAGTTGTTGCCTGCCAGACAAAGGAGTGTTACAAGAGCAATCTCGCTGTGGCTAATACAGCCTGTTTGGTCAGTTACACTGTTGGTGCACTTTTTGAAGTAACAAGTGACTATGCATATTTAGAAAGACATGAAAAACAAAGCTTTTCATGCTTGTGTGAAAATCACTGAATCATTTTTACCTGCAGTTGACAGTTGATCAGATCTAATGAAATCTGCATGTATCCATGAGAACTGAAGAAGCCTAGGACAACCTTTCTGATGCATAATGACTTCTGAAATGACAGATTTTTATTAAAGAAATAAAAAGTAATCATTTGATCATAAAAAGAAGCCAAACTAAAGGTATCAAGGAGCAATTACAGATTCCATTGAATGTAAACTCACTCAATTTATGAATGTTGACTTACTATGTCAAAGTTTACCTTGCCACTCTAATGATAATTATGAGCCTCCAGCCCAGATCTAAGTCAGTGGTTGAACAACTCCAGGTAAACTGTAAAACTTTTTTGTCAATCAATTTGTGGAACGCCAGTGCTCTGCTTTTTTAATCTGTAAGTACATTTACAAAATGAATTGAGATTTTATTTTTAATCAAAAATGGAGTTAACATGTTGTGCAGTGTGTGATTCAGTTAATTTCTTGTAAATATTTTGCACAAGTTATATTCATTTGGCAAAGTAACATTGTCTTGAGGGCTACATGGGTATAAAATGAATGAGTAGACTCTCAGACTGTCGAAGTGATCACTTGAAGAGCTCCATTAGTAATTAATACTGGTGCGCATTAAAGATGCAGTTGTCATTCTCAAGCTTTTTGAATTGCGACCCTGTTAATGAACCAACTGCCATATCTTGTGTGGAGAGTTTTCTGGTTTATTTGACAATCAGAGAATAGGCCAATAATGAATGGTTATTTAATTTTAGAAATTATTTTTACACCCCTGTTCCTGTAAAACCTTTCTTGGCATCCTAGAGTTACTATGTCCATGAGGGGTCTTGACCCTAAAGCCTGAAATGGCTGTTTCAGAGTGGTAGCTGAAACTGTATCCAGGCCATTTGCTTTCTTGGGGCTCTATTTTCTGAGCCAGCATTGGCCTTCGTGTTCATGAATAGAGCTTGAGGTTCACGTGCTGGATAATGACTGTAAAACCCATTCAGTTTGTTTGACAGCTGTAGATTACTAGAAAAGAACATCAGTTCGCTCTTGGAATGTTATGGTGAGGTGTGGCACATGTCAAGCCATGTCATACCTTTTTGCAGTCACCTCCACTTTGTCTCCAGGGTGTCTGACAAACCTCCACCCTTTTGGTTTTTGGTAGGTAAACAAAGGGCAATGAAAGCAGCATGTGTTGTGAATGCTTCTGCTGTTCTACAGCTGAGAACCGGTTAGATGAGAGTCTTCGCCTGGTAGGAAAATACTCTAGCTGCTGGAAGAGTCAATGCTTTCTCAGGATTGAGAGTTGTCAACCAAAAAATGCCCTTAAGTGACTGAAGCTATGAAACAATCCTGTGATATTCTTCGATCGATTCAATAACGACTCATCAGTCAAGATCTCTGTCGAGACATTCAACATTTATTGGTGTGTGGTCTGCTCCTGTGATGCTTCAGACAAATCTGTGTAAGCATGATGTAGACTTGTCTGAGCACAACCCCTCTGTCTTTCTGAAGGAAGTGAGTCAGCTGTGCACTTTCCCAAACTTGGCTCTGACACTGTTCAATGAAGGGGGGTAGATGAGGCAGCTACTCATATTATGGACTGCTTCAGTTTTGTCTGCAAGTCATTGGGTGTGTTATTGAATTCATGTACTAACTTTTTCAATTACTTCTACATGTTGTGGGCATGACCATCATCTAAGCTGAGCACTCCTAGAATGAATGAAGTGCTATTTTGTTTGTCATAGCTTGGGAGCAAAATTGCTTCTTATAAATGGCAAATTAACATACCAGTGTTTATTATTATTAGTTTTTTTTTAAGAGTAGTGTCTATGCATGACCTTTGTCACCAGATGTACATGTCCACCAGATGTGACCATTTCAAACAAAATAATTTTTTCCCATAATTGTAGTTGGATACATTTTAGAGTCCTGAAATTAATTTTGTTAGAACAGATACTATTTGTTCCCACCCGTTGAGGCTGGACTTGCCTAAAGGGCAAACAGGGCAACTGTTACTTCCCCTGAGGGTCTGGGGCCAGGTCCCAGGTTAATCTGTGTGGCATTTACTTTGTAGTTATATGACAGAATACACATTGGAGATTTGTCTGGTAATATGCACCAGTTAAGCACAATAAAACTGAAATGGTAGGGGCTAACAGGTCATTTTGGCCCCAGGTCCCCCTAGTATCTTAATTTGTCACAGGGAGTGTTTTCTTTACCCTCCTTGCCCTTGAAAGTGCCATTTAAATGAGAAGCTTAATGTGTGTCTCACTTAAATGTTCTCCATGTCCCTCGTATCCTAGAGCAAATTTTCTCCCGATTGATCTTTTTGTCTGTAATAGTGGGAGTTTTCCTTTAAATAAACTGCAGACTCCGCCCACCCAGCCCTCCTCTGGCAGACGCCGAAGTAGCGGAGCAGCGAATCCGACTATTGGCCAACGGATAGTCAGAGACCTCGGGAGTGTATGAAGCCGACTATCAACTTCAGGCTCAGTTCGCCTCTCAAAGTCAGTCTACATTAGGTAACAATGAGTACATCGGAGTCCTTGGATCGAATGGAACTCTGTGAAAGCCTCTTGACATGGGTAGGTGATGAAATACGAAGTTTGGGGGCTTTTTTTCACTGACGGACCGCTATTCGGCGCCGGCGATGCTAGCTAGCACACAGGGCTAATACTAGCTTGATGAGCTAACGAAGCAGACTAGAGGAAAATGACACGGGCTCACGCTGGTTACGTATGCAGGCCAGCTGTTAGCTGCTTTAGCTGCTGATGTGTTGCCTGCTAGCCACCAGCAAACCACATACCAGAATACAGAATACCACAATTTTGGTTCTAGCTAGCTCTGTGCAACCGGGTATTTAGCTAGCTCAACTTTCTTAATGCTCTGTCGTATGTTGTAACGGGGATCAAACGGCAGAGACGTTGGCCTTGTTGTTGTTGGATTTAGTATACAGTATAACGTTACAGCGCTGTCTGCTTTGAGTCTGAATTCCTGTCATTGTTGTCCAGTGCATCATTATGTCCGCTTTCCCTTCCCCATTCCTTCTTGTGACAAAAACTGCCAAATGCAAGGTAGCTCACCGGGCGTGGATTTACAATGTTACACTAAATATTACTGGTCAAAGCTTGAAAACGATTTTAAGTATCAAGTGGAAAAAAGGCATCAGACTGTAGGATCACGTGCTACCTTTTGGTACATGTTTACATTGCTGAAATGCAGCTTTGTGCTAAGAGCTGAGGCGATATTGATCAAATAGATGTTTGGCATAGTATCTAGGTATCAGTAATGTGCTAATGTTTTCGTTATGACTGTCTTTGATGTAAAATTCAATCTAAAGCAGAGATGGTTTTTCAGAGAAGAAAAATTCGTTGCTGATGTGCATATGACAGCCAAGCAGCTAGACATTCACAGTTCATGTCATTCCTCTTCAACAGAATTGTGACTGAGATGACATGTGATGGAAACTGTGCATACATGTTTAAACTATACACTACTGGCGTAATGTAAGAAGTGTATAGTGCAAACATGCATGTGTTGTTGGTTATAGTGGAGTGCCATAGTACAGGCAAACTATCATGCTTCTACACAGTCATGTGCTTTCTTACATGTCTTTTAACTATGCTTGAAATCAATTTGGTGATTCCCTCTTGTGAAACAGAGAAGTAGGCCCTTCAGAACTAGTGTGCTGAACATGAGCAGAAATAAACACATGTGCTTCATTTACAGCTTGAATACAATAAAATAAGGTTTTTCCATAGTTACTCTTTGTTGGAAGTGAAAGCTTTGAAGGAAAAGATACATTCAAAAAGGTGGTTTCGGTACAAAGTGTATTATGCAACTTAAAAAATATAGTGGATGTGCAGTCACAGCTAATCTCCCTCCTGTATCTGTCAGTGCATCACTGTCACCTCCTCCTCTTGTTGTCATAGCTTGGTTTATGCATGACAACCCACAATGGCCTTTCTTCGTGTCCTAGTAATGTTGTGGCTGGCAAACATTTCTCACATACCTGTTAACTGAGAAGTTGCAGTGTGACTGATTATTACTATAAGGTATTAGGCTGTACCTTTTAAAAAATAGCCATGGAAATAACCAAGCAACTGTTTCTGCTTTAGGTCAGCACAAGAGAATGGCCACATAGTCTTGATTTAAATGATGCTGAGAAACAAGAAACTGGATGTGTTTGATTATTATAGGTTGTGTGTCAGAATGCTGAAGTAATAGCTGCTTAAAAATGTAAGCAGTTACTTTTGAACCCTGTCTTCATTATCTTACTGTTCTCAATAAAGATGAATAAATAAATAAAGGGAGACAGGATGTTTTGGGGGTTGCAGTCAAGGCAACTTATCTTTTTAGATTTAACCATTAAATCTGTCTGTCAGCCAAAAATCACTGTGTTGTACTGACAGGTATTTCTTTTATTTTGTCCATCTCATTTATATCAATGAGGGTAGGATAAATAACAGAAACATCTCTGTTTACTGCAGTGCAGTTCAAGATCACCACAAACTGCAGCCTCTAAAATGATCATACAGGTGAATCTACACCTCTCTAAAACAATAAAAAAAAAACTGAACATAACTCTCCTGAAGGTAGAACTGTATATATTAGACTGCATTAGTTTTAGCTTGGTGTATGTAATAAACTGACAACTAAATGTATAGTTGCTATATCAGCTCTGTTCTTTTCATCTGGTGGATCTTGCATGTTGAACAAACCCTACAGTCTATGGTACAAACCAGTGAGTCTAATAAGATAATGGGGAATAATGGGATGCAAGTGATACAGTTTTATCTCATGACACTACAGTCACTGGGAAATAATGATGAGTTTTTCCTTTTTACCCTTGGTGCATATAATAGTTTGTTTGTATGAGAAAATTCTTCATTTCTGTTGAGCTGAGCTATAGCCTTAGCTGGCCGATACATTCTTTCTGGTGTGGACATTTGGGTACCTGTGACGATCACTTCCCTTCTGAATCTAAGCGGTAGCTTCTGCAGCCCATTTTTTTCCGAGTCATTTGACATACAGTATGTTTTTTTTCCACAGCACTACTCTCTCCTTCCTAAACTGTTTCCACAAATCCGTAGGTGTGGATTTCCCTTTTTGACCTCAGTCTGCCCTATCTGTGAGACTTGTGTGTGTCCATACTTCAGCTGTGGCCTATTGCCGAGTTTAAGCAAGTATTTTTTTCAAGAATATGATTGTTGTTTTTTTTTTTTTTTATTGCATGAGTTTTGTGGCTTTTCAGAACTGAACGCATATTCATTTCTAATAGATTAGAAATGTAATTTATCATGGGAAAGGCAACTTTTGGTGAAGCGCTCTTTTATAAGCCCTTTAAGCAGATTGCTACGGATGATATGATCAAAGCATGCTGATTGTAATCTAGAACCACCGTGAAACATGAGCAAATCCTAAACTAAATTAGAGCCTCAGAATGCCTCAGGTCACATGATGCTTTTCTTCCACATTAATTGGTTTTCAGTCATTACGTTGCAACTCACACACATATTGACACATTAAAATGTTAAATATGCCTCCATTTCAAAATTTAAATGAAACAATAAATTAAAAGCAATAACAGCCCATATTACCAAAGCTGGAGTATAAGAAAGTCTCAAATTCTGAAGAAGTGATTGTGCAAATACCGTTTGGGAAATGTAGACAGAGTTTGCAGTATTATAGCATCCCAAGCATCAAAAGTGACAGTTAATGGTTCAGATGGATGTTGCTGTTGAAAAATGTAAGCCTAGTAGCTATGAGCACTGCAGCGGGCTAAATATAAAAGCAGTCTTGTGTAATAATGAAGGCAATACAGAAAATATTATTCCAATATATGTAGTAGTGGTTGTTGACCTCCTTTTATTCTGTGGTCAGTGCTTCAAGGTGATTAATATCATCATAATAAGCTGATTGGGAGGTGATCCTGTTGACGCAGGGGACGCATGGCTTAGGCCAGAGCTGTCTGAAGAGTTCTGATGTTACAAGTGAAATCAACAAAGTCCAGATAGCTCCTATTTATTGTTGTACTCATTCACTGACAACTGGTACCCTACAATATCCTAAACGCCATAAAGCCACTCACCTGCAGTGCTCCACTGTGGCTTTTCAAGAGACATCACATGAGCACATGTCCTTTTTAAAGGCTTTGTATCCAGTGGTATGTATGCTGCAGTTTTGTTGATGTAACACGCAGTCAAGCATGTGGAGCTCACGTGGCCATTAGAACGCATTGCTGCTCGGGAACAATAGTTTAGGATGTAAATAAAGCTACAGAGCCCTGGAAAAACTGAAAACTCACCCACAAAATGCAACAGATACAGTAAGCTTGGATGTGTTGAACCTTTAGTAGATGGTAGATTGAAGGTTAGCTGATCAAACACGTTCACTCATCAGCACTGGCCACGTGTTGATCAAGCTTCCAACCTGACATCAAGCATATTATATGTCAAGAGCCACTTATTCGTTTCATTTTCAAAAATGCTTTATAACAATCTCCAGCTGACAGCTGTTGACTGGCTGTCAGGTTTCTGTTAATGCTTTTGTTGGGTGTTTGTGTGTGTGTCAAAAGGAAATGATGCATGGTGGAGAGACATCAACAAGTTTAGAGCAAAAGATCTGCATGCAACCATTTCTACCACAATGTTTGTCTTGTTTCAATAATCTACAATTCTGTGCTCCAGAGTTCTGTTTACATGTTTAGAATTCAGTAATTTTTCACCTGTATGAAACAACAATTTGACACTACATTTTTGACACCAGTGGTTTAATTCCTACTCTATCCACACAGATACATATTAAAATACAATGCCATCTAACCAGTATTGTATGGAAGTTTAGAGGATAACGTATCATTACAGCAAAGGGTGTAATCTTGCTTAAGCTGTAGTATAGATCTGGGGTGCTTTTGTAGCAGAATGGGTTAAATTATGGAGTGAATACTGTGTTGGTAATTGAAGTGGTTACGTTTTTCTCAGTCTCTCACTGGTAATTGATGTTATGTAATGGGGGTATTGTTTTGGTTCTGTTGTGTGTTGGCTCTAGGCCAGTGGCTGGCTTTAGCTACTAGCTGCCTCGCTGACACAGGGTACCCCTAAGGGACTGACCCTAATTGGCCCCTTAAACGTTATTTGGTGGGCATTGCTCCACGTAAAAAGACAAGAGCCAAAATGTCTTGAAGCTTACATTTAAGAAGAGGTGATGCACCTAGTGTTCGACTGTGAATCTTAAGTAAAATATCAGTCTAAAAGCTTTTCTATTTAGATTATCTCAGTTTGTCTAGGAATGTTGATGTTGTTAGTGTCATGTTGCCCTTGTGCCATGTGAAGTTTGTCCTCTCCGGTTGAGTGTCAAAGGTCTTCTTGTTATGTTTACTGGTATCCCACTCTGTCTTTGCTAATAAATGATTGCAATTGCAATTGAATACTTCTCAATATCTCAGACCTAGAGAACGAAAAATTTAACAAATCAAGTACAGTGAATTCACTTCACCTTTTATAGTTTAAAGTCATTTAAAATAGACACTCGCATTAGTGCAAGTCAGTAATTGGAGATGGTGTTGTTATTGCATCATGTTTATTTTAAGAAAATTGCGTAAACAGTTCTACAGCCATAGCCATGGGTTTAGATGGCAACAAGTGAAATGGCATTTTCTTGCTAATCTAACACTTTAAGCTGCTTCTCATAGTAAAATCTTTCCAGTCATAAGACCTTCGAATGGGTTTTATATTGGAAATAATAACAAGTTGAACATATGTGACAATAAACTTACCTCAAGCTTGAGTCTGATTTAAAGTGCTCTGGTCAGTTCACTTCAACCCATTTACCCTGACAAAGGGCTTGAGAGCTGCATGTTGTATTTGAGCCACGTAATGAAAAGTGAGGCAGACAGAACGATGAAGAAGGTGCAGGCAGAATTTCAACCTCGTCATTTTCTTCCTGTCAGAACTTCAACATTCCTTCTCTCAATTTCCCCTCCTCTTTTGGCATGTTGGCTGTTGGTATATAGACAGAAGAATATTCACTTCTGTCTGAGTAACAGACTTTCAGCCCAGAGGGAAAGAAGCAGAGAAGAACATGAAGGGTAGAGAGAGAACAAAGACATATCAATTGAGCTAGTTCAATCGGAAGAAAAAAACTTTGAAATTAACGACAGAGGTGACATAAGAGAAACTGAGCAACGATGATAGACAAAGTTGAGAGGGAATTTGCAGCGACAGTAAGTCAGCTCCGCTTTGGTGCACACAGTAATATATTTGAGTCACTCAGGTACCCTTGAGGCATGTAACTCCCACCTCCTCTAATGGAGCTGCTAACGGGCCGGCAGGTAAGACTGTGGTTATAGTGGGCAGCTTCGAGGTGTTCCTGAAAACAGGGTGTCATAACTTTTCATGTAAAACGCTTGTTGAATATCTTGAGCAGGTTATATTGTGTGTCAACATAATAAACTACATAGTTGTATCCTTCACCCAGCACTCACAAAGTTTGTGTGTCTGTTTGTTGTTTAGATCCAGACATTCGGAGTGGAGGCTCCATGCAAGACAGTAGAAGACTTGACGAGTGGTGTCGTCATGGCGCAAGCTCTACAGAAAATGTAAGTTTTCATCCTTACAATATTTGTTATCAGTTGCATTTTTATAAAACAAATTCTTTCTATGTTATTTTACATTGTTTGTGGCATATTCTGAAATGTTTGACAGCTAATGTACTAAAAACATTCAGTAAGACACTCCACCCCTGCAGGCCCGGCCCTTTTCTCATACAACCTCCTAAACCTGCAGCTTCATAAAATGCCATATCTTGTTATAAACTTGCCACTTTGTCTGTGCTTTGTTTATTTACAAAATCACACTTAAGAAGAACTTCATGCTTTAAATCCCTGTCCTTTTGTCTGTCTGAATATTTTTTTTTTTAGAGATATAGGGTATTTCACTGACGCTTGGATTAGTAGAATCAAGCCAGAGGTTGGAGACAACTGGAGGTTAAAGGTAAGAATCAGACATGATTTGGATGGATTACGATGCTTGGTTTAGGTAGTTTTTTTTTCCAATTAGCTGAATGATGTAGCAAGTGTGAATGAACAATATCTTTGTCTAGAAATATTAATCATAAAGGTATGTTGGTAATGCATGTTCCTAAAGACTTAGGTGATCCCACTGCTTCTTTGTCACCTTTAAAAATATAGCATTATTTGATATTGGTTCAGCATAAATTAGCAGTCGGTGTTGTAACATTTTTTGTCAGCCTCAATTTGAATCAATGTCTACATGAGTACTCTCTTCTTTCAGGTCAGCAATCTAAAGAAAATTCTGAAAGGCATCCTAGATTATAACCAGGAGGTAAGAGCAATTAACTGTATTTGTTTCGAAATAAGAGGTTTGATCAGTACCAAGCATTCAGACGTAAAGCGCTATGTTGCTGGGCAGGAGAAGTTCAGATTGCCTACTGCCCACTTAATCCTTACAGGCCTCATAATCTAATTTTCATATCATGAAAGATTTAGATTATTTGAAATATATATATATATAGATAGATAACATCTGTTGCTCCTGTCTAGGTCTTAGGGCAGCACATTAATGACTTCACACTACCAGACGTTAACCTCATTGGAGAACACTCCGACGCAGCAGAACTTGGGAGAATGCTACAACTTTTACTGGGCTGCGCTGTCAACTGTGAACAGAAACAAGGTGCATATTCCATATTTTGTGTGCGTTTTCGCTGTCTGTGATATGGAAGTTTATATTGGAAAACAATGTTTTTATATCACATTACGTTAACAGCTGACGCAGAAGCTTGAATTTACCTCATAAATGTTTCTTTTTCTCTGTTTTCCAGAATACATCCAGACCATAATGATGATGGAGGAGTCAGTGCAGCATGTTGTCATGACAGCTATCCAAGAGGTAGATGATCATGCTATCTAGACCGATATGAAGTAGTATTTGCAGATGATAGTTGATTAATGAGAATAAAGTGGGATTGGTCAGACAGATTTTTAACATAAAACAAGCTTGCAGGTGGGATTGGGATGTCACGTCTGCAGGATCAGATGTTAATCCTGTGGGTCTGCAGGAAGGCATCTTCTTGTCATCATCATCTTCTTCCAACCTTTAACCTATTTTTGTGTGTTTCTGTAGCTGATGAGTAAAGAGACTCCGGTGACGGGAGGAAATGACTCGTATGTGGATCTAGACAGACAGGTATGGAGACTTTATTGAAGCTCACTGGGCTGGCTCTTAATGCAGGTCTGTTTTCTAACAGTGCTGTCAGTAGGATCTCATATTTTAGAAAGACAACACCTTCATTTGTAATTTCAAGTAGTGAAAATGGTTTTACATTTTCTTAATTCTGTCTAGAATTCAAAAATATTTAATTTTAAATGTAACTGCCCTGAATTAAATAGAATTGACTTTTAATGTACAATATTAAAATCTTTGAAATCACACATAGACACCCTCCAGCACCTTTTCCACTGAAACCTCAACACAAGTGCGTTTACTTTCTGAGCATTCACTATGAAACAGGACCCTCAACCCACGTCTTACCCTCTTCCTTTTTGGCCACAGAGCTGTAAAACAGCTGGATCTGTGGAAAAGCTTGCTTCAACAGAACCGCAATACTACTACGTCAACGTTACTGTGTACATAATGCTTCAAAAACACCTCAGACTATTTCTTGTATTTGTATATCCCCAGATCAAGCATGTCTGTGAGATGTAAGTGAGTGTTTCTGTAGTCTCATCCAAATGGAAATGAAATCTGCAGGGTTTTGACTTTGATTTTCTTTCTGTTGTCAGCTGAAAAAGACAGTCGAGGAGCTGAATGACGCTTTGGCTACCAAGGAAGAGATCGCCCAGAGGTGTCGTGAGCTTGACATGCAGGTTGGTTTATTGCTGTGGCAACTCCCCATGTCGTAAGCCCTTTGAATGCTGATTTTGTACAACATAGCTATGTGTGCTGTTAGTCACATTTCTGAATAACCTAACCTGAAACACTTACCCTGACTAGTGAGTCTGACAAGTTAGTTATTCACACACATTCACAGGGTGAGTGTGTGTGAATAACGAGACATTAAGATAAATGGTTATTATGACACACTGAAACGAACGTCTTGGTAATTCCATCTTAGTCATCAAAATATTAATCAAATATCAGTATTGTTAGAAGAATTCCATTATGTATATGTCTGCTGCAGTAGTCAGAGGTATAATTTCAACTGTTGAATATCAGTCATTAATCTTGAACATGATCATTTTCTCAAGACAGTGAAATTTGAGACTGTTAATCTTTATCTAAAAAGATCAAGGTGAGACATAGGGTAGATAAATGATCATTTTTCTTGTAGTTTGCAGCAATGTAGTTAATAGTTTATTAAGTTGAATATATTCATAGCAAAAAAAAAACCACTTGTATAAATACATAGTATTCACAGCCACCCAATTCCGTTATATTTTTACTTTCTTTCTGTGATGTTCATATCTTTTACTATCTGACTGATTTTGTCGTACTGTTTTTGGTTACACTTTAAAAGCAGCTCCCTTTTCTGCATAATTGCACCTTAATTAAATGGTATCAAAACAACTGATTAGCTGATTTATGTACTGTGGATACACCATTTACTTTTAAGATTTTTTTTATTTTGTTACCTTAACAATTATCAGTTGTGGCAAATAGAAGGAAGATCCATCCATCTTCATAGAAGATGATTATATTTGATATCATTATTTTGATTTTTTGATTTTTCTGCCAATGACACAGAAACAGCAGGAACATGGAGCTGTACTTTAAAGGGTTACCTACTCTCCTGTTGTATTAATTCAGTTTCCTCTTATTTCCTGACTATTTCAATACTGTGTGCCTTGCTTTAAAGGCCCTCCATGTCCAAGAGGAGCGTGATAGACTGAGGTTAGAGTTTAATGAGCTAGAAGAGAGGGTAAATCCAAACTTTCTTTTCTTTCTGTCTCTTCCCTCCATTCATGGCGTGTGGTGTGTCTAATAGTCCTTGATTTTTTTTTTCAGTCTGCTTGCACCAGCATCCCTTTTGGAATCCAGATCCCCCTTCTCCTAACAATGTGTGCATGTGTGTGTACATGTTTGTGCACAAGTGTTTGTGCACACGTGTACACCTGGTCCTCTTGGGGCACACCAGTCACAACTGCAGTTTTGTGTGGGTGTGTCACCCCTTCAATAATAACCTCCGACCCTTTTCACCTTGTTGTGTTTCATGCTTTCCCACAGCTAGTAGGCAGCAAGAGGAAAAGCTTGATTTTGGACCAAGAGGAAGGAGTCATTAAATGGCAGAACTGTTGAATATATGTCAAATATTTACACACTGTATATTATTTACATGTTATGGTATAATTTTGGCTTTTTTCTCTTGTGGAAGTACACATCAAGAACCTTTTTTATTTAAAAAAATATGATCACTAAGCAATCAGCAGCACCACTGCACATACTGTAACTCAATACCTATATAGGAATGATGGATGTTTTTAGGAAAACCTTTTCTGGTTTTGAGAGTGAATATTTGAGCCCCGCCTTATTTCCTGCTTTTTGAGCTGTCCTGATCACATCTTTGATGTGATATAAGCTTGTTGCAGTGAGAGAATTTTCACATTGGTGCAAGTTCTCTGAGATTGCTTCCACATAACAGTGTTACTGCCATTTAAATGGCATACATTTTACACACAGGAGTGTTAAACAAAATAAAAAGGCAGACATAGTTAATAATGTTGTGCTGGCTTGTGAATAT
The DNA here is from genome assembly GCF_021018895.1 of Seriola aureovittata. NCBI lineage: Eukaryota > Metazoa > Chordata > Actinopteri > Carangiformes > Carangidae > Seriola > Seriola aureovittata. Next base: position 10,482,941 of record NC_079381.1, on the reverse strand, counting down.
ATTTGAAAATCCTACGCAATGGATTCTACAGGTTTAAGAAGCAAAGTTCATTTTCTAAGTCTAGAGTCTACCAAAAATAATACACAAGCTGCACAATAATCAAAATTTCTCTTGAACATTGAACTTAACACAAGTCTATACAGTGGTGCACGACTAAAATTAAACCCAAAGTACTGCCAGACTGGTGCTGCGTGAGGCAGAAGGCATTAAATAAGATCCCTCTCTCTTACTCACTTACAGTTGCTATGTAATTTGTGGATATCACTTACACTAGTCTAGGCACATAAGAAGGTCAGGGCATTTATTTTAAAGTCCCAATATTTTGGAAAATGGTTATTGGCAAATCCAACAACAATCAGGGATTAGACATGGTGGTATGTGGTAGTGAAAACAACCAGCTTCTGCTTTGCTTTGTGTGGAGAGTTTGATTCCCTGTCTATCACATTGAGAAGACAACATCAAACCATATGTAGCCCTCTTTAATGTTGGAGCTTCTTGGTTTGTGTGTTTGTTGTGTCCTTGCTTTGTAACTGGAGTTGATGCTGCAGTGATTGTGAATAACTTGGACTGAATGCTGTAAAGAAACTGTTACATATAGATTTGAGTTGCTTGAGAGATATAAATTGAAAGTTTCAGTGCATTTCCCTCCCTAACTTGTTTCCCTTCTCTGCCTCTCTTCTCTCTCTCTCTTTTTAACATCCTTTCCATCTTCACCTCTCATGCTCCTATCATCCTATCCTCCATGCCACCCCTTTTTTTTTTGCCTTTTCCTCTATGTTGCACCTTTCTTATTATCCAAATCCCTGTCTTCTCCTTATTCATCTGATTCTGTTTATCTCACTACTGAACCATATCTTCCTGCCCTTTCTACTCTTGTGTATTTCCATTCTTTGCCTTCCTCTTCGCTACCCTTCCTCCCTCAGGTGGCAGCCTTGCAAGAGGAGAAGAGCAGTTTGCTAGCAGAAAACCAGGTCCTGATGGAGAGACTCAACCAGTCGGACTCCATAGAGGATATAAACAGCCCAGCTGGACGCAGACATCTCCAGCTGCAGACACAACTGGAGCAGCTACAGGAAGAAACTTTCAGGTGTGGAGTTACTAGATGGAAAGACATTTTGTGACAGAAAAAGTGAGAGCTGATTTTACTGATGCTGATGACTCATATGTTCAGATTTGAAAGATGATTATTGTCGCTAATTCATTTTAGGTTGGAGGCAGCAAAAGACGACTACCGGATCCGTTGTGAGGAGCTTGAAAAAGAACTTTTAGATGTAAAGTCACAGAATGAAGAGCTTGTGTCACTGGCTGATGAAGCCCAGTCCCTCAAGGATGAGATGGATGTCCTTAGGTAAGTTGGGATGTAAAATCTAAGTCCTCAACATAGTGTGATTACCTGAGTAAAGCACACTAAACTAAACACTAAACAAGAGAAGAGATTCTAATCATTGTTCACAAAACCCCCAGAGAATCACCTTGATTAAAAACATGAACATGACACTATTGTTAAAAAAGTCTTGCACCAAAGACCTAATGGATGTGAAAATGAGTTAAAAAAATAGAAGATGACAAAAGAAAAATAATGCATTGTTGAACCACTATCCTGTTATTTCAGATTTCCTTTGTCACAGGTGTGTCACTATATAAACAGAGCTTTAGAAAAGCTCTCTGATTCCTCCTCATTGCAAATATAACATCACAAAATTAAGCCATCTGTTGTTTTTCCCCTGGTAGGCACTCATCAGACAAAGTGTCAAAGCTGGAGGGCACAGTGGAACACTACAAAAAGAAACTTGAGGACATGGGACTTCTCAGAAGACAGGTACACAGTCTCACACAGACAACAGACAAAATTAAATATATATTTTTATTGTGAGGAGTTTTACTAAATTCTTCTCACGTTACAACACATCCATTGGTTTGTAAGAAGCATTTAGTTTTTACTCATCACAACATGTAAGACACAAGATGGACAGTGCAAACGAAGCTTATATTTCTGTCGCTATTTTTCAGAATAAGCTGATGGAGGAGAAGAACACAGTGTTAATGCAGACCAACGTCAGTTTGGAAGAAGATCTACGAAAGGCAAATGCTGCCAAGGGCCAGCTGGAGACGTACAAGAGACAGGTACCCAACCGACAGCCATGTTGACTTTCACATGTAAAAATCATTATTTACATCAGCCCCGGCTGGACTATGTAACTGAACTTGCTTCGATACTCTGTTATTATACTCACACATGATCGATAATGCCTTCACTTTAAATGTCGCCTCTCTGCACAGGTGGTTGAACTTCAGAACAGACTCTCAGAAGAATCTAAAAAGGCTGACAAGATGGAGTTTGAGTATAAACGCGTCAAAGAAAAAGTGGACTCCCTGCAAAAAGAAAAAGATGTACGTTCAATTCACTTTATTAATGAATGAGTTAATTAAACTGGTAAAATGATAAATGCATTTTCTGTAGAAACATCCCACAGTACATGTTCTCTGACCTATTTTATAGATGGAATCAGATATATTAAAACCAGAAAAATGTGCCTAACTTTGTGATTTAATAAGTAAAGTAAGATCAGAGTTGCAAATGCCACATTTGCATAAAGTTATGAGAGTGGTAGCTAAGGGGTTTACATATGACAAATTCTATTGGCATTTAGTACATTGAGAACTTTCATTCTAGATCCTGCTTTATGTATCTCTTATTCACACTCTCTGCTCTCTGTCTCCTTTCTAGCGTATGCGGACAGAGAGAGATTCGCTGAAGGAGACTATTGAGGAGCTGCATTGTGTTCAGGCTCAAGAGGGACAACTTACATCAAGTAAAGAAATGTCATAGTGGCTGAAAAAAAACATCAATCTCAACCACTCAAGTATATCCTGTTTTATCATGGTTTACCCTGTAATAACACCACTATCTGTTTGCCCAGGTCTGTTCCCATTGGTCAGCAATGACGGCTCTGATTCACTGGCTGCTGAGATCACCACCCCAGAGATTCGGTATGACTTTTGAACCCCACTTAAGTGATTAAAAAAAAAAAAAGAGAGAGAACATAGTGATATAGAGTTGTTGCTAGAGTAAGGTTGTTATTTAATCTATTTATATTCAGTAGGTTAGTTATGTAAAGAGATGTAAACATCCTGATTTACAAAGGAAGAAATATCACAGCAAAGTATGTAAAAAGTATGTAAAAGAAAATTCATCTGTATTGTGTATTTTAGAAATACTGTATGTTGTGATGCAAAAGACAAAAGATTTTTGTCCCTGCATCGCAAATTGTATGTTAAAAACCCATCATTCCAGATGAAGGATAAGATTTGAAAGGTGCTTTATAATGACAGGGGCCGACAGTGGGATCCTCTCTTGATGTTGCTGGTTGTGTGTGTGTGTGTGTACAGTAATGTCCGTGGTGCTGTAGCCAAATGGTCTGTAGCTTTCTCCTTCTCTTTCTGCCATTTTAAGGTAGATGAGAGTTTGTCCTAAAAAGAGCTGTCTCTGTAGTGAGTTATGTAATAGTTGTGCGTGAGTTACATCAGCCTGACTGCTGCTGTCCAAGAGGGCTGGGTTTTCTGCTGGTAGTCAGAAACTGCCTGGATTTTATCTCAGCACTTGTGAACCTAGAAAAATGTGGATTTACATTGAAATCCTAATCTTCCAAAAGCTGCTTATGAGAACCAGTCCAAGCTATTCATTAGCCTTCAGAGGTAATGAGAAGCTGTTGTATCCTGAAGTGATGTCATATCCTGCAAGTGTTCGAAGATCAAAGTAAAATGTTGCAACAGCAATGTTTCGTGGGAAATGTCTAGAGAGAAGAACAGTGTTTGAAAAACAAACTTGCTAACTGGGTACTTTGGTGATTCATGTTCATTTATGTCTGTTGGTTGTCAGTTCAGTGTCCAATAGTGAGTGTGAAAAGTAGTCTGTGCCTAATTCAACCTGTTGCTTTTATGAGCAGCATCTGGGGTTGATTTTGTCAGTCAGTTTTTGTCTAAGCTGAGCACAGCCAGGAAAACAGCTGGAAACACAGTTATTCTCTCAGCCTACTGTAGAGTAGGAATCAGAACTCCACCAGAAGAAATCCAACAGTGATGTGATCTTTTTACCCAATAAGCTGCACTGGAACGTCCTCTCAACTCTTACTTGCCCTCCTTGGCCTAACCTTTACTAGCCAGCAGCTGTGAGAGTGTCTTGAAACATTTAGCCAGTTCTCCACTCGGAAAAGAATCAGCAGCCACACCCTGAAAAAAACACAAGACTCAAGTAGCAGGCTGTGCTCAGTTCTGTCAACAGGAAGATCAAATCTGTTGAGTAGATGGGCTGAAGCAAGCCGGGTTATCTGAAAAAGCCACACTATTTGGAAAAGTGAATAAAACATCAGAAACAGACAGATTACTAAGATAAACCTTGTGTCCAAAATTTATTGCCTGATTCACTTCCAGGCTGCCTGAGTATCAGATGCCTCCTGCGCTGTCTATTTTAGTGTTTACCTGAGTACAAAGACTCAGTCCTCCTTATTTACTCCCCTTTGTACTGTGTGCATTGCTGTTTGTTTTTTTCATATTTTATGAGAAGAGAAGAAAAATAAAAGGGCAAGTGAATGTGGGTGCACAAACAGCAATTCAACTAAATTAGTGTACAGAAGAGAAGATCATGGGAACACTGAGCAGCCTTCTAAACACATTTCACACAGATCATATTTTACCACTTGCAACTTTGAATATTACCTTCTTGATTTTGGCAGTCCCTAACTGCATTTCACATTGTGGTTGTAAAGACACAGACGCTGCAAACTGCAGAGGAAACACATGAACTTTAGATGATGCAGGAATGCAAACTGGATAACAGAACTGAAATAAACTTGTCAATAGGCCTGTGTATATTCTCATTTGTCCAGGTCATAGTATCCTAAAGGAGTTTTTTAAATCGAAAACAACTGGACTAGGTTATTTGTCTGTGAAGACGTTTCACCTCTCATCCAAGAGGCTTCAACGACAGTGCATGCAATCGACTGTCGTTGACACTTGGAGCACAAAAGGGAACCAGTGACATCATCATCCTTGTGAACGCCCACAAGAGGTTAAATACCTGGGTCTCCACACCAGAAAGTAGGACCAGTCCTAGCCTGGTCAGATGCGTACACGAACTGATGAAGCCTCTTGGATGAGAGGTGAAACGTCTTCACAGACAAATAACCTAGTCCAGTTGTTTTCGATTTAAAAAACTCCTTTAGGAAACTTGTCAATAGTTTTATCATCAGGGAGATGGTTCAAGTTATAACATCATCAGTGACTACTCAGTGGCAGTATCAGTCAGTATGACGTAGTATTAGAGCAGTGTTGCAGTAGTGTTATTGTTGCAAATGTTACCAGAGCTGTTGTATGATTCTGTTTGCATAATAGGTGTTTGTAGAATTAATTAAGTTTGCCAAGTACTAGAATAAATCACCATCTTATATTATGTTCTTATGTTCTTATATTGGCTCACACACGCACTGTGGGCCCTGTCTTACACCCCGTGCAAAGCACCCATCTGAGCACTCATGGATGTGTTGGTCTTGAATTGAGGTGTGGTTGGGCGCATTGTTTGTCGCATTGCTATCTTTACCAGCATAACCTGGTCTGAAGTCAGTGTCGCAGTATTTCACTGTTATTTTAAGGGCGTATTTTAAAGAAAGTAATGAGTGCCTACATAGGTGGATACACAACGTGCGTACACTGGCATTCCGGTTATGCACAAGTAGAGTGTGCTGAAAATGTGGTTCAGATGTTTGGATAAGTCAGGTGGCACCATACAGTCTGTGGGTGGAACATTACAATACTGACCTCAGAAGGTCCATTGTCCATTATAATATGAAGGAAGAAAGAGATATTGAGGTTATTATTCTGTAGGGTCGCTGATTACAGTTGTATAACAACCAATATTGTTTGTTTCAATGAAATGTGATCAGTTATCAGTGTTGTCAGAAAGGAATTAACTCTCCGGTTTGTTTTGACAGAGAACACTTGATTCGTCTTCAGCATGAGAACAAGATGCTAAAGCTGGCCCAGGAGGGATCAGACAATGAGAAGATTGCGCTGTTGCAGAGTCTACTGGAGGATGCCAACAGAAGAAAAAATGAACTGGAGACAGAGAACAGGTCAGAAAAGCGCGTAACAACATGCAGATTAGCAGCATTAGCAGCAAAAGAAAAGAGGCTGAATTGTTAATAACATTTGCCAAGGAAAAACACTACTAAATTTGTTCTCAATATGTAATTGAGCTAAAATAGAGCAAAGAGAATAGTTTCCTACCTAGAGTATCTTGATTTGTTCATGTCTTAGAGCCATTTTGTTGACTGTTGGGAGATTGTGTTTCCCTGTGTTAGAATGTGGATCGATCTTCCATTTATTCCCCCACAAAGATTTTCTTTGTCTATACTGGCCCTTCAGTCAGTGACTTTTTAGCCAGAAGCCTGCCTCTCTGATTTTTTTATCTGCTACTGTACAGCTTGCTGTTAAAACTATGTTGTAAGACTGGTCTTTTGTGACTTTATCAAGATTAATCAATCAGCGTTTGATGGAGGAACAGAGTCAGGTAGAGGAGCTACAGAAGAATCTTCAGGAGCAGGGCTCCAAAGCAGATGATGTAAGTAATGAAATGTGTGCGTGTGTAACTGTGGTATCAGCTGAAATTCTTACCATACCACACCTGTTGAATAAAGATCGTCGACAAGACCGCAGTACACTGCTCCTCCTGAGGGCTCAAGGTGTTTGTATATTTTATCTAAAAAAATAACTTGCAAAAGTGAAAAGGTCACTTTTGATTTCTTTTTGATAGTACTACTACTTACTAACTCCTCTTAATATTAACCATTTCTAACCCCCATTGTATCTATGGTGTTTTATTTCTGTTGTGTGTGTGCTTTTACTTTATTTCCATGTGGTATTTAGAAAATGATTAGTTTTCCTGGGATGTCTACAAGCCTTGTGTCTTTAAAACATTTGACTGGGTTAAGAGCCCTGATGGCGTCAGACCATCATAAAAATACAATTTGAACATATTTTCATTAAAGAATAAAATCCACATATATCAATTGAAAATCTGCCACGCAAATTTATTCTTGTTAATATTAAGATATTTAACTTATGTCTCATCCTGAAACACAAAAGGGAAATTTTTCCATTGCCTTCTTCTCTGTTCCTTGTGTCCCCTCAAACCAGTTTCTAGTAGAGGACTACTGGTATGTAGGAAGAGGAGGTTTGGAGCATCTCCCAACAAGCTTTATGTGTGAGAGAGAGTGTGCATGCATGTTTATCACAATCCATGTGTGTCTTTACTAAATAATCAACCTTAATCAAAAACACTTAATTTCCTTTGTGGGGGTTTCCAATCGCCAGCATTAGCAGTCTTGCTTAAACTATCTTTCACTCAAGATGAACAGAACGTTCACAGTATTTTCAATATTTTATAGATGCAGTCCAGTTTATAGAAATAAGAACACAATAAACAGAGGATGCAGAAACTGTTTTCATGAATGCATCATCGCAATTGTGGAGGAAGTCCTTCGGAAGACCTTTTTATGCCTCCGTGCCGGCGACAGCCAGAGCTGTTTTTGGGTTGTCTGTCCGTCCATCCATTCATCCGCCCGTCTATCCCCCGATTAGATTTTGGTGGCCAAAGGTCAAGGTCACGGTGACCTCACAAAACATGATTTTGGCTCTTTTAACGCAATATCTCCAGAACTCTTCAAGGAAATCCCTTCAAATTTGGCACAAACCTTCACTTGGGCTCAAGGATAAACTGATAAGGCTCGGTGATCAAAGGTCAAAGGTCACGGTGACCTCAGAAAACACTTTTTAGCCATTGCTCAAGACTTCACTCAGCAATTATGACAAAATTTCACACAAATGGTTAATATATATAATAATTAATATATAATTTTATATGACTCTGGATAAATAGGGATGTAACCTGAAACTAGTCTGGGTGGCGGAGGCATACAACCGCGAGGCAGTTATTCTAATTATTTATGTAAAGTTATAATTACAGAATCAGTCATTTAAGGAAGCAGTGTCGGGTGCAAACATGGGAAAGACAGATCACTATATGGATGTAAAACCATCCACATTTGGCAGGGCTGTGATTCTTGCCATTCGTTAAATACTTGAACATCTTTTTTTTTTTCAAATGATGCTCCCACTGTCAGACAATAGTAAGTATATCTTTGTGATTCCCGACAAGTTCCCTCTTCTACATTCTGCTCTTTCATGACCTAGAGTTTTTTTGACTTCTTGAAACAAATGTGTCACAACTCAGGATGTAATGAATTAGCACCTTATGAAAACTGTGCATAATGCAAAGCCAATATTGTTTTAGATATGTCATATTTTTAGAGAATAAAATAAGAACTCCATGATTCTATTGTTTGCAAATAAAATTTCAACTTTGATGGCCAGAATTCTATCAAGAGTCATTGGATTTTAACCTTTTATTGAGCATTTTACTGCTTTTAATGCATTTCTTACACTGAGTTGTACACATGTAAGGGTCACGTTTTCTCTAGCTGAGTGTTGACGTTCTGCAGGTTCACTATCCTTTCCTGTTAGAAATAGAGAGGTGTCTTTACTCAGTCCTTAGTCAGACACTACATGTACATTCTTCCTCCTTGTAGAAACCCACCTCTCCTTGTTCCTTGATGCTGTTGCCTTCTAGTTTAGAGAGCCAGTCTGAGCATGCAATCTTCTCTGCACAACTCTCCAGATTTGAACTTTGTCATGGTCTTGCTGCACAACACCTTAGATACCACATGGAGAGTGGTACCGCCTATGGACACAGAATCAAAAAACATAAGAATAAAACAATTAGATCACTCATCTAATTTTTGATTGTCTACCCTAGAAAATCAAATCGTATTATCACCCACACAGTACTGGTTTGGTGTTTACGTCACTTCTCTGTTGATTCCCTCCTTCTGATCTTTGATGCAGTATAATACCATTATGATAATATTTTCCAACTATTATTGACTCTACACTTCCCTCTGTTGGATATCATGGGAATTGTTCATAATTTTATCAAATCTTTTTCACCCTAGACCAGACAGACACTCTGCTGAACCTGTATAAACTATGTAAAAGTATTTGCTATGTTGCAGTGATGCTGCACATGTTATCCCAGGTGGCTGATCCTATTAATTGTAGGTTGGATGCTATGTTACAACAGAATTTATCATTATCATTTGCACATTATGAAAACTGCATAATGTAATAATAATTATTGTTTTAAATATATACATCATATTTTTGACTTGTAGTCAGTAAGCTAAACTGAACAATTTCAGGGACTAACATCACACACAAATGTGGCCGCAGGTTTAAAATTAAAGACCTGACGTGTGCTGCAGTTCCTGCATTTATCCAACAGAGTGGCTGTTTATTTATTATATATAATATTTCTGTTTTTGTTTTTTTTGTTTTTGTTTTTTTGGAGATGTAAGATATCTGTAACGTAATTTTTATCTTTTCTTTTTTTAGTCTTCCATTCTGAAGAAGAAATATGAGGAGCACATGTAAGTGATCTTTTTACAGACCCAGAGCTGTTTTTAATTAGTAAAACTGAATTTCAAGAGAATTTCAAGAGTCCTTATTATTTCATTCTGAGCTAATTCGTGAAATATTTAATATAAACCTTTTTGACATTAGTGCTTTGTTCTTTCGATCAGGGAGAAAGTACGAGAGTTGAACAATGAGTTGTTGAAGAAAAATGCCTTCATCGACGAAATGGAGCCTAAATACAACGCCAGCTGTGAGTTTGGAGCCCTTTCAGATTTGGAGTGTGTGAAGTGCACTTATAGTCTGTTGACCTTCTTCTTCGTCTGCAATTGATTCTTGTCATTTTTAAATTTGACATTATTTCATGTGTGATGTCACTACGCAGATATGAAATATTCAGTTCAAAAGGAAATGTGGGAAAAAGCACAGGAAAGGAGGATTAAACCAAATCTTTTATGTTGTTCCTTCTCAGCCCAACGAGTGGAGGAGCTGGAAGAGGCCCTGAAAAAGAAAGATGACGACATGAAACAGATGGAGGAGAGATATAAAAAATATCTGGAAAAAGCCAAGAGTGTCAGTCTATTTATATTGCTATAGGGTCAACAGAAATATCTTTAGCACACTGTACTGTAACCACTGATACTTGCTCTAAGTGTAGGTAAACAAGAAAACTGTGATTGTGATGTTACTGAATGTTTCCTCTTCAGGTGATCCGGACCCTGGACCCCAAGCAGAACCAGGGTTCAGGTCCAGAGGTTCAGGCCTTGAAGAACCAGCTGCAGGAGAAGGAGAGGATGCTGCACTCACTGGAGGTAATCTGTCAGTTGTTGAGTGGACTCAACAAGTCAACTCATAGATGATCTGAGAGATTGTATTGTATTGTAGCAGTTGTCTACTCTCTCTTGCGTTGTGTGATGAATCAGGTACAATCATCACTGTCTATGATGCCAACTAGCCATTTATTCTGATAGCAAGAGATTCATATGAGGTTTCTCACAGCCAGCTAGGTAGTAATAAACTCCAGAAATTGCTTAAGGTGTGTACAGCTGACTGGTATAATTGCAGGGGCCCAGCAGAGGGCGCTCATGTTACACACAACAAACCAGTCTTTGTGGGAAATGAATAATAATATATTATAAATAACTTTAACAAAAATAGAATAGTAATAGTAGAATTATTAACTCTGCTACATAATCACACAGGAAAGGGAACAGACTCTGGACAGGACAAAATGTTTTTCATGTGTGTAAAAACACAGTGGAAGTATTTGGACATCCGTCTGTAGCTGAAAACATTCTTGCATTTCTAGAATTTTTTTGTCTTTTCATTTCTCTCCAAACAGAAAGAGATGGACAAGACAAAGAGCCAGAGAGATTACGAGGAGAAACTGATTGTGTCAGCCTGGTACAATATGGTAAGAAAGACTTAATACAGTCTAAGACTGTAACACCAGTCACATGTATCAGTGGTTTGGACTAGCGTCCCTTTTTAATTGTGGCACACACTCATGTACAGCTGATATTTAAGGCTAAGAAATTAATACACAAAAATCACTGATATGATAATAAGCACTGAAGAACGGACAATATTTTAAAGTAAATGTGCAGAAAATGATTGCGATGTCAGCTCACCTATTGATAGACAGAACATTTTATCTTGTTTTAATGTAACATGGAATTACACATGTTTTTTATGCGTTGAATGTTTAATACTTTACACGTCTCTCTAATATACAGTAAATACCTCTTTTGCAAGTAGACCCAAAATAAAAAGTCATCAGGCATTTTAACCACTAGAGGGCAGCAGAGACTTTTCTGTAACATTAACAGGAACTGTTTGCACTGTCACATATTTGATCAATAGCTGGTGTTAAATTGGCACTAATATTGTGTTTGAGCAAATTCTCTTTCTCATGCATCAAGGTTAGTGCACTGATTATAGCTAATTATCTGGTGACTCTCTTACTCTTTGTTGGAACAGTTTAGTGCTCATGCATAAGCTCTGGCTCATACTGGTCTATTTAATCTCCATCTACTTACTGTTTCTATACTGATAGTGACTATTGAGACCATTAATGGGACTTCCTCTTTATCTTTTCCCAGGGTATGTCTCTGCAGAAGAAGGCGGCTGAAGACCGACTCGCCAACACCGGTTCTGGTCAGTCCTTCCTGGCCCGGCAGAGACAAGCCACCAGCACACGCCGCTCCTATCCAGGCCACGTCCAGCCAGCTACCGCAAGGTAGATGGCAACAGGGCAGAAAAATACTGCGACAAACTACCTTACAAATCCCCTGAACTTACATAAAGTAGATGCGCCTTTTTGGAGGCGCACTATTTCCATTCATTTCTAATGGAAGTTCTTGTTTTCCTGCATTCTGCCTATTGATTATCTTTTTTTTTCTTCTTGATCAGATCCATGAGGTAGAGATGCCAGGCAAGGCTGCCCAAATCTTGCACCACTTTTTTCCTGACTAAGCACATTTTTCCCAGACTCCTGTGATGCCAGGCTTCTACCTATTTCACCCCCAGTATATTTAATAGGGTCTGACTAATCACTCCAAAACACCTCTCTTCCTCCCTTTCAACCACTGACCTTCCTCAACCTGTACTCTGTGGCAAACTTTTGCCAGGCAGGTAATCTGAACCCCAAGGCTGAGAAGGCTTGCATCTTCTTGACAAGTTACTGTCATTTTTGTGTAGAGGATCCGCTCTGCCTGTTCATGCAGTATTTATGCACATCTCTACCTGTGATAACATTTGAGGTTCATGTTTTTTTTTTTTGTTTGTTTTCTTTGACTTGAGTTGACAGATCAGATTTTCTATCCCGGGTTATCTGTTTTAACTCTTCTGATGTAGCTTTAAGAAAGTCAACAGCAATTTTCTGTTACATGTGTCAATGTTTCACTTGTGATTCAAATGATGATATTTTCAGACAGTTGCTCCTTTGTTTTGTCATTGTGTTATAGAGTGTTGAGGCATAGGAAGATGTATAGTCATCACATGTAAATGTTACATTTTCTTGCTAAAAGTTCTGAGTGATTTCTAATGGGACTACATGGTTTGAAAAAAAACAACAACTGTTGGCTGGTAACTGCAGCAATAATTGTGAAAATTATTTTTTCTTCCAAGGGAAAAAGAAAAAGTAAAGTTGTTCCAGAAGGTGTGATCCACAGCTGGGTAGATTGTGTCAAAGATCAGTGTGCTACGTTATAGTGTATACTGGTTTTCTTTATGTTTCTTGACGAGCCACGGTTGATCAAAGCATGAAATGCATTAGTTCACATGGTTTTAGCTTTACCAGCATTTACCAGGTTGTCTGTGACAACACCTTTTGTGCCATAATGTTACATTTAAATGTATTTATCATAGTATTTGGTTAATATTTTACTTACAACACTGCAGACTTACAGCCCCCCCCTTACATAGGAAGAAATGTGTTAAAGGAAAATCTAGTCGTGAGGTGCAGTAGTTCCTGAGTTACAGATCCTGTGACTGTCTGGTTGAAACTGCATTTAGTTTGTAGGTTGCCCCCAATGCCAACAAGTCACCAAAAAGGAGGCATTTATTGAATGCAGCACACTGAAGTGGACTTACTTTCCATATAATTTTAGAATGACTTGATTGCTATCATAATAGAAAAGGTGTTTCAAGGTGTGTGCTAAGGTGTTTCAATAAGCACCGCACCGTACTGCTCATGCCACTTTACGTAGGAATCTTGAATAGGTATGCTTGTTGCAGCTGTTCCCGTCCCTTCTCTAACCCGTCTTTTGTTCCATTCTCTTTACCTTGTCGTTGTTTTTAAGGCAGCACCGTGAACAATCTCTCGTTAACATGATGGACCTGTAGAAGCATTGAAATTAACCCTGTTAATTTGCTGTTTGTCTGTTAAGATCAGGGCCCTGATGAGAACAGGCCCTGTCATCTGACCATTATCTCTCTCTCTCTCTCTCCTCCTTCAACAGCAATGTCACTGCATGACTGGCACACCAATGAACTGGCCAAGCCTGGTGTGGCTGGGCTAGGCTGAGGCACTCGATGCATGAACTACCTGCCTGCCTACTGTTTGCATGACTTTGCATTGACTCAAGCCTGTGAATAACCAGCGCACCCGGCTGCAGCATGAGCACTAACAACCTCTGCAGTGTCATGCATTGTAACCTCCAGACAAGCCTGAGGAGTGATGCGGTCAGAAAAAGAATACCCTCACGCTCCTTCCCCCAATTAATCTCCTTTCCACCCTTCCAGCTCTTGACTCCTCTTGTTCTCCTGCTCTTTGTTATCCTCTCTATCCCCTCTCCTCTACCCCTCCTACTTACTCTTCATGGACATGCCTGCTTGTGCTTCCACACTGCATCAAGTCTGCTACTATTCATGCACCAGTATGTTACAAACACCTAGGACCAGGGCAGTATATCGCAGTATAGAGTCTTTTCTGTAGTGCTTGTGTGCAACTTGACGTTGGCTAGCTGCTTCAGGATACCTCAATGACATATTTCCACATATCTGTTTCTATTTCCATGGTCGGAGGACAGTTGACGTCAGTAAGAGAGAAATATTTGAGAGGTGTAGCCTGCAAATTAGTCTGCATAACAATAAAGAAGCCAGCTCCCCTTTTAACTCCTGAGTGTGTATCTCCTGCAATGGTTCTGCCAGCCTCTCCTCAGTATGTTGCTAGATGGCATCTTAGAAGTGCTTTTACCTCAAGTATTAGAGAGTACAAAAACTTGTGGACTAAAGGAGAGTTTATGGGGGGTTGCCCTATAGGCTTTAGGACGGTTTGCAGTAGGAGCATAGGACGGCAACATAAGTGTTTTAAATCAATAACAATGTTACAGACATGCATTTTATACAGGATAAAAGCCCCCATTAAGCTTACTTGCAGTTTTTCTTTAGCTGTAATTGTTAAATGTTAGTGTCAGTGTAGCATCTGTTTCTTGGTAAAAATGCACATTTATACCCGTAATTTAGTGTTTCTGATGTTGGCTATATTGTAGCTGACCACTTTGTTGTCTGTTATTTGTCTAGTAGCAAATAAGCGCACGTTGTCTCATGTGTAATACACTATACCATAAAAATGAATGCCAATTTGATAGAAACATCAGACTATTAAAAAGGTGATATGAAACTCTACATTAACTCTTGTAGGCTAATGTATAGCACATTCATTTAGTTGGATTGAAAGGGTTAATCAGTTAAAAGATGTGGAAAGGGAAAACGATTGCAATTTCAAAAGAAAGGTTTTGGCATTAATTGTTAACGGAAGAAGCTGACTGCTCAGACATGCAGGGTTAACCGCTAAGCAAGACATGAGTTACATCAGACGCAAATTATAGTTTCAGTAATAGTGAAAGTTAATTTGGTGTTGATGTAAGTCATACTGTACTGTTGTGTAGCAACTGTCTTATTTAAATTTCACTTCCAGAGCTTATGTTGAGAAAAAGGGTGAGAGAGACTCCAAATAAAAACCTGGACCTGTGAATATATGCATATTATAGGCATAAATGCATACATTTGTTTAAATGGAAGAGATGTTTGAATGCTCCAATTTAGTGCCTTTGTTTAAAATACGATATAAAAAAAAGACTTTCTGGTCTTCCTAGGACTAAAGGCACGTTGCCTTTAAAGACCAGCTTTATTGTTTTATTTGAAAAGATTTAAAAAAAATGACTAAGATGGTCTTAAAACTCATCCACATGATGAATATCTTGACTTGTATTGTTTAGATGATGTAGGCTTAATGAGGGGCTTTTTCTTCTCTGTTTTTAACCTATTTTACTCATAATTGTTAAATTGTGTAACCATGATTTAATTCATGCCGTGCATTTTTATCTCAATGGCTTATTTATTCTTTTGCTGCTTGTACAGCGTGTTGTTACAATTTTTTTTTATATTAGTAGTAGTATTATATCACCACTTATACTGTTACAATGGAGGTGAAGTTTCCATACGGCATCAAAATACTGTTAAATACTTGTATTATGCAACAAAAGGAGGAGAAGGCTTGTAGTAATGTAGTGTTTGTCTCCATCTGATGAAAATGACACAAAGGTTATAATATGAACAGTGTCAGCTCAGATCAGTGTATATGGGAGAAAACGCTGTAAGGTTATATTTACCTCCATTCTTGTCAGGAAATTACTGTGCTAAGAAACTTATCATATTTGAAAATGAATGTTTTCTCATCAACAAAAAAAAAAGCACATTTAAAATTTTTAATCACTGAATCGTTAGTGAATTTACCGTGACCCTATAAATTATCATATTTTCCAGTGTTTTAAGTGACAGCATCAAAGACGGGGGCCTTGTTTGTGGGGAAAAGGGTTCATTAGTTGTTGTGGATGCACATGTAACTGCATTAAAAATTACATTAGTACAGATGTTCGGTTAAGTATCTTGATTAAATAAGAGCAAATCAGAAACCATATTTGGGCATCAACTTAATTTGTGTCCCAGGAGCGAGTAATGAAGTTGAACATTTTCAGTCTAAATTCATTTGCAAAGGAAAGAGGTGACATCTTTTGTCTAATTCTCTACTGTTTCTCTCTGTTTTTTGTTTTTTTTGTAAATTGCTTGCCATTAACATCTACAGTTTGAGCTGTAAGTTATATTACACAGAACTCTTTTAACCGTCCATCCCCACAAGTCATTGGTTTGGTAAGAAATCTGTATATAATGGAATACATCCACTGTAATGGTTGACCTGTTCAAATTCATATCAGGGATGGTTGGTGGGGGGGTGGGGGTGGGGTATTTTTTGTTATTTAATATCTCCCTGAAGAAAAATCACATTGTGTTATCCCCTCTTATCCACCCTCAAGTCATCCACTGTTTTATGTTTCTTTTATGTGTCTGTGTATATTCATATTATTACCTTGATGCAAATGATGAGACAGCGGGGGAGAGATTATTGCAAGGGAGTTGCAGTAATATAACCAGAGAAACTAATGTTTCACAGCCAGCTAGTTTTTCGGCCATTTTCAGATGTTATTAATGTCAAGTTCTTCTCAGTAGAGAGGGGAAGAGTGACACCTTGGTGAAGTATTTCAAGCTATGAGTCAAAATCCTCCCTTATTCCTGTTTGAGAACAAAATACTAAATGAGGATTGCAGTTTCCAAAACTCAGTCATAATGTGGTGTATTACTTACATGCCTAATCTAAAATGAGTACCCAGTATTTCCTAATGTTACTTGACTGCTAACCTCTGTGGGCCAGTCAAAAGAGTATTAGAGAGATGACACAAACAACATGAGGCTGTTAACAGGTCAGAATCTTATCTCGACGCGTGCAGTGTTTGCTGTATTTTTTTACTCATTGGAAAACTTTTTCTTTACATACTGAAGTAGCAAATAACCTTCCATTTGCCAAGTTTTATATTGATCTTGTACAAACACACTATGTACATACTTTATGTGACAGTGGTAGAGGAAGTGTCTGGCCATTTGAGAATGAGAACATAAAACTCATGTCTAGGTAGATGGATTTCATATAGCATCTGTCCGATGAGGACCTATTGATGTGCTTCCTACACTGCAAAACTTGGAAATGACATTGTAAATAAAGCTTGTATAAAACAGACTGCTCGTCTGTTTTCCAATTTTGTACATAACGCAATCACCAGTATAAAATGTGGAAATATTTTTCTCAGATACTGTCAGATACTACACACATCGTCAGTTGGTTCTTGTGTCTGGTTTCATCGGTTAACTGTAAGATACACACACACACACACACACATAAACTAAAAAGAGACTGCGGGCTTAAATCAACTCATGACCTCAAATTATACTGCCTGAGGGGCTGAATCTATTATTAGCACACAAAGTTAATTGATTTAATTAAAGCAGCTGTAATTGATATTTTGATAATGATATCAAATGACAATGTGAAAGAGGTCACTCATTAGCAGCTGAAGAGCCTGTGTTTCCCTATTTCCCTCAGGAGATTGAAACCAAAAACAGCTAAAAAAGACTGATTATTCCACAGGAGGCCAGATACACCACTCCAGATGAATGACAATGAGGCTCTGTAACTTCTGGATGTGTAAATAAGAAACCTCTGCGAACAAGTTTGCCGTATCGGTTAGAAAGGTGATGTGAAGAGCCGACTTGTACCCAACTTTGCAGTTTAAAGTAAAATTTAGATTTTGAATAAATTATAAGATGAGCAGATGCATCATATTTAGCAGAGGACAACCTTGGCAGATAAAAGTCCTCCTCAAGGCAGAAAAACAAAAACAGTCCTGTAGTAAATTTGTACACTTAGGTCTTCATTAAAATCCTTCCAGCAGACAGATGAGACAGTCTCCAGACCAGGCAAGAAAGAAAATGACGATGATCCAGGTTGTTTTTAAGTGTCCTGAAAATACCCTCTAAACCAAGATATATATGACTTTCTTATCCCTAATGGGAGTCGGGCCTGGTCTTTAAGTTATGCCAAGGAAATATGTTTTCCCTAATACCAGCTTGTCTAACCCACCATCCTATCCTGGATCTTAGTGTTATAACCAGACTCACTAACACAGAACTATCATGGCGAACTCAGATTTTCAGTATGTGCTCCTCTTGTGAACTGAGTCCGTGCACACAGCAACACAGAGACATCCCAGCCTGGGAAATGAAGCCTTCGTTGCCCCTCGAGGCTGCGGACACAGGAACTTCCCTGTATCAGTGTCCCATTCTTCATTCCTGAGAGCTTCTCTTTTCTCTCTCTAACCTCAGCCTCTGGGTGCTTCCTCCTGACATGTCACGGCAGAGGTCCAGAGTCAATAAAAATACACTTCTCTGGTTACTTACTCACTTCCATCATGATGGGCCTGAGTGAAAGGAGAAGGGGCAGTGATGGCTACAGTCCACTGTACTGATATCACGCCTGGATCAAATCCTATATGTTTATGCTGATGGTTTATTTTACCTCAGTTCCCAAAAACAAGTTACTCAACGTTGAGAAAATAACAAAAAGTAATTGATTTTGCTTTACTTTGATTGTCTGGGATGTTGTTTGCGAGACTGAACATTTGTACGGATACACGTCTGTTAATATATGGTAGTTATTTCAAACTTTCTCAATGTGTCAATTATTAAGTGAAAATTTGTCTAAATGAATGAATAATAATAAGAAACTTTAACACCTTTCATGCAAACAAGTGCTTTGCAATAAAAACAGAGGTTTAAAAACCATACACATACAAAAGGAAGATTTGTGCATGTGCTTAAAACATATAAATAGAAGAGCATTACCGCAGACAATGTTACTATAAAATAGCACAGCTTTTATAAGTGACACATAGATTACCAGTTTCTATTATGATAGGTCTGCATGGTTTGTGTGTAGAAAATGGACAGTAATGTAAAGGTATAGAACATCTATATCCTGGAAAGATATTTATTTTTGTTGATTTAAAAAAAGAAGAAAAGAAACCATCTTATAAACATCTTCACTATAAAAGTAAAAAGTAGTTACATGATTGTAAATTCCAACAGCAGTATTAATAGTGCCAAAGACTTGGCTTGCAGTTGAGAGCCAATTTGTAAGTGTCAGGTGATACAATCGATCAATTCTGTGACATAAAAGGAAAGTGACACTGTTAGTCAATTATATTGACTTCTCTTTTTCACAGTGATGAAGCAAGACAAACACCTCTCGCGTATTCGTTCAGTCTTAGATCTGTTATCATTTCAAGCAGCATCTACAGGATATTGTGTTCTTATAACCTTGAAATTACAAATCTCCGCTAATCCCGTTCCAGCTCCATTCTGTTCTCTTCTGTAGATTGGCTTTCAACTACAAAGAATCCGAAGCTAGAGAAGAGAAAAATAAAATTGGTCAGGAAAAGTCAATGAGAAAAATATAATAACACCACAGGCAGACAGTGAGTCATGAACATTATGAATAGGCTGAACAACCAGCAGCACTGACACGACTCCACTCCTGTGGTCCAGACAAAAGCCCCTGATTCGTGTACCGTTGTTAGAAACATGACCGCATGATGTCTGATTCACTATTATTCCATTTTGGTCAGACATTCTTTCAAATATAACAAAAATAGAAATAGATTAATTATGTGCATATATGGTCCGTACTGTAGATGCATTGTAAGAATTTTACAGCATCAGAGTTTATGAGAATTTCACTTTGTATGGCTTGGACGCGGAGTGAATGGTCTTTCTGTTCTACGGCCTTTCAGAATCCACCTTTATAAAAATAAGACGAGTTTGACACCTGTAATGTCAGCTATGTAGGGGAAAATTGGAGGTGGAAAAATTGTACACCAGTTTTACAGAACATTATTTTTCTTACCAGTAAATGCTGTCAGAGGAAGAACATTGTTTTTAATATCCAACGAAAATGTTGTCATTGATCCCAGATGTTTTTCTTTTTTTTCGACTCTGTTTCTCAATATTGAAGTAATTACAGAAACATTCCACCGGGAGGAAAATCAGAGCAAACGAGAGCTGTCATTTCCCTAATGAAAGAGCCTGTTATTATTTCTTCATAACTGTGCGTTTGGCTGACAATATGGGCTTTATGACACTTTCAATTTACATTTCAATCACACTGGTGGGGGTGGGGGCAGAGGCCTGATAACACAAGGCTCTCATTGATGCACACACTCCAGCGCGCACACACACACACACACACAATCAGACATGCACAGATCAGGTGGTGTTTCAGAGCATTTGGATTGAAGCCTGGCGGATACCTGACCTGCAATTTTAACATGCACGTGCACATGAAAAAAACCCACGGACACACACACACACACACACACACACACACACACACACACAGAGCACTTTCCTCTCCACTTTTACATTATCATTTTTGGCATGACTTCAATGAGACGCAGGTGAGAAGTGCACCGGGGGAAACTGAAACCTTACGCTCAGCCTGTTGACACAGTCGGAGAGTAAAGGGAAGGCAGAGTGGCTCTTTAGATTGTACTGACCCCTGTTAGCAGAGATCGAGGGGAGCGGTCTGACTGACAGTCGCTGTGTACAAGAAGCTGTGGTTTATAAAAGGCTGCCATGCAGGCCAACAAGACTTATTTACTCCTGTCATATTTCTGGCCTCCTCTCAGGCTTGTTATGTTGTTAAAATGCCTTTCGTTGACTGACAGGTTACAGAATTCTCTAGAAGAACAGATCTGATTTTCTCTCCAATGTGAAACCTGCCTTTTGGCAGCTCACACAGGCTTGCCGCCATGTTAAATCCCCTGTGATATGTTCACCGTCAAAAGCAGTGAACTAAAAATCATAGCATTAATCTGGAGAATATTTCTCTTTTTCCCACAATTTATGGCTTCATGATTTAGCCCAGTTGTTTAGCCTCACATCCAGCCTGTTGGATTAATTCAGATTGATGTTTTTCTTTTCATTTTCACTTTGATTTGTTATTTGGATTGGTATAATTGAAATAATAACCTGTAGCCAACAGCTGGACAAGTTTTTTTCTTATTCTGTTTGTCTGTTAAGATGAAAAAGTTATGAATAAATTTGTATCAGAGGATGATTTGAATCTTTACAGTTTTACTTGAATACATGTAGGCGTTTGCGGCTCATTAAAAGGCAAATAACTTCTGAACAAATTCATGAAACACAAACAAACGTTATCCGCAGACATAAAAAAGCTGGAAACCCTACTGAATGGGTAAAGTAACAGCATGGAGAAATTTTCAAATTATTTTCCAATTTCGTCAATTTTGACCACACTGAAAGTTTTTCCATAGCTTTGAACAATGGTACAAAAGGCATCCCAAATTAATGTATTGTGCTCAGCCAAGTGGTGTTGACACTATCAGCTAACGTGCCAACAGAAACATATTCCTTTTTCCAGTTTGACTTTTACAGTGCAAAAAAACAACATAACTATGATATTGGTAAAATAGGTCGTCATATATAACATATGCACTGCTTGATCATGAGCAGACTCCACAGTAATATAAAGCAATAAGATTTATGCTCACACGCTAATGAAACATAACTGTACTGGAAGTGGTAAACTCAGCAGTACTTGATACCATTAAAACTGAAACCTAAACAATAACTGATATCAATAGAAGCTGAAACACACCTGACTCTAAAATAAATCAAGATGACTTTACCTCACAACAATAACGTATTCGTTTAAAGGTACCCTGATCGCTAGTTACGCCACAGAGCAATGTTTTTACAGGCAGGCCCCTGTTTTTGTTTGTTCTTGCGCTTATGCACATTCTGCCGAGGGTTTCACACTGATCCACAGGTGTCGGAAAAACGAGCCAAGAAATGGTGAAATACAACAGGTTTTTCAGGCCTCAAAGATACATGATACAATGTGTTTTGGCGGGTAAACAGAAACTTTGTTTACAAGATAACTCGGGGCACCTTTAATTCACAGGTGTCATGTGTTACTTTAAAGTAAAAAAGCACAGTAATTGCTGATTATATTTCTGGTGGTGAGTTGTTCTAAAGGTATGAGGCTTTGATTGCAAAATGTTTTATCACTGCCTGGAAAAACACACTGACTAGCACTAGATGGCCCATGAAATTTTTAAATTTAGTAACATATTCCACGTGGTTTGACTTGGTCCCAAGGTTGTGGAGTATAAAGGAGGGAAATGAGTAAACTGCCATATTCTTTTGCAGCTATTTTTCTCATCCCTCCATCTCTCTGGGAGTTTAGGTCTTCTATCATGAGCAGATGCTCTATGAGGAAGAACATAGATTAGCACAAGCTGTGGATGTTTTTGAGGTTGATTAGTGCATTATCTCTGTTGTTGACATTTAGAATTTCAGGTGGTTCATGTGTAAGTAACAAGCTTTATAAATAGAGTGCATGTGGGTTTAACTTACCACATGAGCACAACTCATCAAGTTCAGGTGCAGCAAATACTGGGCACATTTAAAAAGCTCTCACACACATATGTACATATATATATATATATATATATACACACACACACACACACACAGGCCGAAAGAGAGCAGAAAACCACCGGACCATAGGGATGAACGTCTGAGTGATCTCCACGGTATTTGAGCCAGAGTGAGTCACGCTGGGCGACGTGACCACTAAATCAAAGCGCTGTTTGAACAGCTGCATTCCTTCACACCCCTTCATCCCCTCCCTCTCTCTCTCTCTCTCTCTCTCTCTCTCTCTCTCTCTCTCTCTCTCTCTCTCTCTCTCTCTCTCTCTCTCTTGCTGTGCAGTAATACCAATTCTGGTTTTACCGCTGACCCAAACCCCCACCCCCCCCAAAAAAAATGTTCTGGTGTGATGGAGATCAAGCTTAATGGAAAAAGAGTGCACAAGTGAGTTAAGTCATCGTTTGACTGCCGGGCAGGTGTCTGTTAAAAGTCAAGCGTGAAGATGAGAGGGAGAAACCCTGTGAAGCTTCACACCACACAACCGCAGCTGATTTATGAATCGTCAGAGTGAGCAGACAGTACAAAGTGTGATGACAGAGTTCATTCCACATGTTTAATGTTCAGAATACCGTGCATTTTCCCAGAGTGATGATAGGGTCAACAACTTTAAGGGATAGCCATGCAGGCATTTTGGGGAATACAGTATGTATATTTGCTTTCCTACCAGGGATTACATGAGATGATATCAATTTGCTCTCTCTGCATGCAGCTCAGAGCTCACTTCAGGAAGTGTGTAGCCTAACGTAACAAACACAAATAAAACAAGGGGAAAGCTAGCCTAGCTATACAGAGCCGGAAGTGACAAGTTAGAAAACCTCATTTGTGACAATGCCTGTCTCAACAGTACGACATGTGAGCTGCTTCATATGTCTAGATAAGATTCATAGTCTTTTGTAAAATTAATATTGTTTCTTCAATACGTTTTTTTAGCAGCCTTTAAAGAGCTCTGTCTCACATAAGCTCTATGTTTGTGTGCCTCACGTCTGAGTGGAGGGGTCACGGTTCTAGCTCAGACACGACTGCAGGATACAGAGGCCTGAGGCTGTAAAAGTTTTAAACAGCAGAGAGATAGAACTAGCAGTTAAAAACACAACATTAGGAGAGAGCGTTGGGGAATTTTATGGACGAAACCAAGTTACAATGACGCACTGTAGTTTGATTTTGTTGTTTTTTTGGTTTGTTTTTCACTATGCTCACATAGTAATTGTTGTATAACTTTGTTAAAATCTGAAACATTTCACATTTCTTATAGCAACAGCTGCAGTCGACGCTGATTTGTTTGACAATATGGAAAATAAACTGCTTCATTTTTTCTCAAAGATCTATGAAAGAAATGCTGAATGAGAAGTTAAGCTAGAAGAACAGAGGCGAGCTTTAGGTGAGTCTTCTCATCACCGCACCTTATTGAAGTTTTACTGTCTTTTTGTAAAATGCTTATAAACTCAATGTAAGAGAGGCACTGAACCACTTTATCCTGATGAAAATTTGGCCGTCAACACTGACAAGATAAAAGATTAATGCAAACAGGAGGGAATTCGCGACTCCTTCACGATTCTGCCAATAAGTTAATGATGACAACATAACCCAAGACTTCATATCAAATCATCAACCACCTCTGTGTTTCCTTTGGCACATGTGTATGGTTAAATCCTTGAAAGAAATGAGGCATGACAGTGTCTCCATTAAAAAGTAATCTTTTGACTCATGTTTTATTGTGATACCAATTACTCCTGTAACTGTGACCTTAAACAGACTGAGAAGAGAAAGCGATGAGAGCCATTCTCGTTCCAAAGAAGGATGAGCTTTAAATGAATGAAGATAGTTCCTTTCAAACATCTGGAATTTCAGGTAAAATGAGCCAAGGAAACGTCTACAAATACGTTTGTAATTAATATCCTACTATTCTGACTGGGTCATCGGTGAATATCTGCTTCGATAATCCCAGGAGAAACTGTTGGGAAATTCACATGTTGCGCTGGATCTGGTCATTTAAACAAAAAAAAACCTCCTTCAAACCTGAGGAAAAACAGTCTAGTGTCTGCTGCAGCGCTAATGCAGAACAGATGAGGCCCTTCAACCACCAACCTCGATCAGGTTAACTTCTGTAATAATGGAGTTATGAAATAATCTAAGAAACAAAGAGAGATTAATTTGGACATGTGTTTTTTTTTTTTTTAAATATTATCAATAAAATAAAAGCTAGACACCTTGAAGCACATGTGCAGCAGTAAAGGATCAACATCAGTAGCAGTCAACTTTTACTTCGACACCTCTGGCAGTGACAGACAACTGAGGCATTAACTGAAGCATGCCATCATGAAAACTAATGATCTGCATACACATCAGAGGAAAAGAGAGAGAGATGGAGAGGTCTGGAAGTTGAGGGTGGAGTTGGAATGATAATAGTAGGAATGATAATTATTATTGTCTTTACCTAACACTGACTCGGAGCAATAAACAGCTCATAATCAACTTTTGACTTCAACTGGTGACAGTCCTGCCAGAAACGTGGTGGGAGAGGTATCACATTTTAACCAGATTTTGTTTTTCAGCATTTTGCAAGTGAAATGAGCAAAAAAATGAAAATGTGTTATGTTGTTGTTTTTACCAATACACCAGTAAATCAAACCCACAGTAGAACAAACTGTTCAGCTTGCCAGATAACTTTCCACATGTCCAAATGATAGAGAGAAGTATGTGAAACCAACAATCTAAAACTCACCACTGCCTGGAAAGAGTGATGCAAAATGGCAGACTTTATCAACTTTATTTAGCAATACAGTTTAATGTAAATAGATTAAAAACAAAAAAAAAAAAACAAATACATGCTAATGTCAGTTTAAATGTTCCTTAGACTGGATCTTACATTTTGTTTTTTAACATTCTTTCTGTAAAATTGGAATACTTCAATATGGAGAAATCAGTCTTTCCTGCTCTGTCTTTTATTGTATCTTTTATTGTAATCTGTTGAATTATTCATTATGGGGGAAGTATTGCGATATAATAATGTTTTCCAAGAGTCTTACATAGATTTTGTGTAAAATTACTGGGTAATTTATTGAAAATGTACAGGGAGATTAGCAATATCCCCTAGTCAACAGCGTTGAAAAATCCTTTAGTTACTGAAGACTAATACAGCAACGCAAAACTATACTCCATTAACAGTAAAAGTCCTGCATTCAAAATCCTACCTATATGATTAATGGGAGAGGAAAGAAGAAAAAAAGTTCTGATACAAAAATCCATTTTAATTTTTTGGATTTATTTCTAAACTTGTTTCGGCCAATTATTATTATTTAGATTAAACCATGTGAGAGGTTTAGAGGGGAACTGGTAACATCTCATAGACATGACAAGGAGCCCCAATTAGACACTGATGTAGAGCCAAAAATATTGAGAAACAATTGTTTAATCTTTAACAATGTTTTGTATATCATAAATTTATTATGTTTTTATGTATAATCTTAAACTGTAAAGTCACTAGTACGTCTACAAATAATACTACAAATAATTCTAGTGGAGTAAAAAGTACGATATCGCCCTCGGAAATGTGGTGGATGAAGTTTAAAGGGTTGGTAATCGAGAACATGAGCTGAGATCAGACCTTTGGATCCAGTACATTCGGTATGTGTGTCTGCCCACAGAGCCGTCAGGACACCCGGGGTTCCAGTAAGTGCTTTATACCATGAACACCATTTCTGCTTTGATGCTGTGACTAACGGCTCAGTCACACAACCACTTCCATCACAACGAACCGTGCAGTCATGCCTTTTCTGCTCTGTGTGTCATTTGCCATTAATGTCATGTTTGTTTTTGAAATGTGAGACTACACATGTTTTACAAGAACCAGAAAATCAGAAAATTGAATGTGTTTTGAATATCAAAAACACCAATCATGTGGTTTGTAACCCTGCTAAAACTAGAAGGTCAGTGCATAAAACTCACTGAGGTTGAGTTGTGTGGAAGATTTGTTTGCTTGCTTTGGGAAGTCATGGATTAGAATAGATGGGATTACTGTAAGCGGGGCAAAAAACACCATTTAGACAAACTATCATTTCACACAGAGGAAATGTAAGTGGTTTATATTTCAGGAAAACTGGAAAAGATCTCATTACAGAAGTCAAATCTCTTTTCAACAAAGGCATGCTACCTTGTTTTTTTTTTTTGTTTTTTTAAATCTGCCTGAAAAATAGTCTCCACAATTTGTTTTGTTAGTGAATGGCTTTAATGAATGCTGCTAAAATAACTTTGAAAATCCAGATCAGAATTTTATAACCACCACAATGTTTCTGACTCACTTCGCTCAGAAACAGGAAATTTCACTGTTTACTGAGATTACATAGTTCAATGTTTTTCTGTATAACACTCTATATACAGGGTAACTCAGGGTGGTTTACATAAGCAATAACATGTCTGAGTTTAGGTCGGGAGAGATTACCAGAACTTCCTTAGGCAGGACGCTAATCCTGATACAGGGATTTTCATAATGAGACATCAGACACTCATGTTTTGTTCTTTTGTAATTGTTGCA
The DNA here is from genome assembly GCF_021018895.1 of Seriola aureovittata. NCBI lineage: Eukaryota > Metazoa > Chordata > Actinopteri > Carangiformes > Carangidae > Seriola > Seriola aureovittata. The sequence continues at coordinate 10,455,982 of NC_079381.1, read as the reverse complement.
TTTTCCTGTGCATCTTTTCATAATAATGTACGTTGTCTGTGAGCTTTTTGTCTTTCTGTAGAATCCCATGTTGCGAGGAATATACAAGAAAAATCCAGCAGGTAAATAAATCCTTTTAATCTGTACCAGTGATGCAGTCAGTGGGGATGATGAAGCTAACAGAAACGTCCATGTAGTCACTGTCTTAAGAGATGACAGACAGCAGCTCATTCAGACAGTGTAGCAGCACCTGTCACTACCTGTATTATGAGCTACCTGGTGGCTCACAAAGAGTCGGCCGTCCTCCGTGTCTCATGTCTGGGTCAGCCTGGTCTCTGTAGGTGGAATAAAATGAAGTTGGTCCCTGTGTGTGACCTCTTTGTTGATGAAAGTCTGGCCAGACACCTGACTCCAAGCAGTGTCTGCTTTCATGTATCAGTGGAACGATTTCAGTGTCTGCCTCTGAAAAACTCTTCACTCTGCCAAGTTACGCTTGGATACTGACAGATGTTGATGCTGACAGAGACCCAAGCTGGACCAATGATGCCAGACTGAGCTGAGTCTCAAGCTAATTACATGGAGCAATTTTCCAAGTGACCATACGGTACTTTTTGGCAACTTGATATATTTTTTGCTTTTCAGTTTGAGAGTTCGTATAATCTTTGTTAGCTGTGAGCTTTTAACATTCATCTTTGAACATGGACTGTGTGGAAACATGGCACATTCCTGTCAGCAGACATGTCTGCATTCCCTGATTTGTTTGGAATGAACACTGATGTTTTTACAGTAGAAATGTCTGAGTGTATTCTAGGTGGAAGTGTATTCTGCTTGAACCAGTGAGGAGGAGACAGAGGCCTGACCACAGGAGCAGCTTCTCACTTAAACTAACTACTACTACTGTGTTTAGCAATAACATGAACAAAAAAAAAAAAAAAAGAGTAAGAACTGTGCACATGAAAAACATTTTAGTGTAACTTTTGTTTTTTTAACAGTCTCTTTATTTCCCAGTTGCGGTTTTCTTGGCTTGCCCTCATGTGGAGTAATATCTCACTTTAGGCCGATCTTGACCCGACCTCTTCCACCAGTCCACGCAGAGAAAGGAGATGCAGGTATGGAGACAGTCATGTTGCTGCACACACATACGCTGCAGTGAGGAAAACACTGCATGCACGCAGATAAAGAGTTGCAGATACTTTTCAATCCGATTTTTATGTGCTATGAAGGAAGTAGTAAATCCCTTGATTTAGTAACGGAACCTAATAACATCTATTTAAGAAATATCCTGGAACCAAACACAGCACTTCTGACATCTGGTTTCTTGTCATATTTGTAATAAAAACTATTTTGATTATTAGTGGCTCAAAATATTCTTGAATTTTTCATGCGGTTCAACTGACTTAAAGAAATTACCCTTTATTGTGGAAATCAAACTGACTGATGTTTTAACAATGATTTATAGTTTTTAGCCCTTCAACCATTTAATCTATGTTTTAAACACACTTAAACACACAGTGATGTAAATAGATTATTATTTAATCGACACTAAACTCTGGAACCACTGAAACCCTTGTAGAAATAAAGCGTCACACAGTGTAACTTCATGTGAGTTTATTCAAGACAAAAATATAAAAACTGCTCCTCATGTGTTTACACAGAAAATACTTATTAGAAGTAGACAGTCATTGTTGATTGAGGTCCTTTATGATTAGTTGATCATAATAAAAAAGATGAAACAATGTTATTATCATGAAATGAGTTGAACAAAGGAATGAAATTCTACCAAATAGGTTTAAAGAGCTCCTTGAAGATGCCATACCAACATAACATGCATAAATGTGTAGACTGTGTGAGACTGGACTGGTTTTGTGTGTGATGACAGATGGGATGATCTACTGTGATGCTGCTGCTGCAGAGGAGGAGACATCTGGAGAAAAAAACAGATAAAGACGGACAGTTAAAAATCTCAGCAACTTCATGAGCAGGTATTCTTCACTGCATTCATTCTCATAATAACATAAATAAATGATTACTCATCTTTTTAAATAAGAGGATTCACAGAGAACGTTGTCTCCTTTTCCCCTTGTATCTTCTCCTCTCCTCTTTCTAAAACACAAATAGCAAATAAGGGAAAATAACAATTATTACATGTTAAGCAACTGGATTACAAAAGAACTATAATGTCATAGAATAAATGAATACTTATATATATTTAAATGAGAGGGTGAATGTCGTCTCCTTTCTGCTGGTCTTGCTTCCTCTTGTCGCTATAAAAGACAAATGAGAGATTTGTCATTACTTTGTCATTTGTCAACAGTGGCAGTTAATAACTTCAACAGTGAAGCAAAAAGAAAAAGAAATTCATATAGTAACATAGAATAATATATACTTATCTTTTTCATATAAGACGATTCACAGTGCCTGTCTCCTCTCTCCTAAAAGACAAAGAAAAAACAAGAGGAAATAACAAGTTAATAAGTTCAGCAACAAGGTTCACAGAAAAACTATCGATCCAAGACATTCTGATAATATCAGAGAATAAATGTATACTTATCTTAGAGGGTACACAGTGCACACTTGCTGTCTTGGTTTGGACTCATTTCTTCTTCTCTCTAAAAAACAAACAACAGACAAGCAGAGACAATAGTTACTAAACAACTTCAGCCACCAGAAGAAATATTAAATATTTAACTGTTTAAGAATTCTAATAACTTAGATAATAACTTAGAGTGAATATATTTATCTTTTGTATAAGAGGGTTCCCAGTGCGCGCTGTCTCCTTGCTATTTGGCTTTAGTCTGGACTCCTTTCTTCCTCTCTCTAAAAGACAAACGACAGACAAGCGGAGCGAATAGTTAATAAAAAACTTCATCCACCACAAAAATATATTTAACGTTTCAAGAATTCAAATAACTTAGATAATAAATTAGAGTAAATGTATTTATCTTTTTGTATAAGATGGTTCACAGTGTATGCTGTCTCTGTGTCCTGTTGTCTCGGCTCCTCTTCTCTTTCTCTAAAACACAAATGGCAGATAAGGGAGAATAATAGTTAGTAATTTCAGAACTCTTCAGAATGGAAGAAGTATGCAACAATATTGGGAAAAAAATAGATTATTTTGATAATAACATAAAGTAAGCGAGTACTTATCTTTCTTTGATGAGAGAGTTCACATTGCATGCTGTCTCCTCTTGTCTCCTCTCATCTTCTCTTTTCTCTCGTAAATATGAAGATACGAAGATGAGGAAAGAAACAAACCTTCAGGTGTTAGTAATATTTTCTACAACATAAACACAATATATTGAAGTAACAGATTCTCTGTGAAGGACTTAACCAGTGTGTTCATTCTGGCTGACGTTTCAAAGCGAAGGTTTTGGCTCCCAGGTTTTCATCCTTCAGAAACTGATCAGGGTTTGTCGCTCTGTCCACTGCTGGCAAAAATGATCACTGGCTTCTTTCAAGGTGTTCCTGTCTGCTCTCTCGTCTCCCATCAGGCTGTTCTTCCTGCTTGTCCTGTGTGTCGTTGGATCATTAGTGTTGTTGCTCTGACTTTCAGTCCCTGCAGCTGGGAGGTTCCCTGTTGTGCTTCTCATTTCTCACTCAGAATGAGGTCTGAGGCTTGATCTGGCACGATGAGGAGTCAGCAACATTGAATAAAGTTCTGTGTTTCTAGCACAAGAAAAACACAATAAAACTTATTTGTTACTGCAGAGAAGAATGAAGAGATCCATCCAGAACATGTCTGCTGTTTGCTGCAGGGGAGACAGGCATCTATCCCAACACACACTGAACAAGAGGCAATGTAGTTTCCAGTTCATCTTGCATATAGAAAAAAATCTAATTTAAATTCCTTGAATGTTCATCCATGAGAGCTCCTATCTCAGGAACAGAGTTGTGCTTTCTGTAGTCTCCATCATGTCAGACACACAGGCCAGCTCTAAGAAATAAAGACGTCACTGCAAGACTCACTGAAAACACTGACCTGTGTACCACAACCATGATGAAAAAAGCTACATACACTATATACAAATGTACTGTCTCCTCAGTCAACCATATGTTTGATATGGTGCCGCATGGGCCCCGGTGCAAGATGCTACCAGGGGCCTCATCAGCCCAGCCAGACGCTCAGGCTAGCTCTGAGGAGAAAAAATAGTCCAGAACACAGACATGGTCAGTCAAATTTACAAGGCATGACTTGAGGCCTGTGAATCCAAAATTGACTGTTGAACCATGTCAGTGTTGAAGGGCTGCAGCAGGTCAAATGTCTTTAAAACACCAAATAGTCTGGAGCCTGCAGGGTCTGCAGGATGTCCTGGTTTGTTCTTGAGAAATATTGGACCATCCCATCACACTCTGAGGCGTTTCTTTGGTGGAGTCAGACTGCTGCTGCTGCTACGCTCTTCCTCAGTGCCCTTCCTCCTCTTGCTCTGTGTCTTTGCACACTGAGCAGACTCTTTGGTAAATTTACAGAGGACAGACATGAGAACTTGTCCGTCTGCTCTGTAGTCGCTCAGCCTACAGCGGTTTGTCAGCTCTCTGTTTTCATTGCGGTACACAGGGGAGATGACTCCGGTCACAGTCGTGCCATCAATCCTCCATGTGTCGGATGCAGTTTCTGCGGTCGGCCTTCAGTGTTCCCAGCTGTGTCTTCTCAGGAAGAACAGGAGTCAGTATAGTTGAGGTAGCAAAGCTGGAACCTGCAGCGGGCACCATCACACCAGTTGGTGCTTGCTGTTCTCCCCCTGCTCCGCGAAGGATGTGGCTGACTGAAGAGAGCGGAAGGAATGGAATCACAGAGCCTGTGATGAGGTTGTGATACAGGCTCAGGATGGAGTCTTTCATAGACTCGATGTTTGTGCTGCTCAGCGGACGGTTCCTCAGGTCGGTTACAATCAGCTGGAGGACTCGTCCTGGCCGACGCAGATCAGCTAAATGGGAGGAACGAAGAGGAAAGCATTAGTCAGGATTGAACTAATTAAAGTCTGGTTTAATAAATCTAAATATCTAGATTTATGACTTTAAAGCACAGTTCTCATCATTACACACAGATGAACATAATGACTCACAGTTGGACTTATTGTAAAAAGCCTTATTTAATATTATTCATGTGGTTCAAGCACGAATACATTAATAATATATCTTCTTCATATCGTAAGTGTTAAAATGAATTGACATATCTATGAAATATTGTTTAATAATAATATCCTTCAGATTGACTGTCTGCCTCTGTTACAATAAAATGTAACTGTTTCATTTTCTATACTTTTATTTAAACATGATCAGATTACAAAATGAAAAGGCTTCTTTCACAGTGAGACCTCTGACTTGATCAAGAATCATTTCATAAGATATAATTTAATTCCGAACTTAAGTAGCTTAAAGCAAAACTGTATTTTTGCAGCACATATGTTGACTGGTGTTCTGTGCAGTTATTAGTGTCAGATTATGGTCAAATTGTGATAAATTAATACAATTCATAATATTTTTCGTAGTAAGGGAACTAAGGTACAGTTGAGGCCACAATTATTTAATTCATATTTAAAACTAATATTGAAACTGTCTTGTTTATGAAGACTTTGTGTGTTTAAGCAAAAGAGTTTGTACATTTATCTAAAGTAGTTACAGGCACAACTTTGCAGTCGTATTCTAATAAAACTGCATTATAAATATTTAACGTTATAAATAGTGGTGCTGTGTTGAGATGCAAGTTATAAGCAAAGCTGTTAGCATGAACAGTCAAAACATGCTAATTTAGTGACCCACATACAAACACTGGACCATGGTTGACCAAACAGACGTCAGACGCACTGTTGGTGGCTTGTTAATGGAACATGCATGATTTTTTTTTTTTTTAGCATTTTATGAAAAATGGCCCAGTCGCCATCTTTGTCCTACACTTTCAATGTTAAATTCGACGACCCCTACACTCCGCGTGAATACTCAAAACTTTCAACGAAAAAAAATTAAATAAGATATAAATGTTATATATTTTTTATTATGTAATGTATTATTAAATAGGTTATTATGCTCCATATGGAGCAAAGATGTTGAAATCAGCACTGTTCTACTGTGTTTTACCATAGCAGTCATCCAACAGACGGAGGATGCCAATAGTCAGCAGGTGTTTCTCTCGGCGGAAACCAGAGGAGGCCATATTCCCCACACTGCAACAGCTGCTTTCAAACTTCCAGATGTCAGAGGTTTAGCTGAGATGTTTTCTCAATTCCGAGGTTTTACTTTTCAACAAATCAACACTTGGTCACAGTTGAAGAGTTCCAACAGTTCGATTCTTGTCAATCAGCGCTCAGGTGCAGAATGAAGTCAGAATTCTAGGATCTGCTTTATAAAGGAGCAGCTGGACATGTCAGTGCCCATCACCATGACTACCCGATCAACTCAAATTATAATTAATATTTTTTTTTATTATTTCTTATTTTGGTATTATCCTTTTAATATCAATTAATAAACAATACATTCATTAATATTATATATTCTTATTCTTATTATATACAATTATCAAAGGATATCATTTTAATTTTATATTTATATATTTTATTTCAGCAGAAACGTTTATAGTCCTTAACTGACTAGCTGACTGAAAAAGAAAAGAATAACAATAAATAAATAAAGAAAACCATAAATTAATAACACCTGTGCACCTGCTTATTTATGTAATTATCCAATCATGTGGCAGCTGTGCAATGCATAAACTCATGCAGATACAGGAGCTTCAGTTGATGATTCACATCAAACATCAGAATGAAGAAAACAAATATGATCTTGCTAACTGTGGCATGATTGTTGGTGCCAGACTGGCTGGTTTGAGTGTTTCTGAAACTGCTGATCTCCTGGGAATTTCTCTCACAACAGTCTCTAGAGTTTTAACTCAGAATGGTGAGAAAAACAAAAACACATCCAGTGAGCACCAGTCCTTTTGTACAGAAACACCTTGTTGATGAGAAAGGTCAGAGGTGAATGGCCAGACTTGCCATCTTCTAATGGCTACTTCCAGCATGATAAAGCGGCATGTCACAAAGCAAAAGTCGCTTCTACTGGTTTTCATGAACGTGACAATGAGTTCAGTAGACCTCGGTTAAAATGACTGACCATCTGTAAAATGGACTGAGTCATGTGATCTGTTACTGGAAGGCTGACACATTGTCCGTATGCTTCTATTCTCTGAGCATGTGTAAAAATGAATGGATTCATCTGTCCAGCAGACTGCTTCCTGAAAGTCATATGGTCTGTTTTCAGGATTATAAAAATATGAGGAATGTGTAAACTGGGAATGCATACATACAAATAATGTAAACTATACATAGAAATCTGGGAGCACTTGCAAGCCACACACGCACACAGAAAGAGAGAGACACAGTCTTTCTTTTTATTGATATTTATGTTTTTCCATTTATAAAAACTTAATTTAAAAATATAAAAAATTATCAGGATGTTCTGTTTAATCAAGAAATATCTGTCACTACTGAGAGCGACAGAGAGTGTTTATATGGGTCACCTGACAGGATCAAATACATCCACCTCCCAGTCTTTATAAAATGAAACATATGTGGTCATTTCATACTGTGAAATCCTTTTGAAGATTTCTCTGAAGAGGCAGAATCAGATGTTTGCTCGGGACACCTCAGAAGACCCCAGCTCTGTTTGATCTTCACAAACAGAGCCACTTTAAAGTGGAAATGTACAGATGTACGGTCGTAGTATTGACGAGTGAGAGGTTACTTACGTCCATAACAAACTTCAAACAGACTCTCTTTTATAAAACGGCATTGAAATGCTAGAGGGAAATGAGTTATGGATTATTGCCAATTCTCTTATCATTTATTGTTATTGACAATTTTTGCTTTTTCAAAAATATTATTTTATGTATTGAATGGGTTTTACATGTTATTACACAGCATGTGAAAGGTCATGCATATACAGATGTAAAAGAAAAACAAAAAAGAAGTAAAAGGGCGTCTCACAGGCTCCTAGTTGCCTGGCAAAATTTAAAATTTGTAACTCAATTACAAACCCAGACTTTCCAACCCATATAATAAGACCTCTACTTATCTTTTACTCATCAAGCCCATATGCTGGTGTGTCATATGGTTTTAGGTTAGGGAGATCTGATATGTGACTGGGCGATGTGCTGGTTAGTGAATTCCTGTCTATCAAGTCTTGACCCCCAGACTTCATCCTGACCCTACGTGTTAGTGAAAAACTGGTTTGAATTTGCTGTGAGGAACAATACATGATGTAAAAAGCAGCAGGTAACAGCTTTTACCTCTGACATATGTAACATATGTAGACAGAGTGAGAGGATGATGTATGTTGGATAAGTATTTATATAAAACAGCCTCTGTGGGCTAAGTGGGGGGATAATGGAAATAGAGAACAGGTGTGAGAGCATGTGTGCGTGCGTGTGTGTGTGTGTGTGTGTGTGTATGCGCATGTTGTAATGCTCGTCTTTGTTTGTGCATCTGTATAGAGGTAAAAAGAACACCTGCAGCTGCTTCCTCTTTAATCTTTGTAAAGGTTGAGAAACGTGATTTGTAGAGAGGCATCTGTGTGAAACCACACACTAACACACATACACACACACACACACACACACACACACACACACACACACACACACACACACACACACACACAGACAAATACACGAAACCAGGTCACAACCATCAAAATTATTCCATTTTCACTGTAACGTGCAACAGCTTGGACAAGTGAGACTGAAACAGAAGTCAGTTAAAGTAATTTGTATATTAATGTTTGACATTTTATACATTTCTCAGACGACGACATGATTGGACAAATGCAGAGTTCCCAGGGCTGCCATTGGTCTTTGCATCTGATGTTCACACGTGGTTCTGGAAATGAAGTAACTTTCCTGAACTATCGAGCAAAGTAAGTTGAATCTGAATGTGAATACATTTAAATTGAGGGACAGATCACGTATTTGAATTAAATTTTATAACTACAAGTCAACTTTTAAGTGTTTTTAATCTTTGAGAGTTTCACGAGGTGGCAAGAAACACCTTAGCTCTCAATGATTTGTACTGTACATAGCCTCAACTGGATTTTTCCAGATTTAGGAGAGGAGTAGTGAGAGTACACTGATACTATATGCTGCTGCTGTATTTCTTTAAAGTTTTCTCCTGGCGTCTCACGGTATGAATAGCCTAAAATAACAACGATCATATCTCATATTACCATATACTGTATGCCTACATCTAACATAGATTTGCTGTGTTCCTGGTCAGCAGGTGTTCTTTTTCTTTTTCCAGGAATTATGAACAGTTAAGAAATTGGATGTGAATGACACTAACGTCTTACAAAATGATTTTCTGACACCAGTGTGGCCCATGCAGGTTCAGGGCAGTGAAAAACAGTGAGGCAGATCAGCCAGATCTGAAGTCTTTGGATGAGTGGATGTTGGCGAGACGTCACTCAGTTTTAACTGTCTCTCTCTGCTCTGCTTCTCATGCAGTGTTTTGTCTTTGCACCCTGCATCCTCGCGTTGATCTTTCTGCCTCCTCCTCCTCCTTTGTCTTTCAGTCTTCTAAAACTCAACATCGGCTCTGAATTTACATGACTGAACTTGGTGCGATGATGCCAAAGCACAAAAGCTGAGTACTGTAGAAAAGCACAGCTGGTAAAAATTACTTTCTCCACTAGGTGGAGCTTTAACAGGTTTTGGTAAAGTTTGGATTTCATTATGATCATGGTCTTATATTTCACACATATGGCCAGAAAACTCTCAAGAGCTGGTCTTTAAAACACGCACATATTTATATTTCAATCTATACAGTTTCGATGCATATGCAAAACTGCACATAAGTCCTGTTTTATATCAGTTTGTCTTCCCCTTGCTTTAAAAACACACAAACGGTCAATGAATTCATCTCATTCTCACAGTCAATGAGTTTGCGTCTGCTGTGTGTGAGATCGTCTCGTGCTGCTGAAAGCACTTATCATGCGAGGCGGCCCCGGCCTCCTCATAATCTTTCCAGTCTGTCGTATTTGTCTGCAAACAGCAACCAACGAGAATTAGGCCCCGGAGTCGTTCTTCGCGTCAACAAACCGTTTTGTATTTACTCAGACGTCTGACGACATCAACATGTGCTCGCTGCCCCCGTGTGAACCAGGGGTTTTGACGGTACCGAGCATAGAGCCGGGGAGCATAGATCGGCCTCCTAGGTGCAGCTATCCTCGTATACAGACTATGGTGCAGCCACAAATCAACCAAAAGACTCCTCCGTCTGTCTCCGTGTGACTGCCATATTAAAAACTGCGATCCTCACTTCACTTGAGCACCTTTTCACCTTCGTCAGGGCGGGATTGGCAGAGTATGGCCCAGTAAATCCAGTGCAGTGAAGTTCAACCATTTGTCCTTGTAATTTCTGGTAAAGCAAACAGTCATTCAGGCTGAAAATTTTAGTCATGATGACACACACTGAAGTTTCACAAGAGCTGTTTTTGTATTTCTTTTAGTGGGATTTGATGTATGTATGGGTTTATAACACAGCCATGGGTCACATCAAAAAAACAGTGATCATACATCTTGGACAAAACACTTTCCCCCTCCATTGTAAACACCACAACACGTTTTTTTTTTTTTTTTAAACTTAATTCATATGAGAACATATTCATTTTAATAGGTAGGCTATTCATCACTGAAACAGTCAGGCTCCAAACAATCCCTAGGCTACATGGACTCTAACAGGCAGTGCACTGTGATTGGGCTACATGGAACTTTATATAAAGATATTATAAATTTGTGTGATATAAAATTACGACTTCAACAAGTTAAGGAATAAGCTACATTTGGTTAACATATGGTGAGTGAACTCGTCCCAGCTGCTGCATGAGGTCTGCTGATCCTCGGCCTATTAAAAGGTGGAGTTCTGTGGTTTCCATGTCTGTGCTCAGCTGTGTCTCGGAGTAAAGCGCTGTTATTGCGGGTTTTCTCATGTTAATGCCTCCAGTTTGTAAGGCATTAACTAGCAGGGTATGATAATCTATCCACGGGATCGCCACTGGCACCCTTGATTGTCTGTAGGCCTCCTATAGGGCGACAACAAGAGACCCCATCAGTCTGAAACTAAAAATAAAAAGGGAATCAGGACCGCAAACTATTAATAATCTGGATGATGTTGATCAAATGTTGGCATCGCTTTACATTCCTCAGTGTTAATCTTAATGCTCTGCAGTCATCTGCACCTTCAGTTTATTGACAGGAATGGAGACTTTACGCGTCGCGGGCGCGGTGTTGTTTAATCACATTACTGCTGCGCGCGCGTGTTTGTGTGCGTGTGTACGTGTGTGTGTGTCCGAGAGAGAGAGAGAGAGAGAGAGAGAGAGAGAGAGATGGAGGGAGGGTTATGAAGGCAACCTAGGGGGTAGGTAGAGTGGAGTTGCTTGACAGAAATGCTCTCTCTCTCTCTCACTCAAACGCACACACATACACTCACACACACACACGTAGGAGAGAGAGTTGCAGAGGCGTAGATACAAACAGCGAGGAGCTGGTGGACAGACAGATCAGTGTGCAGAGAAGTTTGGTTTTAAGATTTTTCATTAGAAAGTGCAACTCGTCCGTGCAGATTGTTAAATCCACACAAGTGTCATCTTCAGTCCTCACCAACCGAACAACCGGGGTTAAAAAAAAAAAAAAAAAAAAAAATCTCTTTTGGCTTCAGGTGCGTTGACGCGGCGTGGACCTGTTGATTCATTTTGCCTCGAATCCCTCAAACTTTTGGATAAACTCGTGCACACTTTGCGGGACATCTGGAAGGAAGGAGATGCGGAGAGAGAGAGAGAGACAGAGAGAGAGAGAGAGAGAGAGCAGTCTGGCCAACACTGAGAGCATGATCTGACCCCGTGTAAACCCCAATGACCACCTCTCCCTCTCTCAAACACACGTGAAACAGCAGCACCGCGTCCATGTCCATGCTCGAGCCGGCATGACCCCTGTCCGGCGGTTTGTCGGATACTTGTCAGCTCATTTTACGTGACCGCATGGAGCCTGAGGGGCTGTGGAAGTAGTGCTTCGTCCATATGCTTTCTGCGGAATAGTTGGTGCAACACGTTGTGAAGCAAACACAGGCTTGCCGTGCACACTTTGGAGAGAGCTACGATGCGGGGCACTTTGGGCGCATTCATTCAGTCCTGTCTGTTGCTGCTGGTCCGAGCAGACCAGTGGAGGTTGAGGGACTCCGCCAACTGCGAGTTAAACAGGAAAGTAAGTTATCATGACACCAGAGTAAATGAGTAATTACGTCGCTTAAATGTTGTAAAAGTCGCTTTAACGGTTTTCCATTGTAAAGTTTTATCTTGGCACCTCAAAGTAGCCACATCATTTTTTTTTATTTTGCAGCAGTTCATAAAGTTTTAAAGGAGCCCTGAAGGGCCAACTACCCTCTTCTTACAGTTTTAATCATTGAACCTGTTTCCACTTTGAAATCAAAGTGTATAGGTGGAATATGTTGGTAAAATCAGTCCTGTCTATGGAGGAAATCTCTGATTTTCTTTGTTCTGTTTTGTATAGTTTTGGGACTAATGACTATTTTTGTTATTGATTAATCTGTTAATCATAAATCTATTACCTTTTTTAGTTCTAAATCTGTGGAAAAATAGTTTAAAATGCCCATCACAAGTTCTCAGAGCTCAAGGTGTCATCTTCATCTTATTTTTCTGACGTAACAGTCCCAAACCTAAAGAAGGTAATGAAATTTAATAATAATCATGTTTTGATTATTAAGAATGATATAAAAAGGTTGTATCAGGGAATAAATGCCATTTTGTTTGATAAATGGCATAATCAATTATCAAAAATCTCAGATACATTTTCTGTCAATCATCCATGATTGTTTCTATGCTAGTTTTGTGTATTGGCTTTACACACTGTCCATAGGTGTGTGTAGGGACAAAACCATCAGATCAAGATTTACTCTGTTTCTCTTTAGTATTTTACAAATGAATTAAATTTCAACCTCCCTTTTATTGATTGCCTCTCAGCCTTTCTTTGATTTTTAATTTTTTTTTTTTATTAATTTGCCAGTCATGTTCTTTTAACGCTCACAGGATTCAGGAACAGAAACAAGAGGGCAAAACATTCTGGGCAACACTGACATGTGTATTGTTTGTTTGGCACTTGGGTCCTAAGTGGCCTGTTAATAAGTCATTATCAGTCTGTTAGCAGTCTGTCTACTAAACAGCCTCTGACAGACAAAGTGGTGGTTTTGCCCTATGGTGTCAGACAGGCCCAGTGTCACTTTACATGTGAACTGTAATGTCATGAAGAAACTTCCAACCGATAAAAGATTCTCCTCCTTTTTCTGTAAATGCGCCACTCTCTGTTTTGTTTTTTCATATCCTTATTTCCCCCATGTGTCTTACACATGTTTCTGACTTGCTAATATTCAGTGCTGGAATGCTTGGTCACTTGACAGAGTTAAATATGGCACACATTCAATGTTTCCAGCTTCTCAAATGTGAAGATTTTCTGATTTTCAGTGTTCATCAGTGTAAATGAAAAGTTTATGGGCCTAAAACTTTTGGTTAGACAAAGCTGACGACAACACCCTGAGCCATGTGAACTTGTGACAGGCATTTTTTATTTTCTGACATCTATTAACATTAATCAGTTAATCAGAAAAATAATCAACAGATTAATATATAATGAAAATAATAGCTATATATTTTTTTTTTTTTGTCCCCCAGCAAACTGATCTAAACTCCTTCCTGTGGACGATCAAACGGGATCCTCCCTCATATTTCTATGGTACAATCCACGTTCCCTACACACGTGTTTGGGACTTCATTCCTGAAAACTCCAAGCAGGCCTTCCAGGAGAGTAACATTGTCTACTTTGAGCTGGACCTGACAGACCCTTACACCATCTCAGCCCTGACCAGCTGTCAGCTGCTTCCCCAGGGTGAAAACCTGCAGGACGTCCTGCCCAGAGACATCTATCGGAGACTTAAAAGGCACCTTGAGTATGTAAAACTCATGATGCCTTCGTGGATGACGCCAGATCAGAGAGGGAAGGGACTCTACGCAGACTACCTCTTCAATGCCATCGCTGGGAACTGGGAGAGGAAGCGACCAGTTTGGGTAATGCTGATGGTGAATTCATTAACTGAGGCAGATATTAAGACGAGAGGGGTGCCAGTGCTGGACCTGTACCTGGCCCAGGAGGCAGAGAGGATGAGGAAGAGGACGGGGGCTGTCGAGAAGGTGGAGGAACAGTGCCATCCACTCAATGGGCTCAACTTCTCCCAGGTGAGTTTGAAACTGTTCTGAATGCCAATGGTATGCTTGTTTTTTCTGTTGCACACTCTAAGCAATGTCTGTGACTTTTTGCGCGTTTCCGAATTCATGATTCTGTCAGTCTGTCTAATACTAAAGTATGGTAGTATTAGTAGTACATAAAGGTACGGCTGTTTTTTCTTGAAATTTGCTGTGGATGTTTATGGCGCACCTTTAGTTTTTCTGAAAACTGATGGTTTCCCTGGTGTGGAGACCAAATGATGCCACTTCTTAATCACCTCCACATGGAGGGTTAACCACATTTTAAATTTGGGAAGAGAATTGTATTGGTGCTTGGTACTGGCTGAGGTTGATAAGCAGAATCTGTATTGAGTCTGCAGATTGGCATATTGTGATTACCGTACCATGTCCACTTCTTCTGTATATGATTCATCCAGTGTGTGCTGTGGGTGTCAAATGATGCATTGCTATGTGACGCAGCTGGTGGGTTTACCCTTCAAATTTTTTTAGGTTTGTTTCAATAAACTCATGTCAAGTCAGAGGCCTCACATCTCCTCAAAAATTTCAGCTCAAGAGACTAAGATGTGTAATACAAATGACAAAGACCAGATGTATAATGCAGATTTGTAAAATTTTTTTGACAACAGAGGCGTGTAGTTTTCTCTTTTTCCCATAGCTCAGTCGAATTGAGAAAGGTGTGGTGTTAATCAGCTGTACAAACATTCAGCCGTGCTCCACCACGTCCTTTGTTATTAAAGAAAAATGGATCCTAATGACTCAAGTCTGAAATCGCCAGAAAAAAGGGAACCTTGTTCCTCAACCAGCACACTTAAGTCCCTTTGTCTGCCTGTCTGTCTGTCTGTCTGTGCCCCTTGTGACCTTTTCAGCATTACAAACATCTCTCAAAGGCAGCAATCACTATGAAATCATGTTGCGTATTATTGAGGAATTTCTACTAATGCTGGTCGGGAGCTAAGGGGATTACACTTGACCATTTAGCCTAACACCCAGAAGCTTAAAATGCTGTTATTTTAAAGTAGGCCTTGTTGGCCTCTTAGACTAAAAGTCTCTGCCTGAACCACCCAGCAGGACTTTTATTACCATTCTCTTGAGTTGTAGAAGAAGAATGGGGGATGTCAACGATCATACAGCTTAATATACAATCAGTCAAATATAAAATGTCACTTGTTTGCATAGGCAGTTAGATGGAAATCAATTTCCCATGGCGGTGTTTATTTCTAGATAAACACGGGGAGTATGAATAAGAATTAACAATTGCTAGGAGTGTTTTCTATGACTTAGATAAGATGACAAAATAAATACTGAAGTCAATTTTCTTTTTTTTTCTTGTCTGTTATGCTTGTGTTTTTGGCAAATGTAACTATTTCTCATGTCACTTTAAATCAGTTTGCAATTTAGCTGTGACTGGCATCACCAGAAATGGCCAGACTGCACTGGCCATTGGCTGACCTTTTTTCTGACAACCTTCCTCTCATGGTACAATGTACAATGTGCCTGGTCATGACATTTGAGACCAGGGTTCGCATCACATTTCTTATGTTGCTTTTAAACCATAACAAAGTAGTTTATTAGTCTTGAAGAGGTGGCAGACTATCAGTGATCATTTTCGTAACCGTCACATCGGTTTTTCTTTGGAAGGCACTGACAACTTATTTTGTCTTTTAGATATGGGGGTTTGTTGTTATGGATGTTAGAGAATGAAAGTGGGTGGCTGAAATTGGGTTTGTCAACAGGGCTATAAAGACTGAAAACCTCCCATCATGCAGCCTTCATTGAATTAAGTCCATAAAGCCTCCAGGAGTCTCAACAATGAATTCTAGTGTCCCAGAAACAACCTCTACTCTGACACTGCACCAACACAGCGCACAGCTTGGCACTCCATAATTTCCACACTCAGTTTCAATCTAATCAACAGCAGCTTGATGGACGCCTTAACCCTGCCGACTTGAAGCGGCCCGCTTAATACTTCAGTAAACATTTTTTTGTATTCAACCACAGTTTCGCCTTGTAGTTGAAAAGGGCAATTCCATTTAAAACCTTTTAGCTCAACTCAACTGTAAGATGTCCAGATAGAGTGTGATGAGTGAGATACACACTTGGTGAAACAATACTGCCGCCTCGGCCGCCATTCTTGACTGAAAATACTGTTTAATCAGGCTACAACTAGAGAACAGTATTTACGGTCTGTAATAGTCTCTGTAATGTTTTCACTGGCCATTTGAATTTGGCATGAAGCAGACTGTAAAGGAAACGGGAAGGCAAATGGAAAATAAAATGTTCATGTACTGAAGTAGTGAAAAATTTCTGTCCTCGTGCCTTTGTTTAGTGGAGACACATATTGACATCCTACCTACTTGGTTTGAATGGTTCATATTTTCAGCGGATTTCTAGCCAGAGTTGGTGCAGGCGTTCTCTTCCTCAGTGAAACATTAACACAAACCCTGAATGGACAGATGCACCATTTGCTGGTCATGTCTCTGCTCTTTGTCTCTGATTTCCACGCTGGGAAATCATTGTGGTCGTTGTGGTATTGTACTGAAGTGTAGCTCAGAAGAAAGCCTCGTATTCATGCTTCATTTCACGTCTACAGCAAACAGGTTAGATTGTTTTCGGTAAAGTTCGAGAGAGGGTTAATCACACTATCCTCTGCTCTCTTGGCTGGGACATTTTTAATCTCAGTGAAGCATTATCTAAACCACTCCACATTTCAAATGAATGGTCCTCCAGCTTCCAGGCTCAATTGATTCTCACTGGACAGTTTCTTGACTCAAATGTTATTATGGTGAAAACTGGGCTCCTGAGATGATGGCAAGGTTTTCATAGTCAAATATTTAAAGGTTAGTGTATGCAGGAAACAATTCATAGCATATGTGAAATGACTACATCTAAAGGCAAAAGTGTGTATGTTTATTCTGAGAGCCCACAGTCGAGGTTGGGAAAAGCTGAATGTCATAGTTTAAATATATCCACACCTAGGTTTAGTGGTCATGACTGACAGATCGTCCTGTTCAGGAAGTCACAAAAATTGTCAGAAACACCAGGCACCCAATTCCAATTTCAGACAGCTGTTTCAGATGCTGTTCCACCGTCCAACAGGCACTTTGGTCGAAGCATATTGGTGCCTTTGCCTTTTTCAACATCTTTTTGAGTTTCTCTTTGTCGTAGTTTTGACTGTCACTGTGACCTGACGAGTCTGTATTAAAGGGAAAATGCCCTTAAATGTTGCTCCCTGTCAGTGTGGCTGTGTTGAATTTGCCTATTATACATATACAATGCATTTAAAAGGTAGGGAGCTTTTTTTTTTTTTTTAATTTTTTTATTACAAGTGATGTTTCCATTTTTTGAGTTTGCCTCCCACTATAAATTAAGCCCCTTGAGCTCATTATTTTCAAAACTACAATGAATTATACTTTCTTTACGCAGATCTCTAATCTGGCTAAGCATGACTGCTCTTATTCTTGCGCGGTGCCCCTCGTCTTTTGAAGAGCGGGCTCAGCCTTGCCCATTACACTAAGTGAGCTTGTTGAGGACAACAATAGCTGTATGAAGGCCGGCTTTCTCTGTCACTGTTGTTGGAAACCCACGGGACATTCCACACCTCAGTGGAGCAGACCTGCTAATGAAAGTGTTGTTTCTTTCCTCCCATCACTGGGAGTAATGGTGCATGTAGAGGTGATGAATGCAGGTCTCAGTGTACGTCTATGAGAACAGGGAAGGAATGTTTGGAGCCCTTTCGGTTCATTCATGACCAGGAGGGACTGGAACCAGGAGAGTTGAGATGCAGACTGAGATCAGTAGAAGAGCCATTAAGGAAGGAAGGCGTGACTCGGTCTCCATTAAAGGTACCATGACGTTACCTGTGTTTGACAACCCTGTCATTTCGGTTGTGGGTTTTTTTTTTTTTTCACTTGAACTGACGGGTTACAGGGCTCTGGATCTGCCGGGTTTCACGAGGCAAGGTCTCGCGAAATCCAAAACAAAACCCACTTTTATAACCCGAGAGAAAAGCAAAGTTTTTCTCATTTGAATACACACTTCAGTTCTCGTTACATTTTAAATTTTCATCTCTCTTTTCTCTTTTAATCTTGTGAGGAGAAGCATAAAATATGAGAAAGATATTTCACTAGCCAAAACCAAACATAACTTCTGCCCAATGTGAAACTGAGCATGAATCAGGCTCAATAGCACTGGTGATTTTAACCCAATTATCATATCTTCCTGCCTGTCTGTAATTTAGATATTTCCATACCCAATTTCAGAAAAATGCTCTTCCTTAAATGTGGCTATAACAAGCATATCAGGCTCATATCCAAGCTTTTGTTTCCTGCTTACATCTCCTTACATAACACCTCCAAGATTTGGGATTGCAGGGTTTAGTTACAGTGTTTTTTAACAGATCATCTCAACCCCTGGGTCAAGAAATGCTCTTTTCACACAGGGAGTGAGATCTGTTCCCAATTACAGCAAAAAAGGTTTGTTTTTGAATCAGCAGATTTGTGGGAAAACATCGCTTCCATGCTTCAGATCTAAGAGGTCACATACGAACAGGCGGCTCACTCCGGACCGAAACTCATTGGACGGGACAGACGCTGTCACAAAGTGTGAGCATCTCAAAACTCCCACACCCTGTTTTGTCGTGATCGTAATGGCTGCTAAGTGCGTTGGTTATGTAAATTCTATAAAAAGTGATGCTACACATTGCAGACAGTACAATGGCCGCCCTTATTTTCCAGCCCGGCATGGGCAGCGCGTTTGGGCGAACTGATTTCCAGAGCTTGCCCACAGAGGAAAATCTGTCTCTACCCCAAATGAGAATGATGATGATGATAATGAGGATGAGGATGTGTGCATGTGTGTCTGCATGTGCACGTGTGCTGAGTGAGAAAAATGCACTTTTGTCATAGGTCAACTTTTAAAGGAACAGTTCAACATTTTGGAAATGTCCTTCATGCCTGTACGGTAAATAGGAAGCTGCCACGAGCAGCCTAGCATAAAGACTGGAAACAGATGGAAAGAGCCAGTCTACCAACACTTTTAAAGCCCAGTAATTTCACACTTTTTATCTCATTTGTTTAATAATCTTTAATACATGTAATAATCTGTACAAAAGCCACACTATAAATGACAATCTGTAGTTTTACGGGAGATTGTGTCCAGGACTATTTCTTGTCTGGGTGACTTCCTATAGTCACTGCACCTGCCCACCCACCACCACCCCCACTTAAAACCACATATTGACATTCTTACACTTTGTGTATGGATCAAGAGTGGTATCAAACTTTTCATCTCATTCTTTGCATCAAAGCGAGTAAGTGCATTTCCGAAAATGTCTATTCCTCAAAAAAAAATTTTTTGAATGGGGAAGTAGTTTTGGTTGCTGCACATACAGTAATAGATTGTGCGTGTATTTGTATATGTGTATGTGTGTGTGTGAGAGAGAGAGAGAGAGAACATATGCTGGCGTGATGACAGTATTACACAGCAACACACAGGCAGCAAATCTGATTAAATCTCATTTGTCCCTGTGGAAAGAACCATAACTATCTGGTCCATTGAATCAACGATCATCAGAGCAGAATGGCCTGCAGTGATGAAATGTATATGTGTGTCCTCACACAGCCCAAAAAAAATGACAAAGAACAGCAATAAATCATAACCTATACTCACATTTATTAAGCTCATTAAGGTATTTCAAGTGCAGCTTTAATGCTCTGCCAAATGATTGTCTCATCCTAAAGAATATTCATTTGTTATTTAGACAAATGATAAATTAGGGGGACATTTTTTTTTTAAATATCTGATAACTTATTCCAAGTAAATGTCATCATGTGAGACAGTATAATTCCTTAAAACCAGAAAAAGTAGACGTTTGTGCGCAAAGATGGATTAAAGTGAAATATCTTGACATATGCTTGAACAGTCTTCCCATGTTTCACCATAAGATAAATGCTCCTGTTCCGCAGCTCATGCTTTGCAGTACAGCTGTGTATTTATTTTCTCTTTCATTGTAGGACGTGATTTATATTATTCAGCTCATGAGTTGTTGATTTGATTTTCATCTTCAAATAGTTTGTAATTTATAATTTGACTTCATTCCACTTTGATCAAAGGGAGTAAAGTTTCCATGTTTCATCACAGTGTACAGTGCATTTGTCCAGTGTGTATTTGTTCATATAATTGCCTATTTCTGTTTATTATTGTTTGTGTCTGTATGTTTGTGTGTACGAGTGCATTTCTGTGCTCGTATGCAAGAGTTCATGTACGTGTAATGAATGAGCGTCTGTCTGTGTGTGTATATGTATGTGCGTGTACAGTTCTACGGTTGAATTTCCAACGTGTCCTCACAGCCTCCTTTGAGTCCCTGGTTTCATGTGGCACTGAGGTGCTTCATTTCCTCCCCACTGTTGACCAAACAGTCCCATATTAGATGTCTGGCATTTCCTCACACATTATCTGTCCATCTGTGTGGTTACACGACACCGGGGACAAAGATGCAGAGCTCGTCTCACTTTCAAAACCCCTCTTTCCAAAAGCTTCATAGGTAGAAATTGAAGCGTGAAGTCTGTCAACAAGTCGTTATAAAGAAAAAGCTACTGAGCAAAGAAGCCCTGGAGGTCATCAGTCTGATTTGTTGGCTGTATTGACTGTGATATAGATTGATGACATTTTGCATTGATGATAAGGCGATTTCAGTCACAAACCAAACAAGAAGACAGGAGAGAGATTTTGCTTTTCTAGTGACAGATGATGAAGTAAATGTGAGTCTGCTGGTTTCATGAGCTTTTTTTTTTATTACTCCACACAGATGATACCAGCTCTAAGATTCAATCCCATTACCTTCAGGGTTTGTGATGATTTTTTAACCACTTCGCTTCAAAATTCACAATCATCACATTAAGTTTCAAGTCTCCAGTGTGGGGGCGATAAAACCAGGCTCCTGATCTCTTTCCAAACCTAGTAGCGAATGGCTCTCTTCAGTTTATTCAGTGCTTTTTGTTTCTTAACCATATGCAAATTTCCCCATTTAACTTTTTAAAACACTGGAAAGTTTCTTTGCTGCCATCATATCAAGGTAAAAATAATTTTTACAAATTCAATTTTCCATTCCTGTGTAAATTCAGCCATTTGCATCATTTTGTTTTTCAAGGACATTTGATTGAAAGCGGATCAGATGCAGCTGGATGCTGCCAACTGTGTGCCAAGAAAAAAGAGCTTGGATCCTTGAAAGTATATACAGTAATACACTCCAGCGGAGAAGCGTCTGACTTCTGGAGACTGCCGCAGGCTTTTCCTGCTTGTGTAATGTAGGCTTCTGCAGCTCAAATAGGGATTTAATAGCTTGTCTCTCTGACTTAACACCAGGTCACAAAAACTTGTGCAGGCTGAGGAGTCTCATAGCTCCATCAGTGCTGTGCTTTCCTACTAATGTTTGATGCTTAAAAATAATCTGAATGAGGCTGTTGTAATGCTTGTCACCATGATTTGTCTGCACTTTCAAGGGGACATAAAAACCTGCATATTGAGGCCTTTATGGCCACGTGGCAGTAAATACAATACCTTTCTGGCTTTGGCATCCTCACTGTTCTGTAAGATGCCCTCAAGGCATCGCTACAGATGATATTTTATTATTATTTTAAATCTGAGAAAATAGAGAAAATACTCTATCTTTATACATTTTTGCTTTAAAATCAGTGTAGATTTCCTTTAATACACAGAATTTTGTACTATTACATCTCCTGAAAATTGTTCTGCATGTATATTATTGTAAATGCTCAGTGGGTAAAAATACTTTGATTCTGATAACACAAAACACAAGCAATGCTTTATTTGGCCAAATGGGCTCTGGGTAACACTCAAGTTAAACACGGTTAATTAGAATTAATTAATGAATGACTTGATCTCCTCCAAGGATTAATGTATAATAACTGAAATAGGACAAGTAAAAATAACTCAGTATGTAATTACAGATGGAATAACAGATATCTCTGCCACTGCTTATTTTAGCAGGCAGTTTTCCGTTCCCTGTTCCAGCATCTGATTGTGAAACCTCGTCGAGGACAAACAGCTCACAGACAAACACTGAAAACACATTTGTGATTCTGCTTGTCTCGCAGTGTGCCTCCACCTTCATTTAAGTAAGAAAAGCTCAGCATCTACAAATGTACTTAACACTCACCTAACAGCCGGCCTTCCCATCTTTAAAGCTAATTTAAGTTAGACGTAAGAGCAATTAGAGTCATTATAATACTCATTTTAATTTGTTTGGTGCCCATCATTCTCTCTATTGTTGTGCAAGTTAAGATTTTTGCAGGCTGGGTCATCGTTATTACTAAGCTACGACAGGTCAGCACTGAATTAGCATGTGAGTGATGAAAATTAAGGAATGCCATGCACACACACACACACACACACACACACACACACACACTCCTTTTTGGGGAAGACGGTAATTACATTTATTCATGTGTATTGAAAAAAAAATGCAGCTTGATTCCGCAGGATTACAGTATCAAGATACAGTCACTGTGACAAACAGCTCATTATGCGGGTCGGCAGATGTCTCCTGTTGCATCGAAACGTTGCAGATTTCAGTAAGTTAAGTTAAGTCTTCACTCAAAACACCTTGTGTGGGGCGGGTTTCATTGTTTTAACACGTCTTAACCCAGAGGGCAAAACACACAGAGACTGTTTTGATGTGAAATTCAGACTGCAGTGACACATTTTATCTCATTATTCCTTTTTCCTATAAATGATACGCAATTTATCTTTTTTTTTTCTCAGACTGGAACATTAATGCTTTACTTTCATTGCCAATTGGTAATTAAACTTCATGGTAACATACTTTGGGTGCTTGCTTACTTTTGCCACTAATGAGACATGAACTGATATTGCAGTGATTTGACAGCACATAACTTTGTAGCATTACTGCTAAACTTCCATAACACCATATTGAATTAAGTGCATACTCACAATTTTCCTGTAACAGCGATTTTGGCTGTCATTTTTGTGTTTTGGTTTGATTCGGGTTACATTGAACGGACATGATAGCTCTCAGATAAGAAGGGAATAATGGTCTTCCTCACATGCGGATACACGTCAGTAGTGAAAAGCCTAATGCCTTTGTCCAAAGACGACTGTGATCTAATCGTTTGAGCTCAGGTACAGTGACCTCTGAGCAGGCATGCAGCAGAGCGTGAAACCACCTAAGCCTATTTCACCTACACATGATCAACTTGTAATGTCTTAAAATTGAAAATTACTCACTTGAAACTAGCACGAGACACTGTAGTATCTAACTGAGGCAATGATTGAATAAAAAGTCAGGATCATCAATCTGCTCCATTCTAAGAAAGTAGAGACAAAAATGCTTTTCAGAACAGGGGTTCAATTTTCAAATGAGCAGTAACCTCTCACAATCTGTCTGACATGAAGTCTTATGAATTGCTCATGCTTTCCCTGTACTGAGCAGGTTTGTGGCTGGTCTGGATTAAATCCAGCTTCTCCACCACCTGTAGACACGAGCCAAACCCGGCTGGATTTCAGCCGAGCAGCACAAGGCCAAAGCTGTCCGCAAACTCCAACACACAGGATTATTACTGTCACCTGGAACCTGTGGGAAGGTTTTGTGCAGCAGCCACGTTGTAATTTGGGGTTGAATTGATTTCTTATTTGTGATTTTCAGAACAGAGAAAGGATTCATTTTTCTCCGACTTGCTTTGAGGTGACCTTGTTTACGCACAGAGAGTGTTTGAGCATGTACGCCCCTTTCAGAGACTCTTTGGCTTTACTCAGTAGATATACTGTATCTGTTACAATGAAGAAACTCAAACCAAATTATATAAAAAAAAAACTATTGTTATGTAAAATTGTACAAAATTAACAAAAGTGGTGTGCACAGTGAAAATTTCACATGATTCTGTACAGAAGCTGCTGATAAAATCAAACTTATTTGACAAACCCACTGTATTAAGAGTTGAAGTTAGAAAGAACGTGTCATTGTCTAGAAACCTCTCCATAAATCCACTTGCGTCTTTCTGGCTCCAGACTAGATTTTTGATGACTTTTAGTGGAATTTATCAGGTGAGCGCCACATAGGAAGGATTTTGTGAGATTTTGCTGTTGTCCACAGAAGTTTGTGACCTGACTGAGGCTCAGACAGCCAGACGTCTTGACGGACATATAGGCTACAAACATCAGCAGGAATTTCTTCCAGCAGCATGATGTTTTTCAAGCGACACTGCAAAGTTGCTCTCTGACATTCATGTCGTTGCTCGTCTGTGACTCGTCATGTTAGTGTTCGCACCGTCTCAGTGATTGCATTGTTGTTTGAATCATCACTATAGGTGCCTGTAAAATATTTGACCAGACGGCAGTTAATACAAACTGTCTTAAAAGTAAAATGTAATGTAGCTACTGCAGAGGTGGATGTACATCAGTGGACATGGGACACGGCAGGATTTAAAGCAGAATAAAATATTGTGGTAAAATCAGTTCATTCTAATGGAGCTGTTGCGATTTGAGAATCTGTCAGAGTAGGCAAAATAAATGTGAGGGAATGTTCAACTTTGAACACAAATTTACGCTGTTGACAGCACTGAACTTTTAGGAAATGGGGAGCAAGAGAGCCATAAACAGAGGGAGCTAGCGTAGCTTACTAGCCATTATCTAACCTCCTCTGCTGGTGTCAAAAGCTGAGCCAATATAGGTCTTTGAATAAACTGTGTGAAGTTTTTGTCCCGATTGCATTAAGCTAATGAGCTATCAAGTTTGCTAACTGCTTGTTAGCGAGGTGGTTAACTTGGAGAGCTCTGTTTTCACTCTTCAACAATGTCTTAATTAAATGACATTGTGTGCAATGCTGAGAAAAATAATAATGAGAGAAACTGCTGAGAATATCCAGGAAGTGAGAGGTCATTGGTTAGCTCACCAGCTACAGCAGTTCATCAACCAGGTCATTAACCCCATGAGTAGTCACTACGTCACCAAGCATCTGTGAGGCGCTGTTGATGTAGAATTGGTTTTCTACATCCAGGACGGTTTTTAGTGATCAGCTGTTATGTGGTAACAATCAAATGCAGTAAGTCACAGACTATCGAAATAACTATTTAAGATAATCGGACATGTATTTTGAATCTTCTGCTAGCGGTTGCCTTGTTTTCTTTCTCAAATATAGGGAAAAATAGTTTGAACTTTTGTTTTACTTTACTGAGAACAAAAATGTTTCCAGTATTTGCCACGCCGCAGAACAGCAGTTGATATAATGTTGGATTTTTGTGTCTTGTGGTCTGCACACTTTCCCTGCAGCATGTAAAAAAACACGGGTGAAAACAGTACTGCCAGCTCTAACAGCCTGCCGTTGTAGCTTCTAGATAAGATCTTTTCAGGGGGAACACTTTTCATTTTGATTAATAGTTGTTGCTTCTTGGATGACTGACAGATATTGGTCTGAACACAACTGGAAATGTGATGGTCCGCTGCTCTGACTTGTTTTGCATCCGTAAAGGGGAGAGAGAGGGAGAAACCTGTGGTGTGTGGTTGTGTTTTTGTGTGTGGCACTCACCGTGTCTCTTTAGAGGAAATAATGATGACTTTTTACATTTTTCTTTCTACCCTCTACTGTACATATGCATACATTTATCTATGTTATATTATTAAAAATGTAAAAAGAGGTCAAAAATATACCAACACCGTTGTTGGCATCAAATATCAGGATTCTATCAGTTGGTACCTGATCATTTTTTGATAATTTGACGAGCCATGTAAAAAACCAAAACCAGAGACTTCCAGAAATGAATGGTACCATAATGAGTTTCATCACCTCAGTCACTGAAGGCTAGAGAAACTAATTAAGTTGCAAATATGTCATCAGTATCATCTACTGGCATTTAAAAAAGTGATAATGCTGCATCACTGCTGTTTGTTCTTCCTAGATGTCTCTCTCAGATTTAGGCACACACACACACACACACACACACACACGCACGCACACACACACACACACACACACTCACAGATACATTACCAAGAGCACACAGTAAGCTATTATTTCAACACATGCTTTTAAGCATTTGTTCAAGCGTCCACACACTTCAGACCAACACATAAGGCATAAACATGCGTATCAGATTCCTCCCACCACCTCCCACACTCAGTTCCACGCTGTGGGTGAAGGTTTTCAGGGTTGTTTCCACCCAAAGACTGTTTGTGTTTTGGGGGTTTGTCTGCCTGCGGTAGCTGAGTTCATAAAACCTGTGAGAGTTTAACAGCAACACCGCTGTTTGGACTCCATGCTCATTTCACCACCCTGTTTCACTCGATCTGTGTGTCTGGCCTCTCTGTGTTGTGGTCCCTGTACAAAGGTTTTCACAACCTTGGTGTTATTTTCATAGTTTTGGACATGATAACTTAATAGTCCTGCCAGGGACATGGCTCTACGGATGTCAAAGTGGGTTTGGTTTTTCCACCACTTTGGTGGCCAGACTGAAATATTTCAACTAGTAGGGTAGTAAATGGATTGACATGAATTTTTTAAATTTTTTTTACAGGCATTCGAGGTCCCCTGAGGGTTGAACAACAACAATAATTGTTGAATTGTTTAAGTCATTTATCAATCAAAACATTTTCTGCTTTTCTTTGTTTTATATCATTGTAAATTGGATATTTTTGGGCTTTTGGCTGATCGGACAGAACAATGTGAAGAAATCAAGAAGGAAATTTTAATGTGCATTTTCACTGTTTTCATACTTTACAGACTAAGTGATTTATCTGTTATTACCTACGAATTCCTTCATGGTCAAATATGTTGAGCGTAATGTTACTGAGCATCTCACACTAGAGACACTAGATGAAAACTGATTTGATTCTTAACAATACTTAGTGGCTAAATCCCCAAGTTGTGATCTAAAATCAGATGCAAACCGCGTTCTGTCCCCACATCTCTCAGTGTGTCTCTCTTCCCACAGCACTTCTTCCCCTGATCTAAACTTGGTCTAAAATTGCTCTGTAAAAAGTCTTTTTTTAGTTTATCTTGTATCCTTTGTGTAGCTTTGACAGTTGTTATTTTGGTCGTAACCTCACATGACAGGAGCATGTTTATGTGTGTGTGCAGTCCTCCTGAATGAGAGGAGACGTTTTTCTGAAAACTGAACTCCCAACACATTTAGTATGTTTGAATGTTTTACATATTTCATTGGCTGTTTAGACGTTTGTGGTCGTGAGGCTGTGGGTCGAGGCAGACGTCTGCACAACAACAACCATCGCTCCCTTCCCTCTGTCTCGCTCTCTCTCTCTGTCTTTCCATCATATCACTCTATCTCTTTTTTCTTTCCCTGCAGGCCCGGTTCTCTCTTTCCTTCCCACTGTTCGTCTCCAAATATTGTTTTCCTTTTCTGTTTATCTCTCTCAGTCCCTTTGTCTCCTGTATTGATCAGTCTTTCACCACAATAAACAGATACATTTCACAGTTGGTTTGGATACCAGGTCCTGTTTTCGCTGACATAGACTCATTCTGTCTGTGCGTTTGTCAGACTTTAGTGTGTGTACTGGTGATGGAGTTAAAGGTCGATGTTGCACATGTTGTGCTTCGACTCAATGTTTTTGCTTAGAGCGAGGGAACTGAAGCAAGCTGACGGAAACTGTTGATATCCATATTAATGCGAACGTGCCCAGCTGTGCGGTGGCGTGTGTGTGTGTGCGTGCGTGGCGTCTCCAGTTTGATTTGCCAGCGGTGCTTCGGTTCTGAGTCTGGGCCAGTGGTTTAAGGGAATTGCTGATACTTGTAAACAGCGCAGTGTGGGTTTTTGATTCCCGCTGTCTCTCTATCTGACTTCTGCAGAGTCAAAAGTTGGAGATTTATTTCTGGCCCTCCTGCCTCCTTTTTGTTGTCCAGTGCTGAGACCATGTTGTCTTAACAAAATTGTACCCATCATCCTGTAGGAGATTTGCTGTGTCTAAGTGGAAATGCAGTGCTTTTTTTTTTTTCTTTTTTTTTTTGAAGGAGCTGCATGGGCTCAACACACTAAGTAATAGTAAAATCTGAAATAAAACAAGACAAGTTTTCTCCACCCATGAAGCAGCACTTTCCCCTTCAGGTTATCTGAGGAATCCAAAACCACTAATCTTTGAGATACATGATTTACAGCGGAGAGCAACGAAATGTGATGCTTTTTATGTGATTTTCATTTTGCGGAAGACATTAACATCAACCATTGCCTTCATTTTGTTATTTGTTTCAAACTCCTCTGGCTACTGTTACAAGTCAACCTAACCTAACCAACAATGTGCTGCAACATTGACAGAACTTTTACTTTTACTCAGAAGACACAGCCCTTTGGTCTGTGTTTTATGTTTTTCCACTCTGGACTATTGAAGAAAATATATTGCTCCACCTATATGAAATGAAAGCAAATAACAGTAACACAATTGGGTTATTAGGATTATTAGGACAACAAATTTTTGGGAGAAAAAGTTGTAAAATTAAGAGATTGAATTAAGATTTAAGATTTATAATAATTAGAGGAGAGATTGGATTTTTATACTCTGCTGTAAACAGATCACAGTCTGTGAGCTTTTAGGTGTGTGAATATGCCCAAGGTCAAATAGATTTCACAAATAAGCACTTTATCATTATAGATGATGAGGATATTGACATGGAAATAAAAGGTAATCCAATCCATCTAATCTAAGCATAACATACACATCATACACAACATATACCGCTGTGCTCTAGAATCAAAGATGATCAATGTTACAACTTTTTATCCCAATATAAAACCACTTTCTTTTCTCAATAAAACAACTTTATTTTTGACAACATTTTCCTCATCATCATTACTTTATTCTTGTCATCATTTTCTAACAGTGGCTCGAAAACTCTACACTCTATAGAAGAAAAGAAAAAGAAATATCTAAGTTACTCTTTGCACGTTGAATTAGCTGGTGCTGGCTGCAAACCGATACATAGTCTCAACAGAGGGATTCACAATATCATACTAAGTTTTGATTTCCCTTCCTTTTTTCGTCATGTGTGTCCTTTCTGAACAATTTCTGAAATGATGGAGGTTCAACACAGTTTATAGTTTATGTGACCTGAACAACTGGATCTGTGGAGGAAGTCCATTAGTGACCTTTAGAGTCCTTGAGAGGTCAAACTGAGTGACGTCAGAGCAGAAGCTATATATACACGTGTGTGTGTGTGTGTGTTTCTGCCCAGAAATATGAAGCCATCCTAAAGAGTTTAAGTGATGATTACTTGATTCAGTTTTATTACCTGGCAGTGACAGCTGAGGGATGCATCTGTGGAAGTGTGTGTGATGCACAGAAGACGAAATACTAAAGATAATCCTAAAATACTACATGCTGAACTAAAGAAACAGGCTGAACAAAGAACAGTAGCCAGTTTAGCGACACTAAAACCAGTTTTCTGGTGATGATGGATCTTCGTTGCTGTCACTGGTTGCAACATCGCTGCTTTTTGCTTGCATTCAATCTTGACTTGATTTACTTTTCTTTCCCAGTTTGCATGATGACACACACACACACACACACACACACACACACACACACAAGGTGAATACCTGGATGGTCAGTGAGTATCCATAGTAAGTGCTCACAGCTGCATTGCTTTGACTCTCGGCATGAAACAGTTCTGCTGTGTTGTTCTTGACTTGCGCTGTCCTGAAGATTAACAGCGTTCCTTCAGTCAACAGACAGTTGTAGAGATTGATGGCTGTTTTCCTTGTGGCTCGCTGTGTTTTCAAGACCCACGTGTTGTTTCTTAGTGGGACTGATGGACTGATGGAGTGGCTGGTCGGCTGCTCTGTGGGGGTTTGTATGTGCATGTATGTGTGTGTGAGAGAGAGAGAGAGAGAGAGAGAGAGAGAGAGGGAGGGAGTGTGACAGACACAAAGACAAGCAGTAAAAAAAAAAAAGTCTATGAACAGTGGATGTCTGTTTGCCAACTCTCACAAACTCTGTCAGTGAGCATGATGACTGGTGCCACCATGTGTGTGTATGTGTGTGATTGAATGTGTTTGCGAAATTAAATTTTTGTGCTGCTAGTCTCAGAGTGACAGAGTTACTTTTTTATGTTTTGTTTTGCTTGATGATTAATTCATTCATCAGAATTGTCTGCAATTTATTTTCTGTCAGTCAATTAATTGGCTAATCACTGACTTTGACTGGGCCTTTATTTCTTTCTAATTTCATTCGTTCGTCATCCAGTTTTTCATCGTGACAGATGTGTGCGAGTGAAATGTGTTGGCATGTGTGTGTCTCTTTTATCAAGGGTTTGTCGCTTGGGAGTCACGTACAGCTTGTTCTTCAGGGTATAGTGAAGCAGGATAGGGTGGGAGGTTTGAGAAGTTGACATTTCAATCACCGCAATCCTAGATGCGCGAACACGCACGCACACACACACACACGCACACACACACACATACACACACACCTTCAGCCATTTGGTTTGAGACTGATTCCCTGTGACAGCCTAAATATTTGGCTGCGTCCGGGCACCAAGGTAAATGCACCCCGCAAGAATGTTTTTACAGGGAGAGGGAGAGAGAGAGAGAGAGAGAGAGGGGGAGAGAGAGAGGGAGAGAGAGAGATAGAGAGAGAGAGAGAGGTTTTGGACAGAGATAAAGAGAGAGAGAAACACAGAGAACACACAGAGAGAAAGAGAGAGAACTGTATTCACGGCTTCATAGAAACGTGG